>NW_021940603.1:1418652-1496280 GCF_001715985.3 Manacus vitellinus | reverse complement strand
AGAGAGAAGGATGTTGTAGGGGACCATGTCCAAGGCTTCACAGCAATCCAGATAAATGACTTTATAATCCATATAAATGTCCTCTGTAGCCTTTCCCTTGTCCACTGATGGAATCACTCCACCACAGAAGGCCAGGGGGCGAATCAGGGGGAACTTTCACTTGGGGACAGCTCCGTGGGGAGGACAAAACAACAGCATGTTTGACTCAAAAGCCTGTGATGCATCCTGGTGCTGGCGCTGTCCTGGAGGCTGCAGCCGTCAGCTGGAAGCCCCAGGAGGAAAGTGTCCTGGGAAAGGGGCTCCATGGAGCTGTCTGGAATGGCTGAACACGCGGAGCGTGGCCAGACCGGCACGTTTGGCAGGAGCCCTGAGAAAGTGCCTCAGCAAACGCACTCAGCGCCTCCATAAATCACTTGGGCACGTCCTTTGAAGGTGGGAACGGAGTGATTTTCCTCTGGAATTGCAAAGCCTGCCCGCAGAGGATGCTGACCTTGCCCCTACCGCGGCCCGGACAGCAAGAAGCCGCCCGCAGTCCCACTCTCCCAGGCTTTGAGGATGTGCAAAGCCAGGAAACCTCCTGGCCTGGCTTTAATCCGGCTTGGGAAAACCATCTGGCTTTCCCGGCAGGGACTGTCCCCCCCATCCCACCCCCAGCCCTGCCATCCTCCCTCCCCCTTGGTGCTCAATGACCACTCCAGGCAGGCAGGTTTGGCTCCAGCAGGTTTTATCTCTAGAGGAGGAGGAGCAGCACCACGAGCAGTGCAGGATCCGGGGTCACAGAGCAGCGGTGAGATGACGGACACGGCACCCGGGGCCGCGCGGTGACGTCGCAGCCAAGCGTCATGCAAGGGGGAGAGGGGCTCGCCGGGACCCCGCGCTCAGCCCTCCTGACACCCCACAGGGATGGAGCTTTCCTGGGGCTCAGGGGCAGCCCCAAGCCCCGGGGAGCAGCTCCAGCCCCTCTGGGATGGCACTGCACCCTCCTCACCCCCCTCCCGCACGCGGGGCAGGCGAACACAAAGCAGCAGCAGGGGTTGGCTCAGGCGGTCAGGCCGCTGGACAAGGACTTAAAATACCCCATGATTAAATAATAATAAACTATTAAGGGAAGATCAAGGGTCTGGGCTGTGCAGCTGGGCTCAAGCAACACCTCCCTTCTGCACCTGCACAGGGACCAGACACCGCACCAGTGATTTGGGGCAGGACTGTGCCGTTCTGGGAGCTGGCACCAGGCTCTGCCTGCTTTGAGGGGTCGGTGGCAAAGCTACAGGGCTACTGAGAACGGGGGGATGCAGCGCTCCCCGAGCAGCACTGGGGGGGGCAGAGGACATGGTGGGGGCTGTGGTTGGGGCTGGTGGCACTAGAAGCCCTTCTCGATGCTGAGGGTGCGGCGGGTGACGTGCTCCATCTGCCCCGAGATGTACTCGGTGAGGCTGATCTGGTAGTTGGCGAGCATCTTCAGCATCAGCCGCAGGTTCAGCCACCACTGCTCCTGGGGCAGCCTGTGCCTGCACGGGGGGACACGGCTCTAGAGGGGACAGCCCGGGAATGTCCCCCTGGGAACTGGTGAACCGCCAGGGCACGGGCACTTACTCAAAATCCGTGACTTTCTTGAGCTCTGTCACAGGGCTGAAGGCCACCACCTTCTTCCGGAGCCCGATTACGCAGGCAGAGTCCCCCGAGTTGGCAAACACACGCCCTGGGAGGGGACATGGCTGACCTTGGCCACCTCGCCGGGAGCTGAGCTCGGAGCAGCAGCCACCAGCCTCCCCCACGCCCACCATGGGACCCCCAGCCCTTGGCTCACCCTTGCTGTAGACTTGCTGCAGCTTCTCCGACATCCACAGCACCGCCTTCACTCCCAGTTTGGTCCCATAGTTGCGGTCAAAGGGGGTCGGGGCTCCCCCCTGGGGACAGAGAAATGGGGCTGTCACGCCTGTCCAGCCCACGGGGACAGCGGTGGCCCACATTGCCCTGTCCCCTGTACCTGCTGGAGGTGGCCCAGGACATTAATCCTGCAGTCGAAGATGCCTTTGCCCTCGGAGGAGTAGAGGTTGTAGAGGAACTCGGTGGTGTAGTGCTCGTGGCACTTTTCATTGCTGGGGGTCACAGGGAATGGGTTGGGGGGGCTGCTCCTTACTCTGCCATTCCCTGTGCTCCCCACAACACCTTTCTTGGCTGCTTTGTTCTCCCTGAGGCCCAGAGCCCTGGCCTGTGTGCCCAGGGGGACCCTGGGGCCAGGGTGGGGACAGCTGTGGAGGCATCCCATGCAGGACTGTCCCCACGGCCGAGTGTGCCCACTGTGTCAAACCTCACAGTGCCCAGGGGCCCTCTCTGGCCACGGGAAGGACTCAGCTCCGGCCTCGCTCCCCGCCACGGGGCTGGGCTTTGCAGTGACTGTCCCCAAAGGTCCCCAACTCACCGCAGCACCAGCCCTCTCTGGATATCTGTCTTCATTTTGTCAGTCAGGTGCTCCACATTGGCCTGCAAGATGAACACCAGGATGCTGTCCCAGGTCCCTCTGGTCCCCTCTGCCGGACCGAGGCACCACCACCATCAACCCTTAGCCATGCTCCTCCAGCTCCTGCCCTGCCCTGCAGCCCTCCCTTCCCCGACTTTCCTTCTTCTTTCAGCCAGGAAGCCGCTCACCTTCAGGTCGTGGATGGTGAAGGGGTCTTCGTAGACGTAGGCGGCGTCGGCGCCCACGGCGATGCCGGTGACAGTCGACAGGTACCCGCAGTAGCCGCCCATGGTCTCCACGATGAACACGCGGCGCTTGGTGCCCGAGGCCGACTGCTTGATGCGGTCACAGCTCTGCACCAGGAGGAGGGGGGGGGTCACATTGGGAAAACCCACCTCTGCCTCCCAGGGCTGGGAGGTGAGCTGCTCCCCGGCCCGGCCCTCACCTCCATGGCCGCGTTGACGGCCGTGTCGGAGCCCAGGCTGAAGTCGGTGCCAGGCACGTTGTTGCTGATGGTGGCGGGGATGACGCACATGACGATGCAGAGCTCCTCGTACTGCCCGCGCGCCTCCACCAGCTGCAGCACCCCCTCGTACGCCTGCGAGCAGGGACGGGGAGATGCCAGCCCCGCAGCCAGCCCCACCTCCCAAAAGCATTCCTTTGGGATGCCCACAGCCCACCACCCTGGCCCCCAGGAGCCAGGGCTGAGGGTCCCCCCGCACCTCAAACCCGCCGATGACCAGCAGCCCCTGGATGTTGAACTTCCGCACGTTCTCCACGATCTTTTCCATGCAGGTCCTTGGCAGTGTCCTGGTGGGGGGGGGGGGAGGAGAGACCGTGGGTGAGGACAGGGTGTCACCTCCCCTACACCCCCCGTCTCCCAGGGCTGCACTCACCGCTTGGTGCCCAGCATGGACCCGCCGCGTCCCAGCCATCCTGCCACGTCGTGCCAGCCCACCTCGCGGATCTGCGGGCGGGATTGGGGGTGGGAAGGGCACCCCATCACCCCCATCCAAGCCCAAACCCACCCCCTGGGACACCCCTTACCTGCCCCTTGGCCAGGCCCTCGAAGCCGTCGCTCACCACGTAGATGGTGTGTCCCTGGCAGATGCTGATGCGCACGGCCGAGCGCACGGCCGCGTTCATGCCGGCGGCGGGGGCTCCCACGTTCAGGATGGCCATGCTGAAGGGGCTCTGCGGGGACAGGGAGGGGCACAGCACATCCATGCGTGTCCCCAAGGTTGGGGGTGGTGTTCCCTGATGCTCCTCATCTCCCCTCACCTTCTCCTGCGCCGGCTTCTGGTGTGCCAGCAGCTTGTAGATGTTCCAGTTGTTCTCGAAGCTCCTGCAAGGACACGGTGAGGTGTCCCCAAGGCATGTTTGGACCCTGGGGTGGGGTGGGGGGAACACCCTTCTGGCTGTGGGAGCCAGCGGTTTCCCAACAAGGAGAAGTCCCCATCCCATAGGGATGTCTGCCTCGATCCCCAATCCCTGCTGCTCACCCCCCACGGAGTTGGATGGCCTCCTCAAACCTCTTCTCATCCATGGCCTTCTGCACATCCTTCGTCTTGGGGGCAAGGCAGAGACACAGCACTGTGACACCCACACCTGTGGGGTGGGGAGTGGGACTCCCACGCCGATGCCCCGGTACTCACCACCTGGACACACTCCATGAGTGGTAGCCGCACCGACTGGTTCCCGGAGAGGCTCACCACGCACGCCGGCGTGTCCGGCGTGGCCTCCAGCAGCGCCATCACCGCCTCCATTCCCATCTTGCTGCTCTGCAAAGGGACAGGGGCACCTGTGACACCGGGGCCACCGGACCAGCTGGGTGGGATGCTGGAAACCACAGGCTTGGAAACCATGCAGCTGCCGATTCACAGCTGGAGAGATGATGGTTTGACTCAAAACCCCATGAATTCCGCAGAAAACGATGGAGAACGGGCACATGGCTCTGCCTGGCACAGCAGGGCTGAGCCCATCAAGCTTCATCCCAGCTGGCAAGTCCTTTTCCACGGGCAGAGGGGTGGCAGGAGCGGGGCTCCCCCTCTCCCTGTCCTCCCCCGGGACCTACCAGCACGCGGTCGAAGGCCGAGGGGGTCCCTCCGCGCTGCACGTGGCCGAGGACAGTGACGCGCGTGTCGAAGCCCAAGCGCTGCACCACCAGCTGCAGGGGAGAGGGGGTGTCATGCCGAGGACCCGCCGGGGACCCACCGGTCCCTGTGGGCACCGGAGCAGGTGGCAGAGAGGGCACTCACGTCCTTCACGTAGTTGGAGGTGATGGGTTTCCCGCTGCGGTCGATGGCGCCCTCGGCGATGATGATGATGTTGAGCCGTGACCCTCGGCTGCGCGTCTGGCACGAGGGGAGAGAACTGAAACTCCCGGTGGCCGTGTCCCAGCACCCTCCCCTCCCCGCCGGAGGCAGCTGCCCCGGGGGGGGCTCAGGTCACGGCAGCCGAGCCCGCCAGCGCGCCCCTGGCACGCGAGGGCTGGATTTGCGCTCGGCTGAGTGCCCCGGTCACAGGACAATGGCGGCGGCTCCCGAAGCTTCGCGGGGGCCGGGCACTGGCCTGAGGCTCAGCCCAGGCTCCTGAGGGGAATCTCCGTGGGGAAACAGGAGACAGGACTGTAGGAGACACCCCCTCACCTCCCCCAGCCTCTCGCACATGAGGTCCTCCCAGCCGTCCTCCGGAGGGGATTCAGGGATGAAGAGCCAGTCAGCGCCTGAGGCCAGGCCGGACACCAGCGCCAGGTACCTGGGGGGACACGGTGGTGGCAGCCCTGAGACATGACATCCCACATCCCATCCCACTGATGGGCTTCCTTCAGGGCCTTACCCACAGTGGCGACCCATCACCTCCAGCACGAACGTCCGCTGGTGGCTGCAAGGACACAGGTGGGAGGATAAGGATGGTGTTGATGCCGGGGGGGAGGCCCAGCACCCCCCCAGCGCCCGCCCCGCTCACCTCTGCGCCGTGGTGGTGATGGCGTCGATGACCTCCATGATGCGGTGCAGGGCCGAGTCGGTGCCGATGGTCATGTCGGTGCCGCAGAAGTCGTTGTCGATGGAGCCCACCAGCCCCACGATGTTCAGGCGGCAGTTCTGCCGCGCCACCTCCTCGCTGATCTGCCCTGGGGGGGGTCACAGCCACCACACCGGTTATTCTGGGGTGCTCACATCCCCCCCGTCACCAGTGGAGCAGTGTGGGAGCCCAGCCCTCCTCGGGGTCACAGCGATGGGGTGAACCTCCAGATCCCAACCCCGCTCCGACGCCTTCTGTGCCCACCCGGGGGCTTTGGGAGGGGGTTCACCCACCGTCTCGGACCAGCTCGTCCAGCAGCCCGGCCCACTCGGAGCGGAAGATGTCAGCGCCGGTGAGGCTGCCGTCGCCGCCGATGACGCACAGGTTGGTGATGCCGTGCTCCACCAGGTTGCGGGCGGCGCGGAGCCGCCCCGCGCGCGTCGTGAAGGCCTTGCAGCGGGCGCTGCCGATCACCGTCCCGCCCTGGGGGCACAACGGGGGCACACGGCTCGTCACCCGGACTTGGGGAGCTGGGATCGGGGGGTCCCACGGCCCCACCGGTGACCCTCACCAGCTGGATGATGTTGGAGACGCTGAGCCAGTTGGCTTGCTTGATGTTGTCACCCCCCTCCACCAGCCCCTCGTAGCCCTGCGGAGAAGAGCAGGGTGGAGGTGAGGGGTACCCTGGCACAGGGGGGTGGGTGCCCCCCACACATGACAGGGAGCAGGGGGGTATCCCAACCTCATAGATGAGGAACACCTTGGCTCCCACGTATATCCCCATGCGGGTGACAGCTCGGACGGCGGCGTTCATCCCTGGAAAAGCGAAATGTGACCTGGGACGTTCCGTGGGATCCTGTGCCCCACGGGGGGTGGGATCCTGTAGGTGACCCCAAGGGGTCCCCTCGACTAGGGTGAACCTCGTGGGACCCTGAGCCCCAGAGGAGATCAGATCCTGTAGGTGACCCTGAGGTGTCCCCTAGAGTGAGTGGGACCCACGTGGGCTGAGACCGGGCAAACTCCACTCACGGGTGGGAGCTGTGGATGAGCAACCGGCCGGGACCGAGTTGCTTATCGGGGAAAAGACACTCTCCCCTCCGTGAGGCTCGCCCCGCGGGCCCGCGCCTTGTCCCAGGGGTGATGGGGACGGGGAAGCTCCGCGGGCGGGACGCACCGACCCTCCCCCGTGGGGGCACAAGGGACGGGGGTGTCCCATCCCCGCGCCCCGGGGCGCAGCGCGGGCCGCGGTCCCGCGGACTCTGGCCCCGGGCGGTCACGGACAGGACACGGGCACGGACACGGGCAGCGGACACGCGGGGAGGCCGCGGCGGCCTCCCCCCCCCGGGCCGAGCCCCCCGCCCGCGGGCGCACTTGCGGCGTGCGCCGCCGCTGGTGAGGACGGCGATTGGCCATCCCGGCCCCCGCATCCGGCAGCCGCTCGCAGCAATCCGCGCCGCCATCGCTGCGCTCCGCGCACCGCAACGCCGCCAACCGCGCCCGCCCCGGGACCGCACGGACCGCGGACTAGCGCCCGGACCGCCCGCGGGACAACGCAAGGGACGCGGACTACGCCCCGATGGGGGACACCGCAGGGAACGGGACACGCCCAGGAACACGCCCCGGGACACGCACGGAGCAGGGACACGCCCCGGGACACGCCCCGGGACACGCCCCATCGCCCGGAGCGGCAGGCAGGGTGACACGTATCGCGACATAGTGCGCCATGTCGTGGCGGACCGTGGGGACATCCCGCGCCACCCCATCCTGTGTGAGATTCGTCCCAGAGTTCTGAGGGAACTGGCGGACGGAGCTGCCAAGCCACGCTCCAGGTTATTGGAAAAGCCGTGGCAGGTGAAGTCCCAGGTGACTGGGAAAAGTGAAACGTTGTTCCCGTCTTTAAAACGGGTGGAAAGGAGGAGCCTGGGAGCTTCCCGTCAGCCTCTGTGCCTGGGAAGGTCATGGAACCGACCCTCCTGGAAGCTCTGCTGAGACACAGGGAGGACAGGGATTCGGGACAGCCAGCACGGCTTCACCAGGGGCACGTCCTGCCTGACCAACCCGATGGTCTTCTGTGGTGGAGTGACTCCATCAGTGGACAAGGGAAAGGCTACAGAGGACATTTATATGGATTATAAAGTAATTTATCTGGATTGCTGTGAAGCCTTGGACATGGTCCCCCACAACATCCTTCTCTCTCCACTGGGGAGAGAAGGATTCAATGGATGGACTGTCAGATGGACAAGGAAGTGGTTGGATGGTCCCATCCAGAGGGTCGTGGTCAGTGGCTCAGGGTCCCAGTGGACACCAGTGGGCAGTGGGGGGCCCTGGGGGTCTGTGCTGGGACCAGTGTTATTTAATCTGTGCATTAATGAGGCAGAGGATGGATCAGGGGCACCCTCAGCAGCTTTGCAGGTGACCCCGAGCTGAGGGTGCAGGGACACAGCTGGGGGACGGGGCCATCCAGAGGGACCTGGACAGGCTCCAGAAGTGGCCCTTGGGAATCTCCTGAGGTTTAACAAGGCCAAGGGCTGGTGCTGCAGCTGGGTCGGGCAGCCCCGGGATCACTCCAGGCTGGGGATGAGCAGATGGAGCAGCCCTGGGAGAAGGGCCTGGGGGGCTGGTGGGGGAGAGGCTGGACATGGCCCGGCCCAGAACCCCCCGTGCCCTGGGCTGATCCCCCAGCGTGGGCAGCAGGGCAGGGGGGGATTGTGCCCCTCTGCCCCTCAGGGGAGACCCCCCTGCAGAGCTGCTCCAGCCCTGGGGAACAGCACAGGGAGAACATGGAGCTGCTGGAGAGAGTCCAGAGGAGGCCCCAAGGTGGTCAGAGGGCTGGAGCAGCTCTGCTGAGAGGAAAGGCTGGAGAGTTGGGATTGTTCAGCCTGGAGAGGAGAAGCTCTGGGGTGACCTGATTGTGGCCTTGCAGTGGCTGAAGGAGCTACAAAAAAGATGAAGAGAGACTATTTCCAAGGGTCTGGAGTGAGAGGAGAAGGGGGAATGGCTCCCCACTGCCAGAGGGCAGGGTTAGGTGCGATATTGGGAAGAAATTCTTCTGTGTGAGGGAATCCCCACCCCTCAGCTTAGCTCCCCCGAGTGTCACCCCCTTCCAGGGAGGGGGGTCCTGGTGCTGGATGCCCACTTCAGGCCTGGTGGGTGTGAGGCTGCTCCCTCCATCCCTCCCCCATTCCCTGGGAATGGTCCCCATCACCGTGTCCCCACTGGTCTCCCAGGGGAGCAGGATGGACCCTGCCCTGCCAAGGGATGGGGAAACTGAGGCAGGCACTGGCTGCTCGCCCAATTCCCTCTGTCCCGAGGTGATTTGGAGCCTCATCCCGCATCCCGGGGCGCTGCAGTGCCCGGCATGTCCGGCAGGGAAGGGGTGCGGGTGGGTCGGGTGAGGAAATGGGAGAGACCTGGCTGGAGTCCCGCTCTCCTCCTCCCACAGCCCCACCTCCCCGGCCGGCTTAACATCCCATGGGCCAGCCCGGGGCCACCATTCCGTGCCCACCGCTGTCCCCACGCCGAACTCCCGGCCGGGCCAGTCTCGGGGCCACCGTTGCCGTCCCCATCCCGTGCCCGTCCCCGCGATGCTGCGGCTGCTGCTGCTCTGCGGGGCCCTGGGCTGCGGGGCGGAGCAGGCAGGTAAGGCAGGGCAACGGGGGCGAGAGCTCGGGTTGGCGGCGGGGACACGGGGGCTGCAGGGGTGGGCGCGGGGCTCGCGGGGGGACGGGGCGGGTGCGTGATGTCCCCACGTGTCCCGCAGCCCCGCTCACCTTCACCATGGTGCACTACACCCGCGTCTTCGAAGGCAATTGCCTCTTCTGGGGGAACGCCAGCCTGGACGGGCGGCTCAGCCACGTGCTGGAGGGGCACAATGTCACCCAGGTGCTGCCGCTGGAGCCGCCCCACGCCTGGGCCCAGCGGCAGAGGGACGTGACCACCTACCTCAGCACCTTCAGCAACCTGGTGAAGCTCTTCAACAAGGAGAGACCCATGGACTGTGAGTGCGGGGGGCACTGGGGTGGGGGAGACCCCCCTGCGCTGCCAGGGCACGGGGATGGCTCTGCAGGGACAGGTGGGCAGAGGGGTGGGGACGTGGCCATGTGCAAAACCTCTCTGTGGGCAAAGGGAGCCCTTCTGTGGAGCCGGGAATTTCTCATCCAGAGCCTGCCCTGGGAACGGGGTGATGCTCAACCTGCTTCTGCTCCTCAGGAAAAGGGCTGGGACTGCAGCTGGGGGGGATAGTGAGGTGTAGGCACCCTGCCTGCATCCCACCTGTATCCCACCTGCACTCTGCCTGCATCCTGCCTTCTTACTGCCTGCTTCTTGTCTTCATCCTACCTGTATCCTACCTGCACCCTGTCTGTGACCGGCTTGCTTTCTGCCTACTCCCTGCCTGCTCCCTGCCAGCATCCCACAGCTTTCCAGGAGCAATGGGATGCTGCTGGTGACGGTTTCGTGCTCCTGCACCTCTCCACAAGCCCAGATTCCTCTGCTGCTCCTGCCCAGGCTGTGCTTCACCTTCCTTTTCTTCCTTACCCCCAAACCTGTTCCTCCCCAGCTCCACATTTCTGTACCTGCTCCTTGGGGAGCCCTGTGTCACCACGGGGGCTCTGGTGTGACACCCCCACATCCTGGTGTCCCCCTGCTCCCTGGGTGCATCCATCCAGGAGAGCAATGAGTGCCCCGAAACCCTCTCATCTCCGTAAAACTGGATCTGTGCTGTTGGGAGATAAGGGAGGGAAAATAATCCCGGCCACTGGAAAAGCCTCTGAGGGGGAGCAGAGCGGTGGGTGGGTCGGCTGTTGCAGGGCTGAGGCCGTGAGAGCTCAGGGCACGGTTTGGGTGGGACCTGGTGACCCCGTCTGTCCCTCTGTCCCCACAGACACCCAGAGGCTCTGCTGCCACCTCGGCTGCCGCCTCTTCCCCAACGGCACATCCCACAGCTTCTACGAGGTGACCCTCAACGGGACGGCCTTCCTGAGCTTCCACGTCCCCAACGCCACCTGGCAGCGGCGCTGGCCCGGCCAGCACCGGGTGGCCGCCTTTGCCAAGACGGAGCTGATGAAGTACCCCATAACCACCCAGCACCTGCAGCACTTCCTCAACACCACCTGTGTCAGCATCCTGCAGGCTCAGAGCGCCGGGACAGGTCTGGGCTGGGGCCTGGGATGGGGACAGGGACGTGGTGGGGTGACCCTGGTCGTCACCTCCGTCCTTCTCGGCTCTTGCAGGAAAACTCAGCGTGCGGTCGCGCGCTCCGCTGGTGCTGGGGCTGATCCTGGGGACCCTCTGCTTGCTGGGCATGGCCGTGGGGATCTTCTGGTGCACGGGAGGGAGCTGCTAACGGAGCTGGCAGCTGTCCTGCGTCACCCCATGGACACAGGGGATGGACCCATCATCTCCCTGTGGATCCATCATCTCCCTGTGGAGGCAGAGAATGGACCCATCACCTCCCCATGGATCCATCATCACCCTGTGGAGGCAGGGGACAGACCCATCACCTCCCCGTGGACATAGCAAGGGATGGATCCATCATCTTCCCATGGATCCAGCATCACCCTGGGGAGGCAGGGGCTGGATCCATCATCACTCCGTGAATCCGTTGACCAAGCTGCTCCCCCACAAGGGATGCACGTCCCCAGAGCCATGGGCTTTGCTCCCAAAGGACACCAGTGGCTTCCCTGCCCTGTCCCAGCTGGACTGATGCCCCCAGCAGCCTCTGCCCCAGGGATGCTCCCCACGCTGGGCTGGCACAGTGTACTGAGACTCCACAGAAACACGCCTGGCACGGATGGAAAAATGGGGAAGAGGGGGGTGGTGGGGAAACCAGCAGGAAAAACAGCCAGGGAATGGTTAAAAGAATGGAGTTAAACCCTCATCTATCCCTGTTCCAGAGGAGTGGAGAGAGGATGTCACACCTTGTGTAATAAAAGCACCCATCAACTCCCACCACACCTTTGGCTGCTCTCATTCCCCTCAGCAGCCCTGTTGGGGGCTGTGGATCCATCATGGATCCATCACAGGCTGTGGATCCATCACAGATCCATCATGGATCCATCACAGGCTGTGGCTGCTGGTGCCAGTCCCGGTGTCTGACCCTGGGCTGTGCACTGAGTTTTCCAGGCCTCTGGAAAGAGGCTGTTGGTGTTTGCTGGAGGGGTTTGCAGCTCCTGAGCTCATTTCAACCTTCCCCCGGCTTTGGTTTGACTCAAGTCACTTTCCCACTGTTTTTCATTCCAAGGCCAAGCACAGACAGCTGTGAGGGCCAGTTTTCCACAGTCCAAGTCCCAGCTAAAAACTCCTCTTGACTGTTTAAACTTTGGTTGTATCAATAATAAATTCTTGGCTGCGTTTCCCTTTCACCCAAAGGAAGATTTTGAGCTCTCCTGCTCATCTCCACCTCTCCAAGCACAGGAAGGGCTGGAGATGAGCCAGGAGCTGGCTGGGGACAGTGGTGGAGGGGACAGTGCAGGAGAGAGGAGCTCTCCTGCATTAACTTCCAGCTCTTTCCTTTCTAAACACCCTGTGAGCAAGAAAGGGTGGGATGGGGGAAGAGGGGAAAAGAGATGTGGGACAGAGGGGATGGGGAGATGACCCTGGGAGTTGTCCTCTAGCAGGGATGGAGAAGGAGGTGTCCCAAGCCCACACCTCATCACCCTGGCCCACGGCCATCCCTGAAGCAGCCCCCGCCTCCCCAGGCTCCGGGGGCAGGGACTGGTGTGTTCCCCACCCTGCGGAGGCTCCGAGAGGCCAGAGAATCCAAAACAACAGGGCTGAGGCACGTGAGCATCATCGCCTTTGGCAGGAGCTGTGCTGAGGGACAAGCACTGCCTGTCCCTGCCACGGGCATCCAGGGGTTCTGAAGGTCACACACAGTGGGTTTGCTCCCCATGGAGGGATAAAATCCCTTCCAGTCGGGGGAAACAGCCACATTCCCGGCTCTGCTTTGGCTTTCGGACTTGGGGCATCTCTGCTGCCTGCACGTGTTGCACCATGGTCCCCAAGAGCCGGAGGGATTCTCATTCCCAGTCCCCCCCTCCCTGGGCTGCAGCTCCTTGCTCGGGCTGGGATTGCAGAGGGCGGATCCTGTGGGATCCCCGTTGGATAGCCGGGAGGGCACCCAGGGCAGACCCAGGCTGGAGAAACCAGGGAGGTCTGGAATAGCAGGTCTTGTTTTGCTTTTTGCTTCTGAAATGCGTCATCTTTTGGACAGATGAGGAAGCCTCCACTTGGAGCAGCTCTGGAAAAGCCTCTTTCCTGCTCACAAGCCCCCCGTGTGTGTTGGTTGCAGCAGGAGAGCGCTCCAGGACGGAGCCGACTCCGCTGCTGGTCTGGAGTTCCCACAGGGGATGGGGCAGCACCTGGCAGGGGGAACCCCCAAAACTGCAGGACCCTGGGGAACCGCCTCACCTCGATCCGTGTCCAGGGGCAATGCATCCAAACCTTCCACCCCCATCCCTTCCACCAGCACTGGCGTCCCACAGGGACGTGGTGACCAACTGCAGAGGGGTTGTGGTGGCAGCACCCACTCCCAGCACACTGTAACCCCAAACTTTCTCCTCCTCATCCCAAACCTCCCAAAATTTCTCTTCCTCACCCCAAAACCCGCAATTGCCTCATGGCAGGGCCACCAAGGTTGTGGCAAGCTGGGGATGTGTGACCTGGCTGCCCCAGAACTGGGAGCTGGGCTTCTGTTCTGTCACTCTTCCAACAGGGATCAGCTCCCTGGCAGCTGGCAGCCACATGCGTGGCCCATCCTTTCCCAAATTTGGCCGTTCTTCCGCCCCGGATCCCAGCTCGGGACAATGTGTCGCCGCGGATCCCGTCAGCCGTGGGGGTTTTTCCATTTGCTCCTCGGGGGTTTTTCGGGTCCTGGTTTGTTCTGTACACAAACCCCTGGCAGCTTTCACCAGCCCCCGGAGTGAAGCATCCCGGTTTTCCGCAGGGATTGCCAGGCAAGGCTTTGTTTTCCACGCATGGTTTCCATCACTCCGCTATCGCTGCCTTGGATAAGGGCTCAGATAAGACCTTGATCCCTGATCCCTGCTCCAGTCAGACCAGTGACACCATGCCCACGTGCCAGGAAAGAGCTTTTCCCTTCGTCTCCAGCCCATGGGAGACTTGGATGGGGTGGGAAGGTCTCCCCCCACCCCCACATTCCCTTTTGGACATCAGCTCCCTCTGCAAGGTCGGCACCTCCATCCATGTCCTTCAGGAGCCTTCGTGCCCCAGAGCCAAAGGACTGGATGGCTCCAGGAGCTGCCCAAACCTCCTGTGCCTGCTGAGGTGGGGAGGGGGAGAAAAGTGGGGCTGATGGGATCCATCTGGAAGGAGGAAGGAATTATCCCTGTAAACACCTCTTACGCACTCGGAGCCTGCACTGGTGTCATTGTGGCTTTTCTGGACTAAACAAACCACGTCCTTCCAAATTCCTGGAGGTCACAGTGTCACAGCCCCAGATGTTTGAATTCTGGGCTTTGGGACACCCTTGTTAACCCCCAGGGGCTGCATTGGGGTGAGGGGATCCGCTTTTTTGGGGGGGATGGAGGCTGTTTGGGATCTGCTTTCTAGCAGCCTCCTGCTCCCACATGGAAGCGAGCGGCTCCCTGGAAATACAGCAGAGGAAAGGGCTGTGCTGGCCAGTCCCTCCTGGCAGGGCGGATGGGTGCCCATCTCTGCCCTCTTCCCTTCCTGCTCGCTTCCCAGGTGAGCTGTAGGATGCAGGAGAAAGCTGGCCAGGAGCAGGGATGCGCAGGTGGCAGCCGGGATGAAGGCAGCGGGATCCCACCCATCCCGCCACACCTCCAGGCCCACGGGCTGTCCTCTCCCTGGGCAATCCAGTGGCAGGGGAGCTGGGATGGGGGCTGCTAGCTCGGGTTCTGGTGAGGAATCATGGCCTCACTTTCCCTTCCCAGCTGGAGGCTCCCATGGCAATCCCAGGTGCCCTCAGAGCAATGTTCTCCTGGCACCAGCCCCCTCTCCCTCCTGCCCTCCCTGCTGGCTCCGGAGCAGGAAGGTTCAGACACAGATGACTCAAAAATAACACGATTTTTCTTTGGAAGAACCCAAGCCTTTCTGAGCTGTACTTCCAGAAAAGTTCTCATAGGGAAATGACTGTTTGGGAGCACTTCCCAAACACTTCCTGGACTTGGAAGCCTCTGCGTGGCTGAAGCCAAATGGAAGCAAACTCCCACCCCTCAGGATTCCCACACCGAGGGCTGAAGCTCCTTGGAGCAGCCCCAAAACCTCAGCACCTGGTCTGGGATGGGGAATGTGGCTTTAGGTGCAGCCAGCCAGGCTGTGGAGGGAGAGGAGACACGGATAAGGCTGCAGGGCATGATGGAAAAGTAGATCCGAGCCCTGTTTTCGCCCCCATCATCAACCTGCTATGGAATCTTCATTCCATCTGCTCCTTCTCCTCCCCTGGGATGGGAGGGATCTATCCAAAGGGTGGGAACCCAGCGCTGATGGAGGTGATGACATCTAAAATCCAGCCGGTGGTGAGGCCCTGGAGGTGATGAAAACCATTCCCTTCAGGAATAAACCAGGATCCCATTTCAGCCAGGCCTCCCCAAAGCAGCACAGGAACATGTTCCAAGGAAAAGTGTTTTCCTAGAAGAACTAGG
This sequence comes from Manacus vitellinus, assembly GCF_001715985.3. Classification (NCBI taxonomy): domain Eukaryota; kingdom Metazoa; phylum Chordata; class Aves; order Passeriformes; family Pipridae; genus Manacus; species Manacus vitellinus. The sequence continues at coordinate 1,481,169 of NW_021940603.1, read as the reverse complement.
AAAAACACACCTCTGTCTGAGCCCTCCCAATCCTCACCTTTACAAGGATCCAGGGTAAAAGAGGACCAGGAAATTAGGGTTTATTTGGTCCAGTCTGGGAACAGCATTGCTTAGAAAGGGCTGGAAATCCAGGCTGTGTGTGACAGAATTCCCAGCTCGGAGATTCGCACTATCCGGATCCTTGTTTGGTCCCTGACCAAGATGGGAACACATAAACCCCCCGGGAAGCATTTATAAGCATAAAAGATCCAGAAACCTGTGGAAATGTTTGAGCAAGCACTGCTGCTGCTGCTGGGAAAAAGCATGGAAGCCCTGGAAGCTTTGTCTGGAGGTGGGAAAGGCGAAGGACACCCCCCCACAGTGGGAGGGAAAGGATGGAAGGAAGCAGGGTTGCCTGCTTGGAATTTGGGCCTTTTTTTCCTGTTTTCCTCCTTGCTGCTGTACAATTCAGGGCTCTGCAGCCATTGTTGAGCTCCCCGAGGAGTCCAGCCCCACAATGCCATAAAAACAAACCACAGGAAGGAAAGGGATTAGCAGGGAAAGGAAAAGCAGCAGCAGGAACAAGGAGCCAGGCCCAAAATAAACCCACTGGCTGCTGCTGGGGGTGCAGGTAGGAAAGGTTACACCTTCTCCAGGGGGAAGCTGGGACTCTGGAGCGAAATCCCAGCTTTTTGGGTTCGTTGCTAAAGGTGAGCAATGGCAGCAGGGTTGCAAGGGGCTGGAATAACGGGAATCAGCCCCACGCACAGGGATACGGGAAGGAATTTCTTTGAAATCGGAGGTTTCCTAGAAATCTGAACTGAGGGGAGACTGCAGCACCTGGAAAAGGCTGGGCAGCCGTGGGCAGAGGGAGCAGCCTCAGCTGGGAATACAGCTTATCCTCAGGGATTTTGAGGAAGACCAGCAGGGAGTCCAAGGGTTTGGCATCACGGGCTTGTCTCAGCCCGCTGGGCTCTGCCAAGGCAAATGGACAAAGGATCCAACAGGAAAACTTCCCAGTGCCGCAGCTTCCGCTGCGTAAGCTCCTGCTGGAGCCCCGGGCTGGGTGGGACGGGGCTGGATCCAGGGCAGCAGGGACACAGGGGCTGGGCTGAGCTGTTCCCACCTCACCGAGCTCTTCCAGCTCCCAGTAAGGAAAATAAACAACAAACCGAAAACAAAACAACCTGGAGGCTCCACCTGCTGCTCCCCAGCTCACAGTTCCGTCTGGAGGCAAACCAGATCCCATCCACTTCCCCAGAAAGGGAATGGGGGGTAAGGCAGCAGCTGGGAGGATCCCACTTTCCAGCCCCCAAGAGCCCTGAGGGAATGGGAAGGAGGGTGGAGCCAGGTGGGGGTCGGGCTCTTCTCCTGCATAACACACAACAGGAGAAGAGGAACCAGCCTCGAGTTGCTCCAGGGGACGTTCAGATTGGATATGAGGGAAAACTCCTTCCCTAAAAGAGTGGCCACACATAGGCACAGCTGCCCAGGGCAGTGGTGGAGTCCCCACCCCTGGAGGGATTCAAAAGATGTGGCACTTGGGGACATGGGTCCGTGGTGGCCTGGGCAGTGCTGGGGACGGTTGGACTCGATGGGCTCGGAGGGCTTTTCCAACTGAAATGATGCCAGGATTTCTCTTGCTGCCTACAAGAGGGAAGCAGGGCCTGGCTGTCCCAGGGAAAGGGCTGTGGAAACACATCACCAGGGAGGTTTTGCCATTCCAACTCAAACACAGACTTTATTTTCCGTCACCTGTCCCGTCCTCACGGAGGACAGAGCGCAGGAGGGGGGAGCTTTTCCAGTAAATGCTGGTTACAGGTGGGGGAAAAGAGGGAGAACCAAGGCCATGGAGCCATTCCCAAATCCCACCATGACCCAGGAGCCTTTGCTAAACTGGAGCAAGGTCCAGTTCCAAACCAAGTGTTGAGTTTTGGGACAACAGGACTACTTGGTAGTTAAGAGAGTCCACAGAGGCCTTAAAAGACTATTCTCTCCTTTCCCAACCATTCCCAATCCATTCCCAAGAGCACCAGTATTCCTGCCCCAAAAACACAGACTCTGAACCAATACCACCCCCCAGACTCAGAGGGGAAGAGCTGGGATTAAAAACACCACCCTGAAGCAACAATATTTTGGAAGAGATGGACACAGAGGACGTAAAAAGCAGGAGCAGCTCTGAAAATATGTTGAGATGGTCGAGAAAAGTCACATCAAAATATATTTAAAAACCAGAAATTCCAACCTGCATGGAATTTAAAACTCCCTTCCCCACCTCTGTTTTCCTGCTCAAGGAATCTCTGTTGTTCCAGGACGTGGAACATGATAGGCAGCACCAGTTGTGTCCTGAAAAAGTATTTCCCCCAACTCTGAGCACTTCCATCATTTACAAATTAAAAATCAGCTAAACCTCAACCACTGCCCTCCCCCCCTCCCCCTTTTCCATTCTCCAGTGGAAAGGAGAAAAAACCACAAACAAATCTGACTTTGCAATTCCAGGGAAGTCCAATTTTCCCAGGCATCAATATCCCTGCAATCCATTGTACACCTTCTGCACAGGTCCTTGCTTCAACAACTGCTTGAGACCTGCAAAGGAAAGGACAGAGTGAGTGAGCAGGGCCCAGAGGGGGGAGGATGCCTCCTCAGATACACCTTCCTCACTCCTGAAATCCCAGGCATCAAGCATTTCAAGGAACTGACACGTCCCAGGACCTGGCAGGATCAAATTCTTACCAGAACAGGCTAAAAGGGTGAGTCAGCCCTTAAATCCATAAAAGCTCATCTCCTGGGGTTGGCAGGACAGGGAAGGACTGGCAGGTCTCCTCTGCTGCTGAAAGGGCAAGTCCACCGGGAGCAGAGGAAGTAGAGTGGGAAGAATGGATACATCACATTGTTTTTCCAGGGATTAAGGAGGGAGTCCCCTCTGATTTAATCAGTTTGGCTACTCAGTGCCCTGGGGCCCCTCAGGGCATTGCTCAGACCAGCAGCAAAACCCTCAGAGCCCCAGGAGGGGCTGCCAGGACCCAAAACCAGGGGGAACTCCCCACACCAGGGGGAACTTCCAAGTAACTTTCACTAAAGGAGGACATGGAGGGGCTGGAGCGTGTGCAGGGAAGGGAACGGAGCTGGGAAGGGCTGAGCAGCAGGGGCTGAGGGGAGCTGGGGCGCTAGCCTGGAAAAAAGGGACAGGGGGGACCTTCTGTCTGCAACTCCCTACGGAGGGGGGAGCCAGGGGGGTGGGCTCTGCTCCCAGGGAACAAGGGACAGGAGGAGAGGGAACGGCCTCAGGCTGTGCCAGGGGAGGGTCAGGTTGGACATCAGTAACTAAACCAACCAATTTACTTGTACAGAAGAAAATTCCAACCTTTCAGGCATGGAAATCCTTCAGGAAATCCTGCTGTAAGTTAGTTTGTCTCCCTGCAAACCTTGTCCTGCTTGTCTGTCCTTAACTCTTTTTGGCTACACGTTGTGCCACCCTTTAAAACCAGGGATTGGATGTATAATTGCCACAATAGCTCTGTTAAAATACTGGAAAACTGGCCTGGAAGTAGTAACTGGAATCAAGAGGGCTCTCTGCCAGGTGAGAACTGTTCCTGCTGATGGGCAGAGACTCCTGATCTCTTTCCAGAAACAGCAGGACAAAGCAAACCTCTCTTCAGGAGCTGCTGATCATTAGGGACAGGTCATTTTCCAGGGAGTGCAAGGTAAGTTCACTTCCCCTCTGCATCCAAGGGAGGCTCCAAGTCACTTCCTGGCTGGTGGGTGAGAGGATGTGGCTCCTGGAAGTGTTGTTCTTAGAGAGGAAGGACGGGGCTGGAGAAAGGGGTACTCCAGGAACACCAAAAAAGTGGGATTAGCACCATTCCTGCACCTTGTTTCCTGCTACCCTCAGTAGTGAACAGGGTATTTCAACACATATCCGAGGTTCAATCAGGAATTCCAACCAGGAATCCTGGCATTTGGTGCTACTGCACTTGAGGCACTTTTTACTGGAGGCTGAAGGCAATTTTTACTTTGAAATGTTGTTGATACCACCAAAAAGTGACAGAGTCAGCTCTGCCCAATTCCACTGGCAGGAAAGAAAGGATTATTTATCTTATTCCAAAGCTCAGAGTGGTGCTCTTGGAGCCAGAGTATCTTCTGACAGCCCCAGCAGCTGGACATATGGTTAGGAGATAAGAAATCAGGACCACAGCCAACAATAAGGAAAAAAGGAGTGTTTTGAATTCTGCAGCCCAGTTTTCCTTTGGATGTGTCCACTGAACCACTGCCACACAGCCGGAATTGACCTATTCCCTCATAAAACTCCTTCAGTCACTGGATGTTCGGAGATATCCAGCACACAGAAAGGCATCTGACTGCCTACCCAGTCACCTTCCCCTGGGAAATGTGGAATTGCTTTAGGAGGGAGGTGCTGGAGAAACACCCTGTGCCCGAACACACTCATGGCAGCACGGTCATCCCTCTGCCCCCTGATATCCGGAAAGGTGTGGGAGGAACTGTCACAGACACGGAGGCTTCTGTCACTGCTCCTTGCCCAGTGTCTTCCAAAGTGCCAAGAGCAACAGCTGGAATAACCTCCTGTGTTTCAGAGGTGCTGTTGCCTGATGAAACTTCTAGAAGGGCAGCGGAGCCTGGAATGAGACTCCACAGGGACGTGGCCACTGTGCCCTGTGAGATACCCTCGGAACAAGTAGGAAAGCACAGGGATAAAACCACAGCAGGATCACCCAAAGCACAGCCCAGGGGCACAGCCCTCCCAGCCCAGCCAGCTGCAGGAAGGGCCACAGAACACCCTGAGCTGCAGCCACCAACTGGGCTGCCCGTGGCAGCTGGCACGGTGTGGCCAAGGCAGCAGCGAGTGCCACAGGGCTCAGCCCACCCAGGGCTTGGCTTCCCTCCATAAACTTGAGGAGTTCAGGAAATCCACTAAAAAAGCACCTTCAGAGGAAGCCCTGGAAGAAGCTCTGGGGATAGGGATTTCCTGAGGAGCTGCACTGGTACATGCCAAGAACATCTTCGCCCTGTGGCAGAGCACGAGGCCCTTGACGCCCACTCTGATGCAGAGCAGAAGTGACCACAGAGGCTGCTGCAGCAAAGGAGTAGAGGGAATCCTGTCAATTTTAGGATTTCTACATGGTTCATCAAGCTTCCATTTGAGCAATGAAGCTGAGCAGCAGATCTCTCCTAGAGGGAGTGGGATAGAAGGAGGTGTGGAGAGGAACAACCCTCCTCCTGACACAGCCTGACATTCCTTACCCTCGACAGCAGAGGGATTCCCACAAGTCTTGCCTCCAAGAAAGTAGCAGCAGGGGCTGGAAAATCCTTCTGTGATCCCATTCCAGCAGAGGCAAAGCAGAGGCTAAGCCCAGCCAGATGGCCAGCTCCAAAAAAAAGCACCTGCAAACTTGCCAAGTGCTACATTCCAGCAGCAGCACATCCCAACCTCATCTGGCTCCCTACAGCTGCAGTAGCCAAACTTCCCTGCTTCCCAGGGAAATGGGAGTTCAGCACAGGGCATCAGCCAACTGTGTTATGTTGTACAAGGGGCACAGGCACAGGAGAGCCCTCCCTGAGCACTCCAGCCCCTGGATCAGCTGTGCCAGGTCCTTATCAGCTCTGGTAGCCTCTGAACACCCACCTTCCCGCTGGTCCGGGGTCAGCTGCTCCTTGGGGAACTCCACATCAAAGGTGATTATTAGGGAGCCTTTGATGTTGTTGTTATCAAAGTTTGGAAGACCCTCTCCCTTCTTCCACAGTTTGGCGCCGGGTTTTGTGATTTTATCCCGAGCAACGTGAACCTGGAGGGAAAAGGAATTTTAGGACGTCATTAGTGTTGCAGAATCACAGAATCCCAGAGTCACTGAGGTTGGAAAAGACCTCCAAGATCATCTAGTCCAGCTTGCGACCAACCATCACCTTGTCACCCAGCCCAGAGCACTGAGTGCCATGTCCAGTTGTTCCTTGGACACCCCTCTAGTCATTCCGTGTTGTGTGTGTGCACCCCAGTACTCCAACACCCTTTCCAACCCTCTTGAAAGCTCCAACTGATATTGGAGCTTTGATCCTTTGCCAGAACCTGTGGTATCAATGGATCCAGGCAGGACATGTGCCAGAACTAACCAGCTGAGACAGCATGGAAGTGAGACCCACACTTGAGAGCTTGTTTTGGCTCCGTGGGAATTGGCCTGGAAGGCTCTAGCTGAGGGAATACTGGATATAACCAGACTCTGAGCAAGCACAGGAGATCTGCAGGTAGCTCTGGGTTCCACAACACCTTGGGCCTCACCTTGTGCCCATCCAAGTGGGCAATATCCATCTCAAAGCCTGTCAGTGCCTCGACCAGCGAGATCGTCACGTTTGTGTACAAGTCGTCTCCTCTCCTTTCGAACACTGGGTGCCTGTGGAAATGAGAGACATTGAACTTTCCTCCTTCCCCAGAGGGGAAACAGGTCCTTCAGCATCTTCCCTTCTCTTTGGGAGTTTGGAGAATTCACAAATAGGAGGGGAAGTGAGGAATGAATCAAATTTAGTCTCATTTTCCTGTGCAGGATAAGTACTGCCCAATGCCCTTTCTATTTCTAGGGCAGGGAGTGCTGAGGGGTGACAAGTGACTCACACAACGATCTTCTCAGTAGTGAATTTCCTTACAACAGGGAGATGGTGTATTTGTGGAAAAAGGAGGTATTTCATGTGAATCACACCCGGTGAATTCAAGCCAAAAAGATTAAGATGCTTTGATAACCCCACTTCTAACGAATCCAGCTACTCCAGCACCATCAGGGTTGGACATCCTGCCAGGGCTGCACCAACACGCTGCAGGGCAAGCTCCATGCCAGAGTGGGCAACACTGGCCAGAAAATGCCTTGCAAGCTGCCTTTATAGTCAGCAGGAAGAGTCTAACTAGGCCAGGGACTTACTTAAGAACTTTTATTCGGAAGCGCAAATCACCGGGCTCCCCATCCACGTGGGGTTCACCTGGGAGAGAGAAGGAATTCAAGGAGATAGTTATTTTTTTTCAGGAACAAGCAGGATATCAAACACAGACTTGCAGCTCACATGTTAAAGGAAAAAACCCAACTAGTTGATCTTTAGATGAATAAAACTCTGCTTAAATATATCTAAAAGACCTTAGGGCTCTCTGGGTGTTGTGTCAGCGGGGTCACACCTCTCTGCTGCTGTGGAAGACCTGCCTGCATGTCAGTGGTGTCCTTCATCTCCTTGGGCACAGGGGATTCCCCCACACACTCAAGCCTGGAGCAGATGCTCCTGCTCAGGTGTTACCTGAAACATCAGACCTGGTGCTGGTTTAGTGCCCGTCCCCACTCCCAGCCAAGGGACACTCCTGGATTTCAGCACATGCAGAGGACACAGCACTTCCAACCACCACAAAGTGGGGCTTGGACACTCCCAGTGCCATGGAGAACGGCCTTGAATCATGGAAACGGAGCAGGCCAGAGCTGAGCACACACCCACCTTCCCCAATGAAGGGGTACTCCATGCCATCCCTCACCCCCGGCTCGATCTCCACCTCCAGCGTCCGCTCCTCGTTCACAAGCCTGAAAATGGGAAGAGCAACCCAGCGCTAAGTTTTTAACTCTATTTCAACTTTATTCCAGCTTTTTATGTGTGTTATGGGGTAATGGGAACACCCCCACAAGCTCACACGTACTCTTGCCTTGCTCACATCTAAAACTGGAGAGTCAGTGCTGCCTTTTTGAGGCGCTCAGCTAGTAGGGGAGGCAAAGTTAAAAGCTCCTAAATGCACAGGCAGCACCTGGATGTGTGACCACAACATGGTATTCCCTTTCCAGCTGTTCCCAGCTGGAAGCTGCGTGCTTCCCCAAATGTATTGAACCAGATTTAGTTGTGGCACTCCCACTGTAGTGGGAAACCTGCGTTAGGACTTCCCACATTCCCCAGTTCTTACCGGGAATTCAGGCACTTTCCCCCACCTAGCGGTCGGTTTGAGAATAAACATCCCTACATTACTCGGTAAAATCATAGGATTTAGGGTTCTGAGCAGCAGTGGAGAGCACTCGACTCACTTGACGTTGGGACACTCATCACAGACGACCTCCTGGGTCATCTGGAAGCGCCCAGGCCCCAGCTGCGTTGTCCTCATCTCCTGCCGGCAGTTGCATTTCCGTTTGCCCGGCGCCTGTCTGGCCACTGGCTTGTTCCTGACAACCTGCAGGGAAGAGGGAGAGCTTGGTGCCAGCACTCCTGGGGCTCCACAAGGGTCTGGATTTCTCAAACAGCCTGAACACAGAATGGTTTGGCTTGGAAGGGACCTCGAAGATCATCTAATTCCAACCCAGCACCACGTTTTCGTGTGTGACCTCAGCAACACGCCCCGAGTTTTCACCTTGTGGTCACACATTAAACACTAGAAAAACTCTCCCTGACACCACAATTGCCATTTCCTTTCCTTTTCCTGCACACCTTTCCACACAGGAAAGGGAACACTGGCATGGAACACCTCACACTTCGGTTGTGACACTTCCCTGTCCCACAGAACAGGGAAATTATTTGGGGTTCCCCAAACGCTCAAAGCACAAAATCAGTCAATGCAAACACTAACGTGCAGAATAGGAGGGACTGTCAGCACCAGAAATGGAATTTGCTTAAAAGAAACAGCAATTTTCACATACTTTTCCCAATTATATAATCCAAAAACTTGCAGTGACACGTTTGGCCACATAGAGAGACCATGAAAAATCCTCGGTGTGGTTTTGAAGGAATTGCAAAGTGAATTTGCAGCTTATGAACAGGCCCTCAAATACCATTAAATTCTACACCTGCACTAAAAAAGCTCAGCTAGTGACTGACAGCCAATAAATAAGTATTATCCCACTTTACAGAGACACAGCCAGATGGAAAAGGTGGATAAATGTGTGGTTTCTTCAGTAAACTACAGCAAAGAGCACCACAACACCCCCCACGGGCAGACACTGAGAACAGGAGCATCTCTTGGAGCTCTCTTTTTTGGGGGGGAGATATTCTGAGCACTGGTCAGGCACCTCAAACCTGGCAACACTCTGGAAAGTGAACTTACTTCTACGAAGTTCCCTGAATACACCTCCTCCAGCGTGACCTCCAGGTCCACGATGATGTCACTCCCTCGGGGAATGTTCCTGTCCTGCTGGCGAGGGTTCCCTCCAAACATGAATCCAAAGTCCCCAAAGAAGCTGGAGCAAAGCACATGGGTTAGTTCAGGAAGGAATCCTGGGCAAATGCTTCAGTCCCCCTAAAGAACAACCTCCTCACAGTCCTAAAGCTCCAGAGAAAGCTCAGGAACCTGCAGTGTCCTCCTCCAGGACACTTCAAGCAAAGGAGCCACTTTGGAAAAGTTTCCGGTATTACAGAAACCAGGTTTGGGAGCAGGAGCATCTCAAAATCTGCCCAAGGGAAGTCCCCTCTGATCTGCTCTACTGCTCAGCTGCCACTACAAGGTGTAAACTCTAAGCAAGTTTGTTTTCAGTGGTTTGAAGACAAAAGGGATGAAGAAAAATTCCTAGAAAACCTGTATATTGCCCCCCACAAGCAGTGTAAGTTCTCACCCAGGATCACAAGAGATGAGCAACTACAGGGATGACTTCAGGAAGTCTGTGCCTGGCTGATCCAAAGGGGCAGAAAATCAGGTGCAGGTGCCTTTGGACTGTAATGCTCCAAATTCTACAGTTGCTTTGTTGCTACAGCAACACTTTGCAGAAGGGGAAGTGTCCCCAAAGGGCACACGAGGTGTGACAACAGGTCAAACCTCAGTCATGCACAGGGAACTTGGGAAAGTCCCCACATGTTTGATGCAGGTGCTGCACCTGACAAATCACCCACAGGGCTGTCCATGTGGGAAGTCACCCCTGGTTCCTGTTTGCTGCCCTTGTAGCGGGGAGTGGTGCACAACCAAAGGGAGAATGTCACGTGGGACACCCACTGGAAATGTATTTCCTCAAATGCTCCATCTCACAGCACATCAGTGACCTGGATGGGGTAAAAACCACGAGCTTGAGCATCACAAAATCAGAGCTGCAGCTGGAGAACAGCCTAAAGTGGGAAAAGCTCCTTACTGGGAGAAGATGTCTCCATGGGAGCTCTGGTGCCCGTCCTTCAGTCCCTCCTCACCGTAGGCATCGTACTGCTTCCTCTTCTCCTCGTCTGACAGCACCTGGAAAACACATGGAAGCAGGAAAGGCATCACCTGCAGCTCAGGGCAGTTGTTTAACAAGGCTCTGAAGGCCACAGGACTCTGCACTTGGGGACAACCACAGAGGCTTTATGTCACAGAAGCCTTGTCTAGGACTTGCTTGCTGTGCTGGCTAGAAAAGTTAAACATTTATCACTTAAACCCATAAAAAATTACATTCAGTTTATTAAAACAACGTGGAAAATATACACACTGAGTTTATCTTAAATATTAAAAACAAATTAGAAGGAATAACTCAGATCCTAAAAGGACACACTGAAAAAAAAAATCATATACCACCACCCCTGTGGCTCAGTCTTATATTCCCTGATTGCCCAGGGATGGTTCAGTTTAAGTCTGAACTAAGGAGCCCCAGCTTTGAGACAAAACTAAAATGAAGAGTTTTCTATCTGATCATGGAGAAATAAATTTCAGCTGGTTCTCTCACTTCCTCATTAGCTTTAAATTTGGACACCTGAGGAGCAGGGGAGCACCAGGGATGGAAGCAGGAGCCAGGCTACAAACCCCTTCCCTCTGCACTGGGTTCCTCCCAGAGGATCCCAACCTCCCACCCAACCAGACTGCTGGAAGCACTGCTGGGAATTTCTGCTGATGGAATTTTGCAACACCATCTTCCAGGGTCTCTCTGCTCCACAGGGAACAGCTGGAATCCAGCAGTGACAGAGGACGACAAAAAGGACAGAAAACATGGAAGAAACAGGTCCTGTATCAAACTGCCCAAATTCCATTGGATGGAATTAGAGCCAGGGAAAGTAAGGCTTTGACTTTAAGCCTTTGGGCAATGAGATAATCTATGTGCTATTTATTAAATGTCAGGGATCACTTACACCCCACAGTATTATCGTGGAAACAGCGGGAATCCTCCTGTATATGTGACCCACGGTTATTTTTCCCACTGAATTCCCTCTAAAAGCCAAGCCTTTCACCTCCCATCAGCTCAGGCTAATCCCAGCCAGGCCCTGCACACACACCTGTCCCTGTGCAACACTGGGAGCTGCTGCTGCTCCATTTCTGGGAACAAATTCCCAAGAACTTTAACTTGGTGCTCCTCTATTTCTCCCTCAAATTCCAAACAACTTGGTGCCTTGGCTTTCTCCTGGCTGGGAGAGGTGTTGGATTGTCCCGTGGCAGGAGGAGCCCTCTGAGCAGCCCAGCAGCATCTGGACTTTGGGTTTTATAGGGAAAGTGCCTGAAATTCCAGGTAGTAACAGGGGAATAGATGGAATTCGATGTAGTAACAAGGGGAGGATGGAAATTGATGGGGAGGGGAGGAAGGAAAGGCAGAAATTTGATATAATTGTGGAAGGTCCCTGCCCATGGAAGGGGGTGGAGTGAGATGATCCTTAAGGTCCCTTCCAACTCAGAGCATTCCATGATTCCATGAGAATAAAAAGTGTAGGATAGAATCCAAAACAGCAACAGGATGAAGATGGAATTTGCTGAGAGGAGGAGAAGGAAGGAAGGGAATTTGATATAACTTTGGAAGGCCCCTGTCCATGGCAGGGGGTGGACTGAGACGATCCTTAAGGTCCTTTCCAACTCAGAGCATTCCATGATAATAAAAGATGTAGGACAAAATTCAACAAACTGACAGGGAGGGCATGGAATTTGCCATGGTAACAGGGGGAGGATGGATTGCACCTGCACCTTATGGAAGAGCCTCCCCGTTCCCTACATTCCCTTTCTCATTTCCCTACAGAATGTTACAGGACGGATCCTCCCGAGTCTCCCTGGCTCCACGAGCCCCCCTCCACCCCTCCTGGCTCCAGAGGGACACCCCCGGCTCCAGGTCTCACCTCGTAGGCAGCTCCCAGATCCTGGAACTTCTCCTGCGCTCGCGGGTCGTCGGGATTCCTGTCGGGATGGAGCTGCAGCGCCAGCTTGCGATAGGCCTTCTTAATGTCCTTGATGGAGGCGCCACGGGAAACCCCCAGGATCTTGTAGAAATCCCTCCTGCAGGGGGAGAGAGAGGAAGGGAGAGGGAGGGGAAGGAGAAGGGGATGGGAAGAAGAGAGAAAGGGGAAGGGAAAGGCAAAGGGAGAGAGATGAGGTGGGACACGCAGAGGGAGAGGGAAGGGGAAGACAAGGGAGAGGGGAAGGCAGAGGAATGGGAAGGGAGAGAGGAAAAGGAGAAGGGGATGGGGAGAATGGGATAGGAAGGGAGAGGGGATGAGAAGGGAAAACGGATGGGAGAGAGAGGGCACGAGAGACAGGAGAGGGGAAAGGGATGAGGGAATGGGGTCAGGGGATGGGATGAGGGGAATGAGATGAGAGGAAGGGATAAGGGGAAAGGGAGAGGGGTCCAGTCAGCGCCTCAGCCGCCGACCCCGAGCGCGAGGGGCCCGGTGCGGCGCCGAGGCTGAACCCCCGCACTCCCCAGTGCCCGCGGGCAGCGTCCAGCGCCCTCACCCCGCGGCGGCCTCCCCGCAGAGGCGAGCAGGAGGAGGCAGAGGCGGCCGATCCAGGCGGGGGCCATGGCGGGGCCGGGCCGGGCCCCTGAGGGAGCGGCGGCGGCGGCGACTTCGGCCCGCCCCCTGCCTGGCCGCCGACCAATGGGAACGCGGGGTGCCGTAGGCAGCAATGGGAGCGCGGCACCGCGCGCCACCGGCAATGGCCGCTGCCGCACACTTCAGCGCCGCCGGCCAATCGCCGGCCGCAGCGTCAACCGCTCAGCGCGACGCGCACGCCTCGCCACCACTTCCCTCCGCGCAGCCAATCGGCCGCGCGAGTCGCTTAGCCCCCGCCCCACGCCGGCGGGCGCAACAATGAGCAGCGGCTCCGCGCAGGAGGGAAGGGCCCGTCTCTGTGGTGCCTGCGGCGGAACCCGGAAGCGGCGGGCGGCGGCCATGGCGGCGGAGGCGGGCCGGTGCGGCTATGGGCGCGCACGGAGCCGTTCCTGGCGGGCGCTCTGCGGCGCCGCGCCCGCCCGCCTCGCCCCGCACTACCTGCGCAAGGCCGCCGCCTACGCCCGCGCAGGGCCGCCAGGGCTGTTTCCCGCGTGCGCTGGCCCCGCTGGCGCCACATCGCCTGCGGGAAGCTGCAGCTCGACCGCGACCTCGCCTGGCTCTATTTCGAGCTCTTCCGCGGCCTCCTCGAGCCCGACCCACCCCGCCGCCTCCGCTGGGCCGAGGCAGAGGCCTCCTGTGCCAGCGCCGAGGAGCTGGAGCGGGAGCGGAGCAAGGCAAGAGCCCAGAGCCGGCCTAAGGCAGGGGCAGCCCAGGCCCGGTGTAAGAGGGGGTCCTGACTCTTCCTCCTCTCTCCCTGCTCTCCAGCTGTCCGTGGACACGCTGCAGTTCCTGCTGTTCCTGTACGTGCAGCAGCTCCACAAGGTGTCCTTGCGCAGGTCCCTGCTCGGCGACGAGTGGCCCAGCCCCAGGACCGCATCTCCCGGCTTTCCTGGGAAATCCGCCGGCGGGAATAAGGTACCTTTGGCTGTGGGATCTTCCACGTGCAGGAGCTTCTCCCCTGTTGGGATCTGCCCTGAGGGGGTCGGGAAGGGGCTGGGTTGTTCTCACCAAGTGCAGATTCCCTGTTCCATGGTAAATGAGGCAGAGTTGCTGTCTTCTCTGTGCACTTAGTAAAAAAGTTTTTTATAAGTTTTCCGTGAGGCTTTCCTGGAGTCCAAAGGCAGCTGAAAATTCCCTGTGAGTCCTGGCAGTTCTCCTTTTAAGGAGCAACAGCCCCTTTGCTTTTTTCTGTTATTCAAACAGGAGACTTTTCTCATCTTTGTAGTTCCTTTCATGTGCTCCAGTGGGAATATTGGATCCCAGGGTGTTCCCTGGCCTCAGGTTCCATGTCAGGGAGGGGAGTTGGTTGTTCAGCTGGAGATCAGCCACGTGGAAATGCTGTTTCGTTTTAAATGACTGCCAAATATTTAGGAAGGAGTGAATTGGATGTGTCCCGTGGGCAGCTCTGTGTGGGAGGGTGAGTTACAAGTTGGCAACCGCAGCTGCAAACCTCTGGAATTCTGGCATGGATGTGCTGCTGGGAGCTGGATGAGCTGGTGGAATGTAGTTGGGACAAGCTGGAACCATTAAAAAGAGGAGCTGGGCAGCTTTATCCTTGAACAGATGGTGGTGAGGACAGATGGTGTGTTCCTTCAGCAAAGCTTGGCTTTATTAAGCTCTGCTGTAATTCCAGTCTCCTGCTTTTTTTCTGGGCATGAGTCCTTTAGGATTTGAACTAAGGATTCTTTCAGAGGCCGTTTTGTTTATTGGAGAAATGACCCTCAGCTTTTTACCCTGGAAGGTGACACTTTTTATCCTGGAAGCCCAGCTGGGCTTTTCCAGTGGAGCAGCTCCAAGACCTTGCCTGCCAGTTATTGATTTGTTCCCTTCCTTCCAGTGCCAGCAGGAGCTCCCTGGATTTGGGTGGGATTGGGAGAGAGCCCGTTGCTGCTTTCTAGGATTAAATATTTGCCGCTTGACTTAGAATAAAATGGGGTTTAATTTTTGGGGGGTGGTGGCTTTGTGTGCCTTGGAAGAGCAGGAATGAGCAGGAACGAGCTCCGTGTTTGACGCGGAGTTTTTAACGATTCCAGCTTGTCCCAACCACACGTTTGACATTCCAGAGGAGTTCTGAGCAAGATTCTGGGCTCTGATGCCTGTGGAGCTTCCCACCCTGGAGCACTGACCTGCCCCGTGTTTTCCTGCCCCCCCCCAGAACTGGAATGACCAGGAGCACCGAGCCTTCGTGCAGAGCCACCTCCTGGACATGCTGGAGCTGCTGCTGGAGCCGGAGCAGCTCTCGGCCTCGTCCCACTCCAGCTCCAGCAGCCTGGTGTCCCTGGAGGCCGTGAGTGCCCTGAGCCTCCTGCTCGAGGGCTCCGTGGGCACTTCCCGGGCGGTGCGGCCGCTCCACGAGCTGGCCCTGTGCCCGCCCTGCCACCCCCACAACGGCTTCTCCCAGGGGGCCAGAGCCTTCTCCCTGCCCCGGCTGGAGAGCTGGATCCGCTCCTGCCTCACCGCCAACCCCTTGGGAATGACCGCCTGCATCAGGGCCGGCAGGAAGCTGGCCTGGGCACAGCAAGGTGGGCACTGGGAGGCATGGATGGATTTGGGAATGTGGGAGCGTGTGGGAAACGGGAATATAGGGATGTGGGAAAAGGGGAGCGTGTGGGAAATGGGAATATAGGGATCTGGGAAAAGGGGAGTGTGTGGGAAATAGGAATATAGGGATGTGGGAAATGGGAATATAGGGATGTGGGAAAAGGGGAGTGTGTGGGAAATGGGAATATAGGGATCTGGGAAAAGGGGAGTGTGTGGGAAATAGGAATATAGGGATGTGGGAAAGGGAGTGTGTGGGAAGTAGGAATATAGGAATGTGGGAAAAGGGGAGTGTGTGGGAAATAGGAATATAGGGATGTGGGAAAAGGGGAGCGTGTGGGAAATGGGAATATAGGGATGTGGGAAAAGGGGAGCGGGTGGGAAATGGGAATATAGGGATGTGGGAAAAGGGGAGCGGGTGGGAAATGGGAATATAGGGATGTGGGAAAAGGGGAGCGTGTGGGAAATGGGAATATAGGGATGTGGGAAAAGGGGAGCGTGTGGGAAATAGGAATATAGGGGTGTGGGAAAAGGGGAGCGTGTGGGAAATAGGAATATAGGGATGTGTGGGAAAATGGGAAAGTAGGAATATGTTGGAAAATAGGAATATAGAAATGCATGAAAATAGAAAAAACACATGGAAAAATAGAAATGTAAGAATGTGTGGGGAAAAGGGGAATGTGTGGGGAAAAGGGGAATGTGTGGGGAAAAGGGGAATGTGTGGGGAAACAGCAATATCAAAATGCGTGAAAATGGGAAAATAGGAGTATGTGGGAAAGTAGAAAAAATATATGGAAAAATAGAAGTGTAGGAATCTGTGGGAAAATAGGAATCTGTGGGAAAATAGGAATCTGTGGGAAAATAGGAATCTGTGGGAAAATAGGAATCTGTGGGAAAATAGGAATCTGTGGGAAAATTGAAATACAGAAATATAAGAGAAAATAGAAATATGTGGGAAAGTAGAAATGTAGAAATATGTGGGAAAATGGAAACGTAGAAATGTGTGGGAAAATAAAAATGTGGGAAAATAGAAATATATGGAAAATAGCAATGTAGGAATATGTGGGGTGATGGGAGTATGTGAAAAGATGGGAGTATACAGAAGTATAGAAAATATGGAAAATTATAAAAATCTAGAGAAAAATAGAAATATAGAACATATAGAAAAAGAATTATGCAGAAATAGAGAGAAATAGAAAAATACAAACATACAAATTTAGAAATACTGAAAGCAATGTAGAAATACAGAAAAATAGAAATTTAGGAAAAAACCCCTAGAAA
Organism: Manacus vitellinus; assembly: GCF_001715985.3. Lineage (NCBI taxonomy): Eukaryota > Metazoa > Chordata > Aves > Passeriformes > Pipridae > Manacus > Manacus vitellinus. Next base: position 1,464,657 of record NW_021940603.1, on the reverse strand, counting down.
CAGGAACTCAGCTCCTCCTGCTGAGCAGGGATCTGGCAGTGGGGTGGGAGCTGGTCTGGCTTTCCTTGTCTCCAGTCCAGCCTCTCTCCTGCAGGGACATGGAGCCACCTCAGGAAAAAGACACTGGCTCAGTGTTTCCCTGGCTGCAGATCCCAGGAGGGGCCCTGGATTAGGGAGCCCAGGGAAGAGCTCAAGGATTGTGCTCTAGGGGGAGCATTTCCCTCGTTTAAAACACAGAGTTTTAAACCTGCCCTCAGGATCTTCCTGCCAGGCCGAGCCTTGGGTTTGGGAAGAGACTTCTGCAGGTGGAGATCTCTCGGGGCCTTTGGCTGCTCCTGAATAATCCCGAAGTGGTTGGGCTCTTCCAATGTCTCCCAGTGTCTGGAGTTTCTCAGTGCCCTGAGCTGCTGCCCTGCCCAGGGGGGACTGGGGGTGGTGTGGGTGGTGTAGGAAGTGCCATCCTTGACGTGTGGGGCTGGTTGTTTTCCCGAGGGTTGCTGGGCAGTGAACTTCTGTGTCCTTTGTTCTGCAGTTGAAGGAGCAACCAGGAGAGCCAAGATTGCCTGCAGTGCCCGGGTGGTGCCCGAGGTGTCCCCCATGGTGATCATGAGCCAGGTGTACAAGCAGACCCTGGCCAAGAGCTCGGACACCCTGGTGGGGGCTCACGTGAGGATCCATCGCTGCAACGAGTCCTTCATCTACCTCCTGTCCCCCCTCCGGTGAGTTCTGGTTCTCCTGGGGGGCACCTGCAGTCTTGGAGGGCCAGCGGGGTCCTGGGCACATCAGGGAGAGCGCTGCCAGCAGGTCAGGGGGGTGATCCTGCCCCTCTGCTCAGCCCTGCGAGGCACGTCGGGAGTGCTGGGTCCAGCTCTGGGCTCCTCAGGACAGGAGAGACAAGGAGAGTGTCCAGTGGAGGCCACAGAGATGAGGAAGGGACTGGAGCATCTCTCTGATGAGGAGAGACTGAGGGAACTGGGCCTGGTTAGTCTGGAGAAGGGAAGGCTAAGAGGGGATCTTATCAGTCCCTACAGATATCTCATCAATCCATACAGATATCTCAGATACCCATACAGATATCTCAGATACCCATACAGATATCTCAGATACCCATACAGATATCTCAGATACCCATACAGATATCTCAGATACCCATACAGATATCTCAGATACCCATACAAATACCTCACCTGACAGGGGATCCCATCAATCCATACAAATATCTCATTGATCCATACAAATATCCATACAAATACCTCCTCTGAAAGGGAATCTCATCAATCCATACAGATATCTCATTGATCCATAGAAATATCTCACTGATCCATACAAATATCTGAGAGGGGTTCCTATCAATCCATATAAGTATCTCCAGGGCAGGTTTCAGGTACAAGCAGGTGCCAGGCTCTTCCCAGTAGTGCCCAGTGATAGGATGAGTAGCAATGGCCATAGACTGAACCACAAGAAGTTCCACCTCAACATGAGGAAGAAGATCTTTCCGTGGAGGGCAGCAGAGCCCTGGAACTGCCCAGGGAGGGTGTGGAGTCTCCCTCTTTGCAGACATTCCAAACCCACGTGGTTCCCTTGTCACTCGCTCTGGGTGACCCTGCCTTGGCAGGGGGGTTGGACTGGGTGATTCCAGAGGTCCCTTCCAGCCCTGACTGTGCTGTGGTTCTTTGGCAGCTCCGTGACCATCGAGAAGTGCCGGAGCAGCACGTTCGTGCTGGGCCCCGTGGAGACGTCGGTGCACGTGCAGAGCTGTGACGGCGTCAGGGTCATGGTGGTTTGCCACCGCCTGTCCCTGGCAGCCACCACCGGCTGCACGTTCTACACTCTGACACCCACCCAGCCCCTCATCCTCTCGGGGAACCAGGCGGTCAGCTTTGCCCCTTTCCACACCCACTACCCCATGCTGGAGGACCACATGGCTCAGGTGGGCTTGGCCACTCTACCCAACTACTGGGACAGCCCCATGCTGGTGTGCAGGGAGAGCAGTGACACGGGCGTGTTCCGCCTCCTGCCCCCCTCGGACTTCTACACCTTCGTGATTCCCTTTGAGATGGAAGGAGACACCACGGAGACGCCGGGGGGGCTGCCCCAGGAGTACCAGGAGGCTTTGAGGCAGCGGGAGCAGCGGGTGCAGGTGTGGCAGCGCGCGGTGAAGGAGGCGGGTCTGACCAGGTGAGTGCTGTGCCCGGCAGGGCTGGCTGAGCTCAGCCATTCCCGAGGCTTCCTGTGATGTGGTTCCGTAAAAATGCTTTAAGGAGGGGTTGGGTTGGGTGAGCTGTGTCCTGCAGGCCAGTTCTGGGGCGTCAGTCGTTAGCAATCCTGGCTGGTAAAGTGAGAAGGGAATGCTCACACTTGTAGCTCTGAGTCATGGAATTCCAGGATGGTTTGGGTTGGAAGGGACCTTAAAGGATGTGTCGTTCTACCTGCTTCCATGGGCAAGGACACCTTCCACTAGCCCAGGTTGCTCCAAGCCCCATCCAACCTGGTCTTGGACACTGCCAGGGATCCAGGGGCAGCCACAGCTTCTCTGGGTAACCTGTGCCAGGGCCTTCCCACCCTCCCATGGAAGAGTTTCTTCCCAACATTCCATCTAATCCTGCCCTCTGGCAGTGGGAAGCCATTCCCCTTGTCCTGTCTCTCCAGGCTGTTTTCCAAAGTCCCTCTCCAGCTCTCCTTGAGCCCCTTTAGGCTCTGGAAGGGGCTTTAGGTCTCCCTGGATCCTTCTCTTCTCTAGGTGAACACCTCCAGCTCTCCCAGCCTGGCTCCAGAGCAGAGGGACTCCAGCCCTTGGAGCATCTCCATGGCCTCCTCTGTATTTGCTCCAACAGCTCCACATCCTTGTTATGCTGAGCTGGAGGCAGCACAGCAAGGGGGGGACTCACCAAGTGGAGTAAAGGGGGAGAATCCCCTCCCTCACCCCGCTGCCCACACTGCTCTGAAGGAGGTGCTTTCTCATGGTTGCATTTTCCCGGCTCGTGAGGCTGCAGGGAAAGCATTCCTGGACACTGCTGAGGGCAGGGATCCACCCTGGCAGGGAGGGTTTATGACTCTGGGCCCTCCCCACTCTCTGTTCTGATGCCAGTGCTGTGGGCAGGGCTGGGTGTGTGCCCTGAACCACATCACTGTCCTGCAGCTGCCTGGGGTCCCTCTCAGCCCCCCTTCACCTTGGGATTGAAACTTTAAATGACTGTCCCATCCCTTGTTGAGGAGAGCTGGGAAAGTGCCTGTGGATCATGGCAGCAGATCAGTCTGGGACAGGAACTTTGAAATTCCTCTTGAGATGATCCCATGGAATCCTCTGCCCAGCTTTGTTTGCAAGCACATTTTGGGGATAGAAACCCCATTTCAAACATCCATTTGTAAGGACTTGATAAGAACAAGTTTTGTTCCCTAAACTGAGCTTAAGCTGTGTAGGTTTTTTTTCTGTTCTGTGCTCAGTTGCTGAGTGGTACCAGGGTGTAACTGAGTGCTGATAGCAGTGATCTGGGAGGGGTTTATCCCTGGGAAATATGGAATAGGAGGCAAACTGTCAATGCTTCCCCTTGTACCAGGCTGAAGAGTTCTGGCCCGTTTGATGATTCCTGGTTTTGGAGGAGCTCCCTCCACTTCCTGAGTTCCTTTCTGAAATCCAGGTGCCTCTGTGCTGAGCATGGAGGAATGGGCAGTTTGAAAGAACTCTAGACTGGGAGAGAGAAAGGATTCTGGGGCAGGATTTTGCTACAGGAGGAGGGTGACAGAGCAGTCCTGACCCAGAGGTGGGGACAGAGGTGTGAAAACCTTCAAACTCCCAGCCCTGAGTCCTCAAGAACAGCAGCGAGCAAAGAGGCTGGTGTCATCCCTTGTGTCCATTAGCTCATCCAAGGTGCTTCCCCCTCCAGCTGGGGTGCTTCTTCCCCCCCAGGGTTTTGGGAAGGTGTTTGGCCTGTCAGAACTTTCCTGTTAAAGAAGTGTGAGGAAACAGGGATGATGTGCTTAGAGTTGCCATCCTGCAGTCGCAGGAGACAAGAGCTCACTCCTGGAGTGGCTTATTCCATAAAAGGGGGGAAAACTGTGGCAAGTTTAGAAGCTTGTTGAAAAGAAAGTGGGCAGCTGACAGTGGAAAATGTCTCTCTTGTCTCCTGCAGGCAGGGAAACAACTGGGGAGACAAGTAGGAAGCTTAGAGCAAACAGGATATCGGGCTTGTAGAAAGGAAAAAGCCGCCGTGCTCGAGCGGGAGGTGAAAGGGAATGTTAGAAATAAGAAGACGTCTCTCAAGAAGTTGAAGTTGTCTGAATGAGGAAAGTGGGGCAAAAAAAGAATGTAAATCCTGCCAGGCTGAAAGTAAAACCCCAGTAAGACAGGAGCAGTAAGACAGCTTGAGGAGCAACTTGCAAAAGCATAAAATCCTGTTTATTCATTTTCCAAGCGTGTCAAACAGAAAGTCTTTCAGGGTCAGTAGCAGATCAAGGTAGAGAAAAAGCATTTGGAGAAGATAAATCCATAAGGGAAAAAAGAAGTGGCTGCCTTTGTGTTCGCTGAGGAGGAATTTGGGTTAGTTCTGTCCCAGAACCCTGCTTTTTGGGGAATGGCTCCAATGGAATCTGTACAAAGAGCAGCCTTTAACTTGGAAAAAGGGATGGGTACATGGAGCTGAGAGGGACAAAAAGGAATAGAATCATAGAATAGCCTGGGTTGGAAGGGACCTTAAAAATCCAACCAGGTTCCACCCCCTGCCATGGGCAGGGACACCTTCCACTAGCCCAGGTTGCTCCAAACCCCATCCAACCTGACCTTGGACACTTCCAGGGATGGGGCAGCCACAGCTTCTCTGGGCAACCTGTGCCAGGGCCTCCCCACCCTCCCAGGGAAGAGTTTCTTCCCACTATCCCATCTAACCCTGCCCTCTGGCAGTGGGAAGCCATTCCCCTTGTCCAGTCACTCCAGCCCTTGGAAATAGTCTCTCTCCATATTTCCTGTAGCTCCTTCAAGTATTGAAAGGCCACAATCAGGTCACCCCAAAGCTTCTCCTCTCCAGGCTGAACAATCCCAACTGTCCAGCCTTTCCTCACAGGAGAGCTGCTCCATCAGTTTGATTATCTTAGTGGCCTCCTCTGGAGCTGGTTTCCTGCTTTTCCCAGTACAGGATAGGATCAGCACATCAAATTAGGAATGGGTTCAAAGTAAACCCACATAAAATCTCCAGAATATTGAAAATTGTTCATGTTTTATTGGTGTTCAGAAATGAATTATGTAAACCCATGGAAAAAGTCCAGCAGGGGCTGCTCAACACCTGTGCCACTTTTGGCTTAACAAATTCCAGAGGTGAGCAGATCCCAGAGGGCTGGGATGCTGTTCTGGAGATGCTCTTGGGCATCTGAGCAGTGCCAGGGAACCTGAGCTGTGGAACACCCTGTGACTGCTGGGCTTATCAAAACCACCCCAAAAGTTAATTACCAGCAACAGGAATTATTTGAGGGGTGTTTGTAGGTGCATTTTTTTTCCCTGATCTCCATCCTTTCTCTTCCAGGTGCTGTCAGAACAGAATTTTGAGTCCTTAGTGCTTAAACATTGGTTACTAATACTCATTTTTCTCCCTTTTCAGACAGTTTTTAGTCTGTGCTCTGAGAGCTAAGTGGAGGTAGCCCTGTGGAGCAGGGTGGTTGTGCTGGTGGGATGGGGAAGTTTATATGGCCCCTCTGACTCTACCAAGTTCTGCCTTTAGGGTTCATTATCATCATATTCCCTTGGTAAAAACCTTCTATTCCTGGTCCAGAGGGTTCAGGAGCCAAGCCTGGCTCTTCCTGGTATATCTGGAGGCTTGTTTGGGTAGTGCAGGTGAGGTAGTAGCACAACACTATAAATAAATGTGATTTTTCCATACTTCCCTGTTGATCTTTTGGCTTCAGGGATCAGAGGAAGCGGCTCCAGGCGTTGGTGGAAAACAAGTTCTACGAGTGGCTGGTGCAGACGGGGAACCGGCAGCAGCTGGACAGCCTCGTCCCCCTTGCCATGGGATCCAAGCAGGCAGCAGGATAACATCCCATTCCTCAGCACAGAAGGAGAGGAAGGGTGAGTGAAAGGCCTGTTCCTCCTGGTTCTTCTCTACCTACAAGAACTGTTTCGTGCACGGCCAAGGCAGAGGCACAAAAAGCAGGAGGCTGTTCAGTGAATGTTCTCCCCAAAGCCTTGCATTTGGTTTTAGTTCTTATTTTGCTGTCAAAACCCCCTTTTTCAGTGGAAATCCGTGTCCTCAGCACCTGCCTTGTTGTTAAGTTTGGTTTGTTGGAGACATCTGTAAAGGCACAACATGGGCATGTTGCACATAATGGGATGTCCAGCTGGTTGGAATAGCTGCTCTTTCAAAGGAACTGTGTGGATTGATGTCTATTTACCCATCTCACCTTTGCTAAAGAGAACTGGGTGAGACTGTGGCTAATTCTTACAGTGAAACTTTGGCTAATTCTTGCTTTGTAGTGTCTCTTCCTGAGCAGAAGTGGTTTAGGAGCTGGAGATCTGCCCTTATCCTGCTTCTCTGCCATGACATGTTTCAAACCATTAGAAAGTTGGTTTATTTTTTATTTGGTCTTTGAATTCCTTTTTCTTTGCTAGTGTTGGGAGTAAAATGTGCTCCTTTTATTTTGTTCCAGAGCTCAGGGAACAGGCAGCAATACCCCCAGCCCAGTTCTCATTAAGACTTTGTGGCCGTCCTGCCTGGACCCGCTGGATCCAACACCCAGCCTTGCACTGTCTGGCTGCTTTAGGATTCCTGATCACTGCTGCCTTCCCAGGAATGTGCTGTAGTTATCCTGTTGGTGACTGAGATGGCACTGGAGGATGATGAGTTGTGCCTTGTTGTAGAGCTGTCCTCGTGGTGGGTGTCCATGTGTGCGGGTGTCCAGCGCACCAGGGATGCTGGGACAGAGCTGGATGCAGGGCCCTGGGCATCACCTGCATTTCATGGTACAAACCAGCTGCACTGCTTTTAGAAATGTGAAAAAGAAGTGTTTGATTTTTTTATGAATGCAATCTGGTAGGGTTTTTTTAATATGAAGATGGCATTAAGTGATGGGGTTTTTATGGGATGAACTTTTGTAAGCGCTGGGATTTTGTGGAATGAACTTTTGTACATGGTTGCATTGTTTTGACAAATGTCAATAAACAAGAGTTCTTGGATAAACCTGGCACCTGTCCTAGGGAAGGGGTGTTACCTGTACAGTGGGTGTTTGAGAGACACAACACCTTTAATCTTAATGAAATGGGAACCAGTCAGTGAGGGAAAAATCCTAATTTCTTGCCAGCCATGGAGCTGAAGGGTTCGAAGGCTGCCCTGGCTCAGGGTTTTGATACAAACACTGTTGCTGCTTTCCATATTTCTCATAAAGAATATCAGCTTGGCTAAGCACCATTCTCCTGTGCTGGTGGGAGCTGTTATAAGAGATGTACTTGTAGCTGAGCACCTAAATAAACTCAGAAAACAGGGAAAGGCATTGCATGGATGAGTGGAAGCAGCAGCTGGTGGTGCCTTTGGAAGAGCTCTCCAAGCTGAGAGCCAGAGGAAGGCACAGTGCTCTGTGTGCACAGCTTCAGAATCCTTCTGAAGGTCTCCCTTGGCTCCTGGGCTGGCAGGTGAGGTGAGTTTATTATATTTATTATATTCATATGAGGTGAGTTTATAAGATTTAACCAACTTTTAAAGGAGGGATGTGCGAAGAGACCACACCTACTGATAGGACCTGGCTCGTGCTTGAACTGTGATCTTCATAAAACAGCATTTGGGTTCAAAAATGAATAAATTCAAGCGAGAGCAACAGCAGTGGGTGATTGGAGGCACCTAAAATGGGAAGAGGAGCTGCTCTGGGCATGTGTGCCCCGGGCTCTCAGATCTGCTCGCATTGAGCGGAGCTGCTGTTGCGAGAGTGCTTGTCCTGACATATTTGAAAGAGGGGCTGCGTGTTTCGGGCGCTGCTGTGCCAAATTCGTGTCCCTTTGTCTCCCTAAGCCTTTGGGCTGGGGCACTGAATAGCTGCAGAGGTGGTTTTTCATAATGCCCTGGCGGGGGGGTGGGTGTGTGTCAGCCAGCCAGCCGCGGCCTCCCCGCCCCCGGAGCGTGGCTGCAGGGAAAACGCCTCTGCTCCAGCCTCGGGTGCTGGGGGGAGAGTTTGGAGTTGGATTTGTGGCACCTGCAGAGACAATCAAGAGTTTGGGCAGCATTCTTTACTGTGGGATGTGTGGGATCACTCGCCGCGCATCCTTCTTTCCCTCTGTGTCAGGTGCTGTTGGAGCACTGTGGATCAAGCTCAGGGTGTCCTGGGGAAAGCTGCACAGATGTTTCCACTGAGAGCTTTCAGCCTGTCAGTGCAGGGCTGTGCTTTGCAAGCCTGTGGCGTGTGCCCCGAGCTCGTGTTTGTTATTCCTTAACTGCATCCTTCGCTGCACAGAACTGTCCCTGTGTCCCCTCCTTAGGAATGGGGGTGGTCCCTTCGATCCAACGAGGGTTCCTTCTGCTTTGACAAGCTGGGAAGGGAGGGAGCAGCCAAACTGCCCCCCGTGCTCCCGGGCTTGGCAGGGGGCTGCGTGTTTTGAGTGCGTTTGGCAGAGTTTTGGTGTTCTGACTCAGCAAATGGTAACAAAGGGAGGATGGCGAAGCCTTCCTTTATTCCATAATCCTGTTTGCTTTTCTGGAAATCGGCTATAGCCTCAGAATCACTGACTCAATTTTTGGATCCTATTCTCATGACAAAGCGGCTGTCTGGTTTAAAACAAGCCCGTTATAAAAAGGGCACCTCGGCTCCTGGCTGTTTGTAACAGCTCCTGACGTTCCTCCGGCACAGGGGAGCTTGGCTGGAACGGAAAATGTCCAGAGCTGGAACCAAGGTAAGTTGAATTGCAGTATATTCATCATTTTGGATAAAAGCTCAGAATTTATCAGGGATAAGCTGTGGAGAAACTTTGTTTTCCTTGCTCTGCTGACAGCTTCCCCCTCTGCCAGTGGGTGGGCAAGAGGAGAAGCCTCAAATCCCTCCTCACGTGGAGGGGAGCCCCTCCCAAGTCTTTTTCCAGGTTTTGGCTGGTTCCTCTGGGTGGGGCTCTGCCAGAGGATGGAGTTGAGTGCAGTGACTGGTGAGGGGACATGTTAAAATGGTTTGAAATCAGCAGGAGCTGATGTCTTGTGAACTGGGGGCAGAGGGCGCTGGGCCCGCAGGGAATGCGACGAGCTGGGTTTGCAGAGCGGAGTCTCCTGGAAGGCTTCCTTGGGAGAACCTGACTCCCAACAGCTGCAGCAGCTGCCACATCCCCCTTCCATGGTGGAGCAACAGAAAGACTCCCGAATGACGGCCGTGGCGCCAAAGGGAATAGCATTCCCTGCGGGATGTGAACCGGCCTTGGGATTCGGTGGAATCGGCAGGGCTGAATTTAAACCGGACAAGGAGGTAGATCAGGAGGCTCAGCTTCAGCTGGAGTGCTGTGTCAGGTGGGGATCCAGCTCTGTGTTCCTCAGCCTTGAGTTGAGCAGAGCTGGTTGGTGACCTTGTGGCAGGGTTGGGACCGGGCAGGGAGGAGTCAGGGAAGGAGGATGAGAACCTCGGAATGGTGGCCAGTTTCCCCCGTGGAATGTCAAACACCTGGTAAGAAGCTGTGGGCAGAGGTTCTAAGTTTTGCTTTTGGGTTGGATTCCTTGTAACCTGTGGAGGCTGGAAGACCCAAGGGGATGTGGGAGGCACAGTGGGTTTGCAGGCACCGGGCGATGCTGTGGAAGATCCGGATTCGGTCTCGGCTTCTCCTCGTTCCTCTCGGCTCTGCCCTTGGCACAAGGCTTGGCTGTTAGTCTGGAGATCTGAGGAGGGTGTGCTGGTGGCTCTGGGGTCTCAGGGGTACAATCTTTCTGTCCCTGTGCCTAAAATAAGTGCAGGGGAATCGTAACTGCTCCATCCTGGAGTCTCCCGTCCCTTGGAGAGCCTTGAGCACAGTCTGCCCGAAGCTGTGTCCCCTCCCAGTGTGCCACAGGAATCCATGGATTATGTGCTGCTGAGGTGCAGCAAGATGCCCAGGAGGAGTTATCTTTTCTCTATTCCATGCTCTTGTTTAGCACATTCCAGGGAGAAGAAAAGCACAAAGGAGAGAATTAAACACCATTTCTCAGAACCTCAGCGAGTGATCTGCCCTGGAGAGGGGTCACTGCTGGCACAGAAGGCAATGGGCACTATTAGATTTGTTTTTAAGAGTTTCCTTCCAGCTGAGCTGCTGTTGGGAAGAAATATGTGATAACTGAGGTGAGATGACCTAGGGAGTAAGAGTTTTACTCCCATAAGGAACATCTGCTTTGGCAAATGTGGCACCTGCCAGGTAAGCCCCAAAGGGGAAGGCTTGGGTAGGGAGAGGTTAAATATAAGCAGAACACCTTGAGGGTTTTACTGAAGGAAGGTGATTTACCTGGGAGTGAGAGTCTGGAATTGAAATCTCTAACTGTGTCATTATTCTACGGGTGAAAACATCAACCTGCTCCTTTTGTTCCTGAATCCCCGAGGAAAACTGGGATGAGAAGGTCTGAAATGAGTTGAGGGTGTGTGCAAAGGGCTGTGGTGGAGAATGGGTGGGCAGGATTCCCCCTCCTCTTAAGTATTCCCAGAATAAACCAAGGAGCAGCGCTTTAGTTGGTCACGGTTCTGTGGGAAAAGCCTCGATGTGCTCTTGGAAAATGGTCTCCTGGGAACACCAGGGAGCTTTGCCAAGGTCCAGTTTGGCTGCGTTAGGCTGGGTGGGGAAGGAACATCATTAAATCCTGGAATGGTTTGGGTTGGAAGGGACCTTAAATCCCATCCAGTTCCACCCCCTGCCATGGGCAGGGACACCTTCCACTAGCCCGGGTTGCTCCGAGCCTCATCCAGCCTGGAGAAGGACACTTCCAGGGATCCTTCTGCCTGGAGACCAGACCCATGGTCTTACAGATGTTGGGCAGAGCTCGTCGACAATGCTGGACACTCTGCATGGACAAGGGTGGGACTGTGGATCAGAGCTTGGAGAATGAGTTTGGAGAGGGGGAGAACTCCTCAGGCATCCCAGTGGTGGATAATGGCTGAACCGGGAAGAGATGGATCCCAGCTGTTACCAGTAACCAAAGCACCATGGGTGAGGTACAGCCAGCCAGGAGCAAAAGGAATCTTAATACTCAAGTTGTGGAAAAACCATGGGGAAAATGGATTGTGGGATACTGAATGTTGGGTGTTTAGATCTCTAGAGCATCTGGTGTCCCGAACAAGCAAGGGATGTGTCAGGATAGACATGATGGCTCAGGAACCCTCATTGAAAAGAGCAGCTCTTGATGAACAATTGTCAGCTGAGATGATCTAAAAATGGGGCTGGAGAAAGGACTGGTCTGGTCTAGGGCTTGGCAATATTCCATGAAGGGGTTTTTAAGGAAAAAACCCTGGGTCGCCTCTCCAGGGCTGGCTGGGTGATGCCTTGGGTGAGAGGAATGGCATTTGCTCACCAGCTCTTGAGATCATTTCCAAACAGTGATCAAGTCAGGATAAAATGTCCCTAAACAAGGTGCTTTGGGGTCAACCTGGCTGTAGAGCAGCTCCTGGGAAACAAATGTGGTGATGGATTGGGAATTTGTCAGCTGTATTATGGGCTTGCAGCGGAACAAGCCGACTGCAAATGCAATCCTTGGTTGTCCAAAGATCTCTGGTACTCCATGTCCATGGAATGCTCCTTTAGTTTCTGTTGGCACGGGCAAAGCTTGTGTGATGTCCAGCTTTTGGCAGTGAGTTTTGAGAAGGGAAGTTGTGGGTTGCTGGAGCAGGAACAAAGAGAATGGGCTGGAAGGCATGGCCTGGGAGGAAAGGTCTCAGTGCCAACACTCGGTGAGCCAGTATAAAGGAAATCATGGAATCATGAAGGCTGGAAAAACCCTCTAAGGTCACCAAGTCCAGCTGTTCACCCAGCACTGCCAGAGCCACCACTAACCCGTGTCCCCAGAAATGCTGCTTTGTACAGTCCACTGACTTCTCACGGCTCCCTTGGCCAGAATTTAGTAACTCCTGATCTAGAGGAGGTGGGAGGGAATTATTTTAATAGAGTTTTGCTGGAAACAGGACAGGAATTTCACCAAAGGAGCATTGGGTTGGATTTTTCACAGAGACAGTGCTCAACCATTGGAATGGGCTGCCCAGAGAGGGGGTGGAGTCACCGTCCCTGGCGGTGTTGAAGGTGAGACTGGATGTGGCATCAGTGCCATGGGCTGGGAACCACGACGGGGTTGGATCAAGGGTTGGACTTGATGATCTCGGAGGTCTTTTCCAATCCATTTGATTCTGTGATTCTGAGACTGGGACAGAATGAGGGGCTGGGAAAGGCAAGACCTCGGTGAGGGCCGGGGGCGCTGGGGCCAGGCTGGTGGACTGCCCGCAGTTGGTCCTGCTCGGGGGTTGGCCCTGATGATTTTTGACATCTTGAGGGCTCCGTTTTCAGACGTTTCACTCCACAATGAGGCTGGAATAGGGATGTGCAGGGATGAGGAACCTCCCCGCTTCCCTTCCTCTGCTTGTTTCAGGTCACCTTCTATGAAGACAAGAACTTCCTCGGCCGCTACTACGAGTGTGACAGCGACTGCCCCGACTTCCACACCTACCTGAGCCGCTGCAACTCGATCCGTGTGGATGGAGGCACCTGGGTGGCCTACGAGAGGCCCAACTACGCGGGGAACATGTACGTGCTGACACACGGCGAGTACCCCGACTACCACCACTGGATGGGCCTCAACGACCGCCTGGGCTCCTGCAAGTACATCCAGATTGTGAGTGTCGCCTCTGCCCGACGGCTGGGGGGATTTATTTATCAGGGAAGGGTTTTGTGTGGGTGGCCCCCATCTTCCTGGGGACCGGTGGAGAGGGTGGCTGTGGGGGATTTGTTCCTGCAGTCCTGCCCTGGGAATGGCAAAGTGTTTGGTGAGGGGAGAAGGTAAATCTTTCCCGCTCTGGACTGCAGATCCCTTTGAGTGGGGGTGGGTTTCCATAGGAACATCAACCTGGTTTCATCTGTGTGTTCCTTTAGGGACTTTGGTGTCCGGGCAGGTCACTCCAAGGTTTGCCTTTTCCCTGGTGTGCTGCCAACTGATCCAACTGATGGTGGGCACAAGGCCTGTAACAGTGGGATGTGGATTTTGCAGGAGCATTTTTTTTGAGCACCAGTTTGTTCTTCTCTGGCAAACCAAGGCTCCTTTCTGGCTCTCAGTGTCATCAAACCTCTCTGGGCATGGAGAGACGAGCCCCAGGAGCAACCCTGGAGTACCCAGCAGTGGGAGGGATACCTGGAGCCCTCTTGGGCATGCTTGGAGCAGCCTGGTATCTCCTGGTTTTAGGAGTGTGTCTCCCAGCTGCAGCACAGGAACTGTGCTCACCCCCTCCAAAATGATTATGGGGAGAAAGGAGCAGAGGGAATGATCCTTCTGGAAAACCTCAGGGGAGAAGCACCCTTTAGAACTGGCAGTGTGGATGGAGCGTGGGTTGGTGCTGGTGCTGAGGTTTTGCCAGCAGTGGGACAGACACTGGTGATCTGTGTGCAGCTGGCTTGGAGCACAGCCACCAATTCCCACTGCATGGAGCAGGTCTCACAGCTGAGAAGCTGAGACCTGTCCCTGCCTGCAGCCTCCTCCCTGCAGAGCCTGGGCTGGGCTGGGCTTTGAGCTGGAGCTGCTCTGCTCTGGCTCGGTGCTTCTGTACCCTCTGTGCACGTCACCATTTACCCCCCTGCCTCCCTCTGGTGCTTTTGGGGTCTGACACGAGCTGTTCAGCCCTGGCCTGGTGTGCTGGGGGGTGGTTTGGACCTGACTGTGTTTGAGTCTGACTGTGCCCCAGCTCTGCTCCCACGTGCTGGTGACTGTCAGAGCCAGGACATGGGGATACCTCCCTCCCACACTTTGCCATCAGGTTGCCCAGAGAAGCTGTGGCTGCCCCACCCCTGGAAGTGTCCAAGGCAAGGCTGGACGGGACTTGGAGCAACCTGGGCTAGTGGAAGGTGTCCCTGCCCATGGCAGGGGATGGAACTCGATGATCTTTATGTCCCTTCCAACCACAATTCCATGACTTTCTCTCCCTTTTTTTCCAGCCGAGTGGAGGCCGGGGCCACATCCAGGTGTTCGAGAAGGGCGATTTCGGGGGACAGATGTTCGAAGCCACCGAAGACTGCCCCTCTGTCATGGAGGAGTGGCACATGCGTGAGGTGCACGCCTGCAGGGTGCTGGAGGGCGTCTGGGTTTTCTACGAGCACCCCAACTACCGGGGCCGGCAGTACCTGCTGCCCAAGGGGGAGTACCGCAAGCCCGTGGAGTGGGGAGCGGCCAGTCCCGCCGTCCAGTCCTTCCGCAGCATCACCGAGTGAGCCGAGCCCGTGGGCTGGGCTGCCACAACCCCCCAATAAACAACTGAGTCGCTCAGCTCCTCCTTGTCCTGCTCATTCCCGGGATCTGCGCGCGGGTTTTCCTGCCTTTGGGGGTGGAGCTGAACCCGCTCCAAGCAAAGCACTCCCCGCCAGCCCGAGTGCCACTGTCTCTGCTGCCATCCCCTTCCTCCATGCCCCTAATCCCCTCCATCCCACTGCTCCTCTCGAGGAAAAAGCCATCTCAAAGCTGGAGCTTGTGCCCCAGCATTTGTCCCAGTGCTCCACTGGACTGGCCCACACATCCCCAGTTTTCAGGGCTGGCTGTGGGTGGCTCGGTCTGTCGTGTCCCTGGGGAGTCCCTGCCGGCTCTGCTGCTGCTCCACACTGTCTTGGGAGAAGGGATGAGGTTTTCATCCATACCACGTGCCCCCCTGGAGACCTGAGTAGGCAGCAGTTGTCATGTTACTGGAGGAGTGTGTCCCTCTCGTGATGCACAGGGCCACGGGACTGGGAAAATGTGGGAGTGGGAGCAGGGATCCAGATGGAGCAGGAGTGGGACAGCCATAATCCTCATGGGAAATGCTGCAGACCTGGCAGCCCTGTCAGGCAAAGGGTGTCCCTTGTAGGTGGGAGCTGAGGGGTCCCCCTGCTTAAACTGGGGCTGAGCACTGCATGAAGGCAGGCAGCTGGAAGGAGGAGAGGGGCTGGATGTGGGATAGAGGCAGGGAGTGCCTCTGAGAGCTGCCTGGGATGGATGATCTTGAAGGGCAGGAATTGCTCCTCGGGCACCTGAGACGTGCAGGGGCTCACTGTTGAGCCCCCAGTTTGCCAGCAGGAACATCCCATTTTTCCCAGTGCTGCTGGATGTCAGGCTGGTCCCGTGCACAGCCTCCCGTGCAGGAATAACGGATGTCTGGGCACTCTCCCCTGGAGATCTGCAGCCTGTTTGCACACAGAGCCCAGGGGCCTCGGGATAATGCCGCTGGATGTGGAAGCAGAGCCCTTCCAGCCGCGCTCTGCAGTCTCTTCCCGGTGATGTATGAGGTTATTACGGAGCAGGAGGCAGGTTAAGTGATGCTTGTCAAACCTCGGTGCTGCCACCCCCTGGGAATGCCAGCAGGGAACGGGAAGGGGCTACCAAGAGGAGCAGCTCCCACCCCCTGGACTTCCCCCAGCACAAACCGGGCTGAAGAGAGTCACCTTCCTCCTCCTCCTCCTCCTCCTCCTCCTGCTGTCACCTCCTCCCTCAGCCCCCTGCCCCATTCCAGCCCTTCCCTGCAAAGGGTGGTGCATCTTCCTCACCAACTTCCATCCCTCTTCCATCTCCATCCCGGATCAGCAGGATGCAGATGATCTGGCATTAGAATTCTCAGCGTATTTCCCCCCAAAATATTCCTTCAGGACCAACCAGCTTCCAACTCCAGCTCCCCTTTTCCCCCTGGCTCCCGGGAAAGCTCTCCAAGTGTCTCCAAGGGCAGCAGCTCGAGTACAGCCTGGCTCCTGTTTCTTTTTCAGGGAGCCTGTTGCCATCCCCATTTTGGATGGAGAACCTCCTGCAGGCAGGCGTGCTCTGCCCAGTGCATTTCCAGCCCCATCCTCCCCGGATTTTGGGGAATGCTCAGTTGGGAAGTGTGTTCCCCACCCTACATCCCCTGCAATGAGGTTTGTGGGTGCCAGACCTGCAGTGGGCGGGTTTGGGGCACATCCCCCTCAGAGCATTGGAGGAGCCAGACCTGGATCTGCTTTACCCTTAAGGTAACATTTTCCATGTCCTTTCCTTTCACTGCTGATCTACCCGCCTCAAAATCCCAGTTATCCCAACTCTTCCCTGCTCCTCCTCATCCTCCCGGCTCTTGCCCTCGGGTGAACGTTGCGTTGTGCTCGCAACATTGGCAGCCAACACGAATAGCAATAAAATGTTCTACTTGGCAGGGGGGGTTGACTATTTTTTTTTATTTTATTTTTCTTCTGGATGACTTTTTCCATCGGGAGCTCCCTTGCCATGGCAGCACACGGAGCAGGGCGCCCGTGGAGATGAGCGGGGAGCGCAGGCAATCCAAGCCCAGCCTTGCTGATGCCGGTTTTTCCTTGACAGCTAATTTCCATTTCCCAGTATCAGGGGGTCTGCTCCGGTAATTGGCATGCAGATTGTGTCCGTGGGCCTCTCCAACACCAGCAAAGACTCTGGTGCTGGAATAAGCCAAGCCCAGGCTGATGGATGGGGTGTAGGGAGGTCATGGCGAGGGAGAATATCCAGGTGCCCGCGCACGCACACACCTACGAAATTCCCCATTCCATGCCCTCCCCCCATCCCTACTTTCTTTATCCAGCAAACTCTATCACGTTGCATTGAGACAAATCCTGCTCCATTTCCCTCTCTTTCCTTTTTTCCCTCTAAGGGAACTGTGATGGAACCTGCTCCTGGATTTAACACGGAGAGGGTGCAGGAATTAAGGCGGGGCCGTGCTCCATTAGCAGTGGGGGATCACAGGGAGCTGCCCCAGATGTTAATTACACTTTGGGAATTAATTGGTATAAGGCTTTGCTCTCCTCCATCGTCTGTAATCCGGTGGGTCTGTGAGGACCTCTGGAAGCAGAGACTGCCTGGCTGGTGTCTGTCCCCCCCTCCTCAGCCCCCCCGGCGCCGGCCGTGACCGAGGGACACAGGCCTGGAAATCTCGGAGTCACCTTCACTTCCATCCCCTTGGTGCCCAAAGACCTGCTGTTATTTTTTCCTCTTTTCTTTCCCTTGCTACCCTTCTCCAAGCTTTTCCTCCAGCTGCTGGGGAGAAGCAGGTCCAGGTGGGATAGGGGAATGGTGGGAGGTGGCTCTGTGTTGAAGGAGGAGAGAATGGTCCTGTCAAAGCTGGTCATTCCCAGGGGATCCCTTTCTCCTGCTCCCTGACCCATCTTTGCTGACCCTTCCCTCCAACTCTGGGGACAGATGGGAGAGCCTCAATCTGCCCCCACAGCACCTCTGCTGCTGAAATGCCCCCAGTTCTCGAAGGAAAACGGTCTCCAGTCTCCTCCCTCTCCTTTTCCACCTTGGACTGAGCCTGATGAAATGCAAAAGCTGCTAAAAAGCTGAGGGGGGGGCTTTGTGCTGGAGGGCAGAAATGATATGCTTGGAAATGAGGAATATTCCACTGAATGCTGCCAGTTTGTTCCTTTTTCTGAGCCACCTGGCTGTGGCCCAGCGTGGGACAGGGTTATATCAGGGATGGAGCTGCACATCCTCGAGTTCCTGCCTGGAGATTCCTGCATGGCCCCAGTGGGACACTTCTACTCAGCTTTGCCCTCCCCAAAATTGCTCCCAGGCCCTAATGGAGGGACATGGAGCTCTCACCACCCTGGTGTGACACAACCAGCCCACGCTCCCATGTTTTCCCTCCTCTTCCAGCGCCCTCAGGACTTTGTGGGTCTTGCTGTTGCTGATGCTCTTCGGTCTCGAGGCATCAGCAGCTCGATGAACCTTTTTCCTGCCATTAATGGATGAGACACAGCCTCCCCTCAATCCCACCCCTGGAAGGGTTCAAAAGGCCCATGGATTTGGCAATTTGAGGTGGAGATGTGGCAAAACAAAGCCATTCAAGGCTTCTTTGGTAGGACTGAAAGAAAAACGTTTTCATAACTCCAGAATTAATTGGTTTGGGGTTGGATGGAGAAGGAAGAAGAGATGTTTAAACCCTTTTCCTTAAACTTTTTTGATTTTGGGTCTTGTTTTTAGGTTTATTGGTGGGCTTGGCAATGCTGGGGGGCAGCTGGACTTGATCTTAGAAAGATTTTCCAACCTAACCAATTCTGTGATTCTATGATTTCATGATGCCATGATTCCATGATTCTGTCATTCTGTGATTCCACAATTCTGTGATTCCACAATTCTATGATTTCACAATTCTGTGATTTTATGATTCTGCAATTCTATGATGTCAGGATTCCATGACTTTCTGATTCTGTGATTCCATGATTCTAGGATTCCTTGATTCTATGATTTATGATTCTGCAATTTTGTGTGCCCATGATTGTCTCCTGCCACGATTCCATGACTCAGGGCAGCACCCCACTGCTGCCTGCTTCCCTTGGAGCACTGCCCTGTTTCCCACCATCTCCTCCCTGAATCCAAAGCCCCTGGTTCAGGGATTCAGCCCCCACCTTCTCCCATATCTGGGCAGTCTGAAGCTCCTCCCCAGTGACTACAGCACCTATTTTGGGACTGTGGCCCTTCCAGATCTCCTGTTCCCCTCTGTTTCATGTACAAACCACCCTCTGCATTCCCTGTTGGCCCCGGGTGAGAGGCAAAGCTTGCATGGAGCAAAGGGATCAGGATGCTCAGGACAAGCTCCTTCCATCCTGCTCTGAGCTTGGGGGAAAAGTCTGGCCCAGTTCTGGGCGTGAAGAGCTCCGGAGCTGCTCCATGTCAAGGAGAGGGAAGGAGAGGAGAGGGAAAAGGAGAGGAGGCACTTCCCAGGGCACCGTCCTTCCCTTTGCCAGCGCCCGGCAGAGGGCAATCGAAGCAAATGGAAGAGACGAGACCTGGCGGTGGATGTGCGAGAGGAGCAGATTCCAGGAAGCGGAGGGATGTGCAAGAGGATGTCCAGGCAGAGGGATGCGATGAGGGGAATGTGCGCCCGGAGCGCTGGGCAGGGAGCGGGGCTGGAGAAGGAGGTCGGAACAAAACAGGGCAATTCAAGGCTATTATTTCAGGAGTTAAAGTGATGCTTTTCTAACTCCAAAATTATTCTCTTCGGGGTTGAATGGAGAAGGAAGGGGCAATATTTAACCCTTTTGTTTAAACTTTCTTGATTTTAGGTCAGTGTGTATGAAAAGTGAGCACCTTCAGCAGATGGTGCAGGGAGGAAAGGGCTGGAGAGTCCCCAGCCTCGATTATATTCCACCTGATCCATTGTGTGACTGAGCCCAGCTCTGTTTCTGGATGCTCTGGTCTCTCAGAAATCAAATTCTACCCTAGCCACACGTGCCTGGGGGGAAACACCAGGGAAAAGTTGGGCAGAGCGTCTCTTCCACCTCCCCGCTGCTGGACAAGCTCGGGCACTGCTCCCTGCATGCTCCTGCTGATCTTGGCAGGTATTCCCAACCTGATTTCTTACATATCCAAGTTTCTTCCCTACCGTTTTCCAGCTTCTATTTCTGTGCGTGTGTGGTTTTGTTTGTTGGTTTTGTTTGCTTTGGTTTTTTTTTTTTATTATTTGTTTGGTTTTGTCACAAACTGCTTGGAATCACAGAGGGCTGTTTTAGCAAGGAAAGCTTCCCATGGCATGAGCGTGATCCTGAGCTGCCCTCACAGCCAGGACAGGACGCCGCAGGGAAGTCTCCTGTGGCAGGATTCCCTCGTGGTCTTTTTTTTTTTTTTTTTTTTTTAGGGAAAATCAGCAATTATTTGAAAAGCTCCCTGTGGCGGGGAGCAGGGGGTGGCAGGGAGCAGCTCCTGCCTGGATGCAGGACGCCCAGGAGGGATGGACACTGCAGCAAGCGGCTGGGGGGGGGGTTATTTGGGCAGACCCCCACCGTGGTGCTGCTGCTGAGCTGCGGGGCCTCAGGGAAAAGGACGTTTTTTGGGAGTCCGGGGCAGGCTTTTTGTCGCGATGGTGCTTCTCGGACGGGCCACGAGCGGTCTTTAGTCTTAAAGGAGAAGAAGGAAGGGGCTCCAGCACCTTTCCCAGCAGAGCCCCCCGCGCTGCCTCGCTGAGCCGAGTGCGGTGCGATCTCCCCATCCCGGCGTTATCTCCCCATCCGGCGTTATCTCCCCATCTCGGCGTTATCTCCCCATCTGCCTCCTCTCCCGCGCCTTCCAGATGCTCCTTATCTCGTCTCACCTTCCCAGAGAGCCGGGGCAGGGCCGGCTGCCCGGACTCCCCCCCGCGATCTCCCGGCTCTCCTCAGCCCCCGGGAGCCGGACCGAGCCCGGCTCAGAGTCGGCGCGGTTCCCGCGGGGCGGGCGCGGCCAAGGTCGGGCGGTGGCGGAGGCAGGAGGGACCCCGCTGTCCCCCGCGCCCCCCGCTCCCCCGGGCAGCGCCTCTCCCCGTTTATTCTCCAACATTATCAATTACATTTGGATTATTATTCCTCATTGAAGCCCAAGTGAGCCGCAGACAGCTATTTCCTAATGGGGAAAACGTTACGGGCAACTTATTAAGGAACAATGCGTCATTAAGGGGGGAGAGCTTCAAAGGCTCCTAAACGCGTTTCAAAGGACACAATGCGGGAGCGGCTCCTGCCATCGCGTGTCTGGGGGACACGGGCGAAATTTGTGACAAGGAATAGACCGGGCCCAATGTAATTAACTAATTCTCGATCAAAGGGGGTTTTAGAACTGAATGGTCAGGGAATTCAATTATGGGTTTCCTAATGAAGCACTCTGTGCCAAGGCACGGGGATGTTTTCTCCTGGAAAAGCAGGGCTGAGGATCAGGGCTAGGATTTCCCGGGAGGTTTCGGGGAGAGAAGCACCAGAAAAGCTCATCCCGGGTGGATTTGGCGCAGGTAGATCGAGATCACGGAATCGTGGAATCACAGGACGGTTTGGGTTGGAAGGGACCTTAAAGTTCAGCTCGTTCCAGCCCCTGCCATGGACACCTTCCACTAGCCCAGGAGCTCCATCATCCAGGTGCCCCGGGATGACCATCTGTCCTGCAGATATCCATGGCTGGGACATGCCCCCCTCCCTCCGAGCTTTGGCAGACTGACAACTCTCTTGGAGCCAGGGCTGGGGGATGCAGCAGAACAGAATCAGGAATCTCCTGATGCCCTCCCTGGAAAACCCGGGCTGGGGAGATTTCCTCCTCTGCTGCCTCAATCCAACCTCTGGCAAAAAACCCCATCATTCTCTGTTTATGAAAGAGCATCTTCTCCACGAGTTTTCTCTTATTACAGAAAGTTGGTTTGCTCACTTTACAAAGGGAAATGTATTATGAATTTTCCCTTCATTCTCCTCCTTTTTTTTGCCCCGTTTAACAACCGATTTGTGTGTTGCATGAAAGTTACACAGTTCTTTAGATGCGTTTGCTATTTTATTTTCTTTCATTCAAAAATATGTCAGTAATCTTTTTGTTAACATGAAAGATAAAGGATTAGTAATGCAAGATGCAGTTTTCTTGTAACCTTCTTGAAAGCAGACTATAGTTTCTTATCTGGCTCTAACATTCATTTTCCTGAAATGAAAAAAAAAAAAAAAAAGAAAAAAGAAAAAAAGAAAAAGGACTTCTTAAAATGAAATAAACTCTATTCGATTCAGATGAGCTGCGCTGGCAGAGGAATTTATTGCAGCTGCACTGAAGTTCTGCTGCAGCACTGAGGACCTTCCCAAGGAAACAGGGAACAGGCACATGGAAAATGCTGCTGGGAAGAGAAACCTCTGTAGAGTCACAGAATCATAGAATTGTTTAGGTTGGAAATGCCCTCTGAAGTCATCGAGTCCAACCATCCCCCAGCACTGCCAAGGCCACCACTGAGCCATGTCCCCAAGTGCCACATCCACAGGGCTTTAAATCCCTCACGGGATGGGGACTCTACCACTGCCCTGGGCAGCTGTGCCAGGGCTGGACAACTCCTTCCATGAAGAAATTTTCCCTGATATCCAACCTGAACCTCCTCTGGTGTAACTTGAGGCTCTTTCTTCTTGTCCTGCCCAGACCAACCCTCGCGTCGATACCCCAAGACATGCCCGTCTGGGTGCCTTTGGCAGCTGTGACATTTCCTTGGACACATCCAGGATGTCCCCAGCTGGAGATGGGCCACCATTTCCTGGGCTTGGTGCTCACTGAAGATGCACTGAGAAGCTACCAGAGAAGCTGTAGAAGCTTCCTATCCCTGGAATTGTCCAAGGCCAGGTTGGACGAGGCTTGGGGCAACCTGGGCTAGTGGAAGGTGTCCCTGCCCATGGACTGGATGAGTTTTAAGGTCCCTTCAGACCAAAAACATTCCATAATTCTATGATTTTATGGCCATGGCTCATTGGCAAACAGGGATTTGCAGCACTAGCAGCCTCTGGCAACGTTTTTGAGCGACGCTGGGTCTCCAGGAGGTCCCACCTTGCATCACCCCACTTGCCTTGGCTCAGAGCTTCCCTTCTGCCCTGCTGAGGGCAGGCAGGGAGAAAAGGATGTGGAAAAACCCCAGAGAGGGGAAAAAGGGGGATGGCAACAGCACAAGGGGCTTCCAGGGACCAGCAGATCTTCGAGCAGCACCTACTGAAGCGAACAACTTAATTTTCATGGAATGGTTTGAGTTGGAAAGGGCTTCAAAGATCATCTAAGGCCAAAGTTGATGGAGCTGACTTCTTTGTAGGTGCAGAGGGTGAAAGTAAAGCAAGGGTGAGCAGGGGCTGGTTTTCACAGCACCAAAATCCTCTGATCAGTCAATAAAACCAGAACAGCAGGCAGGGAATGCCCTGACCCAGGAGGAGAGGGGGCCATGTGGGCACAGCAGGATGCCCCCCTGCCCTGCCCACCCTGCTGCTGTGCCAGCCACCCTCTCCCCCCAGCCCAGCAGCTCCTCAAGGGTTAAATCCCTGTATAAAATGCTGGATTTCTTGGCAATTAGCTAATGGGTCCTGAGGTGCTTTCCCCCCATCAGGTGGATTTGGAGAGTACTGAGTTGGCCTGACAAGGAGCCAGTTTGTTTATAGCCTGGTTTGCAGGGAATGCTTTGTTTTGCTCCAGAGAAACCTGATATTTTCAGTTACGGGGGGGAATAGTGATTCCTGTTGCACAAAACACAGATTGCAGGGCTTAACAATTAAATAAAATAAAGAAGAGCATCCTCCTTCGTGCTGAAATCTTTGCCTTCAGTGTTTAATGGGCCTCTTGTCCTGTGCCAACAGATCCGTGGTTTCATTTGAGGAAAAAGTGTGTTTTCATATCAAAGGAGCCCCCCCTGCAGTGACCCAGCCTTCCCTTCCCCCTCTCTGCCCCAGCACACACGGTATTTTAATATTTCATATATTTCATAAGCTTTTATGCTTCTAAAAGAGAAGTGAATTTGTGGAGAGTTGAGCTCTCCAGAGCTGTACTTCAGAGCTGGGAAGTAATTCAGGGTGAAGCCTGTATTAATCTCAGGTGAGAGAGATATTTAAATTCAGGCTACCAGTGTGAATATAAAATGGGGATCTCTTTACAAAAATTTCAAATTGTAATATGCAAAGCTTAAAGAAAAGAAACCCCAAGGGAACAGCTTTCTTCTAGAACATTTTGTTCCAACCATCATCTCTTTACCTTTATTTTTTTATTTAAAAAACCCTCCCTTTGCCATTTTGTATTTTTAAATTAAATCTTTCAGTTTTTAAAATGAAATTCTTTATTGCTGGGAGAGGGTGACGGGGGAAGGGGGGGCAGGATGGAAGTGCCTGGCTGTGAAAAATGGTGTATGGCCCCAAATTTTAGCTGGAGCAGGAGGAATAGTGACCAGCAGGAAAATAAATCCCTGTTTGGTTGGCTCCTTGTGTCCTAAGGAATGTGGGGCCGTCTCCCTGCTTGGGAGAGGCTGCCTGAATCCTGTTTTGGGGGAGAAATCTCTGCCTGGAGGGAGGAGAGAGGCAGCACTGGGATGTCCAGCAGCAGCACTGGGGAGCACTGGGATGAACTGGTCCGTCCCCATCCGTGCCTGGTGCCCACTCAACCTTCTCCTTCCAAACAGACACGTTTTTATTTTCAATTTGTGATCCTGGACAGCGGGAAAGTTCTTTGAGTGCATTTTGGTAGGGATGGGGATCAGTTGTAGATGTCTGTGCCGGGTGTAATGAGCCAGCACATCCCAAATCCCACAGAACTACTCCTGGGAGAGGCCTTGATTTGCATCCATGACAAACTCCTCGGGCTGCAACCAGCTCCCAGGTCAGGAGAACTGGTGACAGATGACATCCTATTATCAGCTCTGTCAATTAATTAAATTATACATTATGCTTATGAGGGTGATATACTGAGCCACTCTAGATTAAGTGTTGCAATTAAGTCTTTAATTTCTATTTAATAAGTAAGTTATTATATGTTAATAAAAGATCAATTAGTTGCTGAAAGAGCATTGATCCAGGTACAATGAGGGTGTCAGGGACACATCAAGCTGACACAGAAGGGACTGGGGTGACACAGGAGGGACTGGGGGACTGTGCACAACACGTGTACAATTGGGTTTTTATACAGATGAGCTGGAGTGGGCAGGGAGGCATCCAGGTGGGATTGGGATATTGCTCCATGCAGGAAACCTGGCTCTCCCCAGGCTGTCAGGGCTGGGATAATCAGGACAGACTCAATCCCAGAATCACAGTTTGGTTTAGGTTGGAAGGGACCTTAAATCTCATCTCATTCCATCCCCTGCCATGGGCAGGGACACCTTCCACTATTCCAGGTTGCTCCAACCTGGCCTTGGACACTTCCAGGGATGGGGCAGCCACAGCTTCTCTGGGCAACCTGTGCCAGGGCCTCCCCACCCTCACAGGGAAGAACTTACTTCTTCCCACTATCCCATCTATCCCTGCCCTCTGGCAGTGGGAAGCCATTTCCCATCGTCCTGTCCTTCCATTCCTTGTCCCAAGTCCATCTCCAGCTCTCCTGGAGCCCCTTTAGGCCCTGGAAGGGGCTCTAAGGTGTCCCTGGATCCTTCTCTTCTCCAGGTGAACCCTCCCAGCTCTCCCTCCCTTGGTCTCAGTGGGAACAAGCTGTTCCTGGATGTGGGATGACCCTGAGGAAGGATCTTCCAGCAGAACTGTCCCCAAACCAGCTGCTGTTCCTGCTCCCTCCCCCCCAGAGCGGGTGTCAGGGTGCCTTTCCCTGTGCCCGGCACAGCCCCACCAGGACCCTGAGCTTCCATCTTCTCATTCCCACCGGGAATTTCGGGGGGAGCCGCGGGGAGCCTGCGGCTGAGCTTCCAGGGGGAGAGGAGAGGAGAGGAGGGAAGCGCCGGGCTCCGGCAGGATTCCAGCTGAATATGGATGACATCATTATACGGGTGATCCTTTCAGCAGGAGCGAGCCGGGGTTTAAAGCAGCGACCTACAGCATACAAATGATGGGTTTAAAGGAAATAAAAAAAGAAGTGATTTGAATAGCAGACATTTAGAGAAGAAAAGCTCCCCCCCCCCCCTTCCCATTTCTAATATCTTCCGACGGGGCAGGCACTGTGCTTTGGAAAAGAAATTAAAACACTCCTCCTAAATACACTCCAGGCAGGAACAATGGCAAAGTTAAGAAGGTTACGAGACTTAGTTGTCCCAGCAACATGTCATCAAGTTGAAATGAGCAGGAAACACAGATAACGGGAGAGAAAGAGGAGGAGGAGGAGGAGGGGGGTGGAGGAGAATAAAAACCACAGGAGGAAAAATGCCAAGAGATTGAGGAAGAAAAGGGAAACCCCTTTTTATTTGCTGTTTCGTTAGGATGAATCTGATTTTATAGTCTCTAAAAGAGGCTAAAATATAATCTCCTTTTGTGTAATGCTCGTGTTAGGAAAATGTGTCATCAGCAATTCTTGTGTGCACTACAGCAATAGTCAGAAAATTAGCAGGGATATTCAAGGCAGGCTACAAAGAAAAACAAACAGAAGACTCACATTTCCCGCACGAGCTGTCATTTAAGAGCTTTTTCAACTTTTATTCACCTTTTTGATTGTCTCTTATGGTTTCTCTTCACTGCAGCAGCAGAATTGGGGGTTTCAAAAGGGAGACAGTGCAGAGAAGGAGGTTTGAGATGTGGCTCTAAGGGGCTGGTGAGCCCAGGGCTCTCTCAACCCTTCCAGCACAGTGGGTTTTGTGCTCAGAGCTGTTGGTGAGTGGAGAGAGAAAGCTCGTGTGATACAAACCTGGCAGGGGACAGAGGAATGGGGAAGAGAGAGAAATGAGAGGCTCATCTGACCCATGATCCCAAACCTGCCCAGTCAGACATGGGCTAGTTGTCCTTATTGCAGGTGCCACCCCAGTGCTGAGGCTCTGTGGCACAGCCACACCAGTTTGCTTCCTTTCTGCAGGTGCAAACCCCAGTGCCACAGGAGTTTACAGGTTTTGGGGGACATCTCTCTGTGTGTTGGTTTTGGGGGGCCCCAGAAGGACAAGTGTCGACTTCACTTTGGCTTCTCCCCCCTGGAAATGTCCAAGGCCAGGTTGGACGGGGCTTGGAGCAACCTGGGCTGGTGGGAGGTGTCCCTGTCCATGGCAGGGGATGAGGTGGGATGGGCTTTAGGATCCTTCCAACCTAAATAATTCTTTGAACACTTTAATTAAAATAGTAATTAATCATTCAACCAAGTGGTTGCTGTAGGAGGTTTGAGCTGCTGAGGAGTGGCTGCTTCCTCTGCTCCCAAAAGGAAGGCACTGGAGTGGTTGGCAGCTCGTTTGGTTCCAAGGGAATATTGATACAGGGGGAAGTGGGGCTGAACTGGGAGAAACTTGAGCTGAGTGCAGGACCCAGTTCCTGATGGCACAACAAAGGGGCTGGGGAGGAGCTGGGAGGAGCCCCCCTACCCCAGCTCTGATTGCAGCACCCCCAGACTCAGCCCCTGCTGGAGAGGAGCGAGTTTTAGGCTGAGTGATGAAGATGGGAAAACACCAGCACGTGGGAGGATGGGCTTGATGGTCCCAGAGAGCTTTTCCAGCTCTGTGGCCCTAAGCTGGACTGAGGAACACAATTTTATGCACTACTTTTAAAAATCTTGACCCACTTTTTTAGTGTGTGGACCCCCAAACTCATGCCAGAGTCCCTCAGCTACATCTAAAACCTCAGCACTGCATCTTAGTTTGCTCCATGCTGAGATAGTTTTGGTGCTTGTACATGACATAAAACCACCCACAATTATTCTGCTCTCTGATAAACATCTCTCCTCTCTCCTTCCCACTCTTTTCTTGCACAAAAATATTTATTTGCTGCGCTTTTTAATAATTTTAATTGTCTTTTGCTGTGGCTTCTTGTTGTGGATTATATTTTAAAGCAAGGCTTGGTTGAGTTAATTGATGGAGAGCTTTGCCTGTGAGGATTCTGTAATCCTTGGCATTTTATCTTTGCAATAATTGCCGTGTTTGTGATTATTTCAAAGGACTAAGGAAAAACAGACAACAAGAAAACAAGCTCATCCACTCCTATTTTGCAGCTTCTTCAGGCACCTGGGTGGGCTCCTCCTCCACAAGATGTTTCCTGCACAGCAGCTCAGGAGGGCAAACCAGGCAATAGGCTGAGGTGGTGGGGAGGAGTGAGGAGCTGGGGGCCTGGACCAGACAGAGCAATGACATGGAGATCACTGAGGGCCTCGGTGACACGGTGACACTGAGGATTGGGGGTCATCTTTCATCTTGAAAAACTGCCTTTTTGGTAAAAAGGGTCTCATTCGAATGTTGGTCTCTGCTCTCAGGAGCAAGTGACAGGACAAGAGGGAACGGCCTCAAGTGGTACCAGAGGAGGTTTAGATTGGACATTTGGGAAAAATTCTTCCCCTAGAGGGTTGTCCAGCCCACCTAGTGGGGTGTGGGATGCGAGGTCAAACTGGAATTCGCCGCGGGACATTGGGGATGAAACCATACTGGTGTTTGCTGTGGGATGCCAGACATGAGGCCACACTGGTGATGGCACCCTGGACACAGGGCCACACTGGTGATGGCCATACTGGTGTTTGCTGTGGGATGCCAGACATGAGGCCATCTGGTGCTGGCCATAGAACACTGGACACAAGGCCACAGTGGCAATGGCCGTGGGATGTTGGAGAGGAGGCCAAAACTGGTCTTGGCTGTGGGATGTTGGACACAAGGCCACACTGGCAAAGGCCATGGCACATTGGACACGAGGCCACAACGGTCTTGGCTGTGGGACATCAGACATGAGGCCACAGGGGTATTGGCCATAGGACATTGGACACAAGAGCCACATTGGGGATGGCCATGGGACACTGGACATGAGGCCACACTGGTGTTTGTCATGAGACACCGGCCATGAGGCCAGGCTGGAGCTGGCCATGGGGCACTGAACATGAGCTCACACTGGCACTGGCTGTGGGACATTGGCCATGAGGCCACCCTGGTGTTGGCCGTGGGATACTGAGGATGAAACCACACTGGCGTTGGCCCCGGGACACGGGACATGAGCCCAGGCTGGTGGGACACGGCCGGGCAGCCCAGCCGGTGCCGTTTGCCAGGTGGCCACTGGAGGCTGCTGCTGTCCTTGCAGTCACGGCAGCTCCCGCGGTCCCCGGGCACCCACCGGGCTCAGCCCAGCCCGGGCAGCAGGATGATTCCCGGCCCTCTCCCGGCAGCCCGGGGCTGAGCTGGGAAGCATCTTGTCTGTCCTTCCTTCCTAGGAAGGAGAGAGGCTGGGAGGGGATGCTGGGATCTGGGGAAGGGAGAGGCATTTCTGTGCCACTGTTTGAGAAAGCAGGATGATCTCCCAACTGGTCAGCGCTCAGGTGTGGTTTTATAACAAGCACAGGCTTTTCAATGCTCTCTGTGTATTTTCTGAGATTTGGAAACCGTTAAAACAAGGGTCACAGCCTCGGTCTTGCAGATATCCCTGGCATAAAGCCAGGGCCCCACGTGTGCCAGTGCCTCTGGATTGCCCTGAGCAGGCTCACCTGGGGCCCTGCCCCACACACCCAGCTGCCCTGGGCTCAGCAGCTCTATTTAAGCCCAGTTTTGGGTGTTTGTTCCTGGTTTGGACCATGCTGTAGGTGTGCTTGTCTCCAGCTTGGCCTCTCTCCTGGGTAGGTCTTGAGTGCATGTTGTGTTTAGGTTGTTTCTGCCCTACCTTCTGAGAGGTCTCCATGGATGGACTCGGACCTGGCCCAGCCCTTTGCTGTGTCAGGGGCTGCTGGAGGAGCTGTGCCAGCACTGGGTGGGCTCTGTGCTGGGTGAGGGCACTGCCTGTGCTGGGGTCACCCTTGCCTCCCAGCTCTTCCCTCCTTGCCCAGCAGGACAGCCCCTGCCTGGGAGTACTGATACAACCTGATTAGAACCCCACTGCTCTGTGTGGCTTTGCTGGTTTCCCTTCAACTTAAGAAGCTCCCACTGCTCAGAAATTCATGGATGAGGAAGGTAATCCAGATGGGGCACACTCTGGAAGCAGCCAGATTTAAAGCTTGGGTGTGAAGCAAATTCCAAGCCAGACATTCAACATAAAAATCCCAGGTTGGTTTGGGTTGGAAGGGACCTTAAAGCCCATCCAGTGCCACCCTCTGCCATGGGCAGGGACACCTTCCACTAGCCCAGGTTGCTCCAAGCCCTGTCCAACCTGGCCTTGGACACTTCCAGGGATCCAGGGGCAGCCACAGCTTCTCTGGGCAACCTGTGCCAGGGCCTTACCACCCTCATAGGGAAGGATTTCTTCCAAATATCCAATCTAAATATCTCCTATTTAGTTTAAAACATGGAGAGACCTGACTTCTCCCATGAACGTGGCTTCACTCATGTTTCTATTTTCCAGCTGCTTTTTGTGCAGGATTCATGTAAAATCTGGTGCTTTTGGTGACATCCCACGGGAACGGAGGTCGTTTGAGTTCCATGGTGTTGTCTGGAGAAGCAAGAAGGGAATGATGTGCTGGTTTTTAAGAGCTTCCATGGATTTGGTGAGTGCAGAGCAGGCAAATCATAAACATCACATAAAAATTGTTGCAGACACAGAGGCCACAAAGTCCTCAACAGATTATGTAGCTTGTAAGGGTGCTGGGAATGTGCATTTACCTGCTTGGCTGTTGGGATAGCGTTTTCCATCATGGGCTGGGAGGGAAAAACTCCCTGAAAGCTGCCAGTATGTGCTACATTTAAGGAAAACACTTCCATAATTCTCCCTGCTATCATTGGGGTTTTGGTGATTTCCTTTGAATCAGTCCTCTGGGCTTTTCTTGCCTGTTGTAATCTGCTCAAACCCTTGGAATACATGGGAAAACTCCTTAAATTACACAGGTCTCACGACTCACAATGAAATGCTTTCAGTGCATGGAGTCTGCCAAGTTTTCAGCAATCACAGGAGGTGTTTCTCCCCTTCTCTAAGTGTCCTGATGGTCCTCTTGATATCAGCCTCTCTGCATGCCCTTGGTTTGGTTTGCATCATCCCCTTCTCTGGGTTTGGGGGTGGGTTTCTGATCAGTGGTGTGAGCAGGAGGGGGGAAGGGGGGTTTGGGGGCTCTCCAGCCCCTCTGTGAGGCAGAACCGTGCAGGATTGAGGGCTCAGGGCACAGGAGGGGGCCTTCAGCAGCCCAAGCAGACTGGATTAGCTCCTGGCAATACTTATGGGGTCATCCCTCTCCTGCTGCTGCTTCCTATGCTTGTTCCTGGTGCTAAATCCACAGAAGTGACGTGGCTGCAGGAGTGGAGCTCAGCTCAATCAGCTCCTAAGCCCAGCTGCAGAAGTGCTGTGTTTTCCTAAACCTGTAAGGGCTGGAATTGCTCAAGACACTCCTGAGTTTAAGACCTGCCCAAAACCTGGGCAGTTGTCCATTAAAATCAGCTGCTGTACCTGGAAGAAAGCAGTGTCAGGGTTGTCTCTGGGCCCTGATCCTCGGGATCACTTCCCTGTGGTGTTGGCACCAGAGAAAGAGGTTGAGTGAGCTGGTGGGCACAGATCCTACAGATCTGCATGAGATGGGACCAACAGACATGGAGCCATAAAGATTGGAAATCACCTCTGAGGTCGAGTCCAACCATTGGCTCTAGCAAAGAAAACTGAGCTTTGCCCAAAGTCCCAGGATGCCTCAGTCCAGGTGCTTTGGGAATCAGCCTCCAAAAATCAGGCATTTGGATGCTGAAGGGTGGAAATGGGTGCTGCAATGCAGAGGCTGAATTTGGGAGAAAAGGAGATGTTTTTTCTCATGGAGAAGGATGGTATTTGAAGAGAGAAGGGTGTCTTGGAGTGTAAATCCACAGGGCAAGTGGGAGAACAGCTAATGAGGAACTGGAGGGTCTGAGGCCATGTTCTTGGCACAGGTTACAGCTGGGAAGGGTTGGATATTGCCTCTTCAGGTCCTCAAATTGTAGGTCCCCCCTAATGAGCAGAAAGAGGAGGAAGGTCATTGATTCCTGTCCCTCTCTCTCAACTGCAGCTGGATCCCAGAGGTGTTTAGTCCACCATGGCCTCTCTCATGTCCCCAAACTTGTTTCCAACACCGGTAGCAAATCTATGATGCCCTGAGCTCTCTGTGCACTGACCTGCTGAACTGCTGGCTTTGCTCCCACAGCTGATCCCAACTTGGAGGTGACCAGGGAGGGATTTTATGAGTAAAAATAAAGTAGGCTGTTGCAACCAGTGCTGAGAAAGACTAATTGTGACACAGAGGTTTGTGTGGTAGCTCTACCAGGCCATGAGAGACTCACTCCTTCCAGCACCTCCCTGCCATCTCCATCACCACAACAGAAACACTCCCTGTAAGAAAAACCCTGGCATTGGAGGCAGCTGCTTTTCTGGCAGAGGTGTTGTTTGGTTTGTGGTTTTTTTCCCCTCAGTGGGAGAAATTTATATGCAAAATGATGGATATAATTGACTCCCTGCCTTCAGGGTAAGAGCTAAAAGAGGTGAGGAAGGCGTGGGGAGCTGTGCTTGGCAAGGTGAGACACAGCACAGGAACAGGTTTACAACCCCTTGTATCCCAGAGCCAGGGCAGTCTGGGGGCTCTGCCCATGCAGGGTGACCCTGGGAAGGGAGCAGGTTTGGGATGGACAGCAGGATGTGTTCCTTTGCACTGTGTGTATTTGAGCTGCTGGCTCTGATGGTGCTGGATGATCATCCCGTGGGTGTGCTGGGTCTTCCAGATAAATTCCTGGTTACCTTGGTGAGCTGCTGTCCTGTTTGCCCCTAATGCTAAGCCAGGCCTGAATGGGTGGTCTCTACTAGATCCCAGTAGTATTCCAAGTGTCCCAGAGCTGCAAATACTCTTGGAACATCAAGGGGAAAATGCAATGCATTCCCTGGAAAAGCCTTGCTATGCCAGCCCTGCCCCTGACCCCACTCCTTGGATGCAGAGCTTGCTGCTGGGAGTCCTTAATGTTTGTGGTGCTTCATCCTCCTGGAATTTGGATCTGGCACATGGGGCCTGAGCCATTTCCTGGGAGCCTCAAGCACTTGGGCAGCGTTTCCATCTCCCGGCTGCCAGGATTTTCCTGCTTCCCGGGTAAGCAGGAGGTGCACTCTAGAAATTATGGAGATGGGAACACTACAGTTTGGAAGCAGCAGCACTGGGAGAAGAAACTGTCCCTTCCTTCACCAGAGTCAGTCCTCGATCACCTTCTATTTTCCGTGTGGGGAAGGCAGGGAGCAGGGAGGGAAATCTCATTAAAGCCCTTGCTGTTGGGAATGGTTGGATATCTCATTAGAGTGGGCAAAATGACTCGTTTCCTCTCTGCAGGTTTTTTTTTTTTTTCCCCAGGAACTCTGTGGAGGGAAGGAATCCATTTAAAAACAAATCTTCGTGCCTGCAGGACACACTGTTTGAGCACCAGGATCCCATCCCAGCACCCGG
Source organism: Manacus vitellinus (assembly GCF_001715985.3). Lineage (NCBI taxonomy): Eukaryota > Metazoa > Chordata > Aves > Passeriformes > Pipridae > Manacus > Manacus vitellinus. The sequence continues at coordinate 1,431,862 of NW_021940603.1, read as the reverse complement.
GGAAGGGCTGGGCGGCCCTTCCTGAAGGGAAAGCATCCTAATTACGGGAATTTGGCTTTTTGGGTGTTGCTTCGTGTGCCTTTTCTCGAGTGTGAGCACCGAGTGGGGACGGATGGGGCTGGAAATCATGGGAAGAAAGAGGAGGAAGAGGCGAAGTGGGGGGTGAAGGTCCTTTCCGAGCATCCCCCCCCCCCGCAGCCGGAGCTCCCGCCTGCACATGCAATCCCTGCGGAAGCGCCGCGCTCCTGCCGGGAGAAACTTGGAGTGGGGGGGGAGAGGCAGGGAGAGACAGCAGGCACACTTATCAAGTGGCTTGGACCGTAGCCGATTTGAAATATTACTAACCTTGCATTTTCAAATTTGATGCACAACAACCAAGATGCTAATACTTTCCTTAGTTTAGAAAAAAAAATCCTTTCACCCATCTCTTCTAGCCGAAGATTAGGAGAGAAGCTTTAAGAAGATTTAAAAAAAAAAAAAAATCAACTTCTGAGCAGCGGAAAAAATGGTTTGTGATTCAGGGGCTCCGGGCAATTCATCATGGAAATTGGGTTTCTTAGCCGACATCATGTGAATCCTTTCGGCCCTGTCAACTTTTTAATACATTACATTGAGAATGTAAATCGTGTTGGTGAGGGGGAAAGAAGAGGGGAGAAAAAAAAAAAAGAGAGAGAGAGAGGAAAAAAAGAGAGCTGCTTCATTTTGGGTTTAGAGGGGAGGCAGCTTGAGGCCTGTAATTCATATTAGCTAAATAATAACGCTAAAAAAACCCCTCTCTAAATATACAGATGTGTGTAGACACCTAGGGAGGGAGGGGGGAGGGAAGTGCAGGAGACAGCCCAAAATTGAAACCATTTTATCCTTTTGAAGGGCGAGTATTTGAGAGGGGTTCGTTATGGGTTTATTTTTATTTTTTCTTTCTTTCTTTCTTTCTTTATTTATTTTATTTGGGTTTATTTTATCCCTTTCTCAGCTTGAGCTCGTTCCTCCATCAAAGGGAAGAGCAAAACAAGTGTTTTGGAGGTGGAAGAAGATGGAGGAGAGAGAAAAGGGAAGAACTGCAGCAATGTCTGGGATCTTTTTGGAGTTTGGCTGGGTTTTTTTTTTTTTTTGCTCGCATGCTACATCCTGGTGATTTTGATTAACTCTTTAGTGGGAGGTGAAAGCTCCTGGTAATTTTTTGCTGTAGTAGAGGGTGTGAAGTGAAGCTCTGGATGGAGAGGAGCAGGTGGTGCTGTGAGATCTCCGAGGCTGGACTTTATGGATTCTAAAGCATGAACCTCTCGGTGCATTTAGTCCCTGGAAACATCCTTGGGGAGGTTCACTCTGAGCTTTATGCAGCATAAACTCCAGCACAGGGCTTAGCTGAGGGGGCTCACAGCTGCCTGGGAGGTGGGGAATCTTCACCAAGCACGTTCTCTTTATAGCTGGCGGCTTCTCCTGTGCCTTGAAATGCTCTTGGCATTAGAAAAGTGGGATTGATCACTGGGAAGAGGCAGGGAAAACATGTTATCTGACCCTGTGGGGGAAAACAACTTGTTTTTTTTTTTTTCCCCCATTGGATGTTTTTCAGATGTATTTTATACCAGTCTTGACATAATTCAGGGTGGAAGGGACCTCTGTGGGGCTCTACATGGATGTCCTGCTCAGAGCTTGCTTCTGCATCCAAATCCTCTCTGCTCAAGGGCAACTCTGGGAGAAGATAGGGAAGGAGATGTCGAGAGGGATAAAAGGAAATAGGACAAAGAATGATTAGTGTCAACAAATTGTGAGCATCAACCTAATCATGTGAGAATCGAGTTGGGAAGAAGGCTCCTTAGAGAGGGGAAAAATGGCTGGAAGTGGGGCTTGGAGCTGGAGCACACTTAGGAAGATCAGGGAATCAAGCCTATTTGGGCTGCTGAGGACTTCTTGGGAAGCATCTGAAGAGATCAAATGACTCTGAGGGATGTTTCCCCCCTGGAATGCTGCTGTCAGTTTGGGCGGGTGGTGGGAAATAAGGACTGGGGCACAAGGGGCAAACTCCAAACTGCAGCAGCTCCTTACAAAGGGTTGTTAGTGGCTGTTTCTGGGTGTGTGTTAACCAGGGGAGTTCAACTCTTTCCAGCTGATCACATCCAACACTTCATCTGTCTCCCTTGATGTTTCAACCACAACAGGAAGGAGGGAGCACTTTCCACCTCTCCCATGGTTTAGCACTGGTGCCTTCCTTGCTTGGCGTCTGCGTAAGTCTTGAAATACTGATGTGAAACAATTTAACTCTACTGAAAAAGTGTTGTAAAAACACATATAAACCCTGATTGCTTCTATTAGGGTTAATAACCTCAGTTTTATTCCTCTTTTGCCTGTGAGAATCAGGTACTTCTTCTCACTCCATGTTTGTAGGTCAGATTTGCAACACAAGTGGCAGCAAACAGTGATCCTTCTGTTTTCCTGGAGACATTTGCAGGTGAATTTGTGGATCCACACGTGTAGACTGTGCAGTTATGCAAATGGGGGGGGGTGATGTTAATAATGCACAGGAAAGAGGTTGGGTGTTATTTTTATGCATAAGAATATTCCTGTGTGTGACTCTACTGAATTTCCAGTCGAGTGGCTGATGTCATCGATGTATTATTCAGTCTGATGCTGGTACAGCATTTCCAGAGGGGCTTTCTGGGCCTGGTGTCCTTCAGAAATAATTAATTTCCTATTTTCTCCTGCTCCCAGGCCTGTACTTCTTCACAGCTGCAGTTCTGCTCTTGGAAAACAGCCTCGTTCCCATCTGGGCATCGCACCCGTGCCCAGAGCCTGATCCCGGCTGGCTGAGTCCTGCCAAGAGCCTGCTCTGCCCCACCTTGAGAAGGCTCCAGAAGGGTGAAAACAACACCCTGTGGGAGGAGACTCAAAAATATTGGAGTTGATTCATGTGATGGTGTCCAAGGACTTTTGAACTCACTTCCCTGGGAGGATGGGGAGGCCCTGGCACAGGTTGCCCAGAGAAACTGTGGCTGCCCCTGGATCCCTGCAAGTGTCCAAGGCCAGGTTGGACAGGGCTTGGAGCAACCTGGGCTGGTGGAAGGTGTCCCTGCCCATGGTAAGGGGTGGAATGAGGTCCTTTCCAACCCAAAGCATTCTAGGATGGAAGTTTCATTGATGGGGTCACCTCTGAGGGTCTGAAGAAATGATTTTCAGCCTCTCTGTGGGTCAGAGGGGACCAATCTCAGCGAACAGGAAACCCTTTGGCAGCTTCAGGTTAGACCTGCAAGTGGTGAAGGATGTTTGGGCAACTCTCTGCTCAGCCTCAGACACATCTTCCCCTCATTCTGCACCACTCTGGTGCCTCTGCCCCCAACACCAGTGACCTGCTGAGCATCTCCCTCCAAAGTGACCTTTACATCCTCGCATGTGAAAAAGCTCAGTCCCAGGTCACTGCCAGGAAAACTTCAGGCAGGTTACTTGTGTTTTTTTCCCTCTCCAGTGCCTCAGTCCTCACCTGGCACTTGCTCAGGCCGTGGAAATGAGCTGTTGAGGCTGTCAGGGCTGTGCAGCACGTAATGAAGAGCACACACGTCCATATATACATTTATCGTTGTGCTGCTGTGGTTGGGCTTAATTAGGACATCACTCAGGCAGCTGGGACTGAGCCCAGGCTGCAGAGTTGGTTTTTATTTGGGTTTTCTCCTTTCGGTTTTAGTCAGATTCCCAAGTGAACGAAACAAAAGGCTAATTGCTTTCGGATTTTAATTACCACTGCAATACCTGGGTTTATTGTCTGAGTTGTGTTTTATAGGTGGCGAAAGGACACTGCCAGCGAGTGACAGATTCCCAGTGACAACAGCACTGCTCAGGCCACAGGAATCCTTTGCAGCAGGATCCAAAGGGCACCACATGCTTTCATTTGCTAAACTCCTCATTTTTTCGTTGTGGAATGTAACTTCAAGGCTTGGCTGACTTTTAAACATGATATAATTAAGCTGAAAATGTGTTCATGAAAAAGAGACAAAAGTAGAAGTGCTTTATAATCCAGAGTGTTAAGTCTCTTCAAAATTCCTTGGATAGTTACACTGCTGCTTTATTTAGGGGTGACACAGCACATTCCTAATACTTAATCCCCAAGTGACTCTTGACTCACTCAGTTCCCAGCTGTTTGGTTCATATCTGGTTATCTTTAATGCCTTGATCCCTATATGTTTCTCTCTGCCTCCTCCTTTGCCAGGTGGGTTATTCCAAGGGTATAAAATGGGCAAATTGTCATTCTACATCATCTATTAATCCTAAAAATATTTTACATCATTTTTTTTCTATCCTTCTATATTTCCTATCCTGAAAGAACAGTTGCAGGAGAAAAAAAATAATTTTTTAAAATGCTCCTAAACTTTCTTTTTGACAGGTTGGGAACTCCAGATTTCTGTTTTCTTTAGTGGTCAAAGGGAATTGGAGCAACCAGATAATATATTCAAAGTGTATTTATTACAAATATCTCAATTTGGAAGTAATATGAAGTCTTAAATAATTCCATATAACAAGTCTTGCACATCTGTAAATTGAGGAAAACAAGGAACCTCAGCTGATGGAGTTTGAGGTTTGTACTTCAGATTGAGAAGAAATAAGAAGTGAATTCATAGTTAAATGAACCATCAATTCCTGACAGACCTTGGGCAGGAGCGGAGGGTGAATTTGAGAGGAATTCTGATTTTTTTGAGCATAAGTGCAGGGAGTCTGTGGAAGGACAAAGCTGCTTCTGGGTTGAGACCCATAGGGAAGCTAATTATAATATTTTCAAGGGTTTAAGGGTTACCTTTAGGGAGTTCAGAAAAAGGGTCATACAGGTTTGAAGCAGAGAGTTGCTTTTGGCACAAAACTCAGTTAAAGACTTGCAGACCACTTCCCTTAGAAATCAACATGGAACACTCAAAATTCCACTGTGTTTCTTTGGAGATCCTTTGCTGAAGGTGGACAAGTCCAATGATTCATGGAATCACAGACTGGTTTGGGTTGGAAGGGACCTGGAATATCACCCAGTGCCACCCCTGCCATGGGTAGGGACACCTCCCACTAGCCCAGGTTGCTCCAAACCCCATCCAACCTGACCTTGGACACTTCCAGGGATCCAGGGGCAGCCACAGCTTCTCTGGGCAACCTGTGCCAGGGCCTCCCCACCTTCCCAGGGAAGGATTCCTTCCCAATATCCCATCCAACCCTGCCCTCTGGCAGTTTGAAACCATTCCCCCTTGTTCTGTCATTCCGGACCCCTGGAAATAGTCTCTCTCCATCTTTCTTTCAGGCTCCTTCAGGTCCTGCAAGGCCACAATGAGGTCACTCCAGAGCCTTCTCTTCTCCAGGCTGAACAATCCCAACTCTCCAACCTTTCACCTGGTTTTATTTCAAGACTGGCAATGAGGGGACACTCAGGCACCTTGAAATAATTGTGTTTGCTCCCACCCTGGTGCAGATCCACAGATCCAGAGCTGGTGCTGTGCTGCCTCAGTGGATGACTTTGACAGAGTCCATAGAAATCTTTGTTGCCTTTTCTGTGGTTGTCCCAGAAAAGGGGACAAACTTTTGCTTGTCTCAGTCTCCTGGTTTTAGGCCAGAAGGACCAAGCCTGACCCCAGGCTCTCTGCTAACTCTGTGTATTTAAGGGCAGAAAACAAGATGTGTGGGATGACATCCAGCCTTTCCTCTCTGCAGGAGCCAAAGTGAGACTTGGTGGCAGGAGGAGAGGGAACGGCCTCAGGCTGTGCCAGGGGAGACTCAGGTGGGACATCAGGAGGAATTTCTCCCTGGAAAGGGCTGTCAGGCCTTGGCAGGGGCTGCCCAGGGAGGTTTGGAGTCCCCAGCCCTGGAGGTGTTCAAGGAAGGACTGGCTGTGGCACTGAGTGCTCTGGGCTGGGGTACAAGGTGAGGATGGGGCACAGGGGGGACTGGATGGTCTTGGAGGTCTTTTCCAACCTTAACAATTCTGGGATTGTGGTGGGGAAATGCACTCTGCAGATGTGGGCAGTTGTGTGCTGCTGGTTTTGTTTCCTTCTGTTGAAACTCTCCATATACCAGCCCAATTAAGATTGGATAGGATTTATAATTAGTGCTTAGTTTTTATACCATGGACATGACCCGAAGGCTGTGGTTGGTCCTGGCTCTGCTGTGACAGGGGTGGGATGTGTCTCTTCTCCCACCCCTCTGTCCCTGAGAGCCCCTCTCACCTCTCCCAGTGCCCCCCAGCAGTGATGGTGTGTCCTGGCAGTGAGCCATTCCCAAATTCCTAAACGGTGCTGTGAGTAACAGGAGGTGAAGTTTATTCCTTTGGGAAAAGGGCTCTTTTTATAACCTCTGTCGCTGGATTCTCTGACCAAATGTGAGAACTGGCATGATTTGTGTCAAGAGGATGAACTTTGAGACTAAAACACGTGATGACCCTTGAGATGAAGAGTCTTGGATAAGTGGGGATGATGGAGTGGGATGTTCTGGAGCTTTGTGATAAACCAAGAGGGAAAACCAGGCAGCTCTCTGTGACTGTTAGCGCTGTGCAAGTAAATCACGTGAAAACACAGAGCAGAATTTCAGGGTTTAAGGATAAAATGAAACACCAATTATTTTTAATGTGTTAGGAGAACAATGTTGAGAAGTTGTTTTTTTGTTGAGGATTTAACTCACCAAAGATGGAGCTTTTTCTGAGGCAGAATTAGAATAAATTTTGAACTGTTGAAAACTTCACTAAAACAAGTTTTTCAGCTTTCAACAGTTGCAGTGAAGGTTAAAAAGATGTAAGTTTTATTTGACAAGGCAAAGACAGACTTTTTGCTATGAAGAGAGAGTTAATACATTTATAGTGTTCTTATACTTGCTGCTAGGATCCAGTGAGACCTCTTGCTTGTACAACCATCTTGGTTGGTCTAATAAAAATTATATCTCAAGGCTTTTCTTACTGAATAGTAGGAATTTTTAACTGAATAGTAGGAATTTTTAACCGAAAGGAAACATTGCTGTGGGGAAAAAAGTCTCCCCTAAAAACCACTTGGTGAAATCATAACTTTTAATTAAGAGAAAAAAAATATTTGAATGGGAAGGATGGGATTTTTTGGGTTGTTGCTGTGGACTTTTCCAGCTGAAGAGAAAAAATGCGGTTAATTCATAGAATTAATCTGGGACATTATGAACTGGTCAGACATATTAATTGATCCAAAATGCCACAAATCAAACAATATACTTTCCAATGCCATTGGAAACATCCTGGGTGAGAGATGTCCCTGCTCCATTTTAAACTGTGTGTGACACGAGTGGGCTGTAATCCCTGGGAGTGTGAACACCCTGGGTCCCTTATCTGGATTTCAGCCTTGGTCACCAGCCAGGAGAAGATAATACATCCAGTCAGACTCTTCCAACACCAGTTCTATACTCACTGTGCCTCAACCTGGCTTGGAGACAAGTGTTTGAAGTTATTTTTCTAAAATTGAAGGGGTTTCCTGCATTGGGGGTGAATCCTGCTGAAGATAATAAAGCTGATTTCACTTTCTAACCTTAATCCGTAGGTCTCTTCCCGGCAACTGGAGTATCCAGGAGCTGGCAGGAGGAACTCTTGGCTGTGCCAAAAAAAGCACAACGTGTGAAAGGTGGTAAGACTGAGGCATCTCTACATGACAACAACTTGGTAGTACTTTCTTTACAATTCTTTCATTCCCATTTTCCCCTCGCTCGTCTCCTCTTTTATATTTATTTTGCTTTTCCTCTTCCTGCTTCTCTTTTCCATTCTTGTCTTCCCTTCCCTCTATTCTCTCTTGCATGTATCAGCCTTTCCTGCCACAAATCAACCCTATTAGGAACACCAAAGGGATTCTTACCAATGGCCTCCCTTTGTGAACTCTCTGCTTTTTTTTCCCTTTTTAATCTGCAGTGTTCCACATTATATTGCCATTGATTTAATAGACCACCATGAATTTTACTGCCTGTCAAACAACAGCACAATTATTTTGAGTTCTATTGTGGCAGAGCTTGACACCCAGCTCTGGATCACTTTACACTTTTCACCCTTGCTAGAGTGCACTTGAAAATCCAGGATAGCATTGTGTGGGATTGCAGGATGGCATTTTGGGGCATTGTTTTCATTTGGGCATTTGGGGGATGGAACGAATTGGCAGTCGATGCACAAGGACTCCCACCTCCTGGAGTCTGGAAATGTCATGTGGAATGTGGAAGCTGTTACAGGGTGTTAAAAACCCAAACCAATTCCCTTCTTCCCTCCTGCTGCTCCCAGCTCTGGATAAATGAGGTGGGAAGGACACTCATCCTTCCTGTTGGTTCCTTGTTTGTGGGCTGATCCCAAAAGCTCCCCAAGCAGGGTGTTGAGTCCTCTCTTGCTGGGCTTTGACAGGGTGCTCTGTGCTGACCAGCAGAGCCCTGATCCATGTGCCTGGAGGGATGTTCCCCCTGGAGAGGCAAAAACTGTCGAGTAGTTTGAGAGCTGATGTTGGCACTCACCAGCGTGCAGCCGATTTCTTACATGGAACAATGAGTGGATTACAGCTGTATTAAAATAAAGGAAGGATTGGCTAATTCAGGATGAATCAGCCCTTTGTGTCCCTGGTTAAAGAGCTCTTCTATCATCTCTCATGCCCAGGATGAACTGGTTTTCAGATGACAGGGATAACAGGTTGAGCCCATGTTGTTTCAGGGGCTGCACATGTGCAGAAAACCCCCAGTTCTGCTGTACTTAATGAATAGTTTTAGGAATAGAAACAGATTCCTTGGTGGAAAGTGTGCACTCAGAGTTAAATGATTTGCCCAAGATCACTGAGTGAGTCTGAGTTGGGTCTGGGACCTTTCTCCAGCTTCTTCCAGTTTTGTTCCAAGCATTTTCCTTAAGAGGTTTTTCTCTCCCTGCTGAACTTGGTCCTTTCCGCAGTGAAATGTTCTCCTGGAGCTCTGGGACAGGTGGGTTTGGCTTGTGAGTGAGTACAAAAAGCTGTTTTGATTATCCAGACTGGTTATGGGCTTTTCCTTTTATGGACCTTCCTCTTTTCCAGGAGAGCTCCTGGTTGCATTGAGGGTGTAATAATGTGTGGGGATGCTCATCCTTCCCAATCCCTGAGTTAGGGCTTTGGGAGAGGTTTGTTCCACCTGTTCTCTGCAGAGTGAGCCCCATTCACCCAAAAAGAGCTGCTGGCCCCTGGCTGTGAGTCAAGAGCTCCCTCTGGGCTCCTCAAACCTTCCCCTTTCAACTCAACCCACTTTTACTTTAGGCTGAGGAAAAAAAGGCTTAATTCCCTGGGATAAGGAATACAATGATCCATAACAACTAGGGAGGAGAGAGAAAATGCTTCTATATCCCCTTGGCCTTGCAGTAGAGAAGGTTTCTTGCCCCTTTCAGGAAGGTGGTGGTTGGAACACACCTTGCTGCTCTCCATCACACACGGGGCTCAGATTTGTCCTGTGGGGGCCAAAATTTGTCCCGGTTTTGGCTCAGGGTGGGAAATCCATGGGCAACATTAATCCCCCAGGGAAGTTAGGTGCAGGATGCTCTGCAGTGTCTATGCTGAGAAGCAGGCAGAGCAGGCAGATCTCTGGGCTTTATGGCCTCTACAGAACGGGGATTGAGCCCAGGTCCCAAAAATTTGAAGTTTAAAAAGTCCAGCACCCTCCTCCCCCAGCATTGTGACAAATATGCTTTGTGACCTGTTTTGGAGATCCCAGTCAGGCAGAATAATTAGGTGGCAACCCAATTTATTGCCTGCAGCCCTATAAAGCTCAGGGAGTGCTCTTTCAACCCTCAGCTGGTATTTAATCAACGCATCATAACTTTTATTAAGCTAAAACTCAGTGCTTCTGAGATACTAAATTTAGAGTGTGCCTGGAAACCAGGGCTGGTTTTGGTTTGATTTACATATCCCAGCATCATGCAAAATGGGGATAGGATGGCAAGGAGCCTGGATTAGAGGCTTGGGGTGCTTCAGGGAGTTTTGTCCTGCTGTGAGATCTCTGGGACATCACCAGGCACAGGATGGTGGGAAGCAGGTCCTTCCAGAGGTGTCTTCTGCAGCACTGGCCCACAGGCAGGGAAAAATGCTTATACCCCTCCCAGGAAGTAAATTCCTGCCTCTAAAGTGCTGTGTCTGAGCTTTCCTGGACAACCCATGACACCTCTCCCAGGGCAGGGGTGGAGTCCCTGTCCCTGCAGGGATTTCAAAGCCATGTGGATGTGGCACTTGGGGACGTGGCTCAGTGGTGGCCTTGGCAGTGCTGGGTGGAGGGCTGGACTGGGTGATCTCTGAGGCCTTTTCCAACCTAAACAATTCCATGATTTGGGCACCTCCTCTGCCCTCCCCCATCCCGGTCCAGCCTCCCCAGTGCTTCCCAAAGGCAGCCAAGCCCTGCCTGTGTCCCCTGAGCTGCCTTTGCCCAGGGCTGAGGTGGCAACCAGGAAGGAATTCCAGGGGTATCTGGGTGCCAAATGCCCAGGATGGGTGGTGGCAGGCCTGCTTAGCCCATCTGTGCCCAAATCACCCCCATTCCTGGGCTGGCCAAGCAAAACCCTGTGACAAACTGCCCAGTGGGACACCCACATCCAGCTGGGAGGGATGGGGAGCATGAGGGAGTGACAATCACACCCTGCTTTCTGAATCTACAGCAAGACTCCCAGACCAGCCTTAGATTTGCCAGGAATTGAAAAACTTTGCCAAATGTTAGAGACTGGCTTAAAATGCTAAAAGCAATATTTAAACCCCATGGAAATTCTAAAACAAGGGTGTTATTAAACAGGAATTAAGGACAAAAGAGTTGCTAATATCTTCAAGAAAAGGGAGAATTAAGAATGTTTGGGTTTTAAATAGTATTAGAATATTAGCTGAAGCCCAGAAATGAGGTTTATCTGTAAAACATTGTATCTGAGAAGGATTCAATTCATAGATGAGATAATAACTTGATTTCAGGCATCTTGTAACACGTTGCCTTTTGCATCCTGGAGCTGGGAGGTCAGGGTGGTGTTTGTTGGGGTAAATTACAAGATAAAAAGGTAAACCACCAAGATGGCAAGAAACAGGACTAGAAAACAACATAGATACCTTTTGGAAAGGTATTTCCAAAGTGAGAATAGGAAACTTTCCTATTCAAGTGAGAATAGGAAACTTCCAAAAGGAAAAGTGCTCCATTTTGAATAGAGAATGGCTAAACAGGTTAAGCTGGTTTCTAAACCATGGAAGGCATAGAGGAACTATTTTCAAATTTCAAAATATAATGATTTTTAAAATACAGTTTTTCCTCCTCACTATGTCCTGGCCATGAGTTTGTTAGGAATGTTTTTTCAGTTAAATGAAAGAAAGGCTTTCTTCCTCTCTGCTTTTTTTCCCCTTAACACTCATGTAGTGATAAAATTAGGAACTTCAGCAGGAGAGAGTTACCTTCTAGGTTTGTCTGGAGGCTGCTGGCCTGAAACACAGGTGTGGCCCTTGGCCACAGTTTAGTTTCTAAGGCCCAAGGACAGTGGCTGTTGGTCCCAGAGTGTTGCCATGGCCAGCAGGCCAAGAGAAGGGATATTTCTCTATTGCCAACCCAGAGCAAGACCAGTGGAGACCAACGAGATGGTGGCAGGGCTGGAGCCCCACCAGCCTGGCCCTGGGACAGGGGTCAGAGAACTGGGAGGAGCTGAAGCTTTGGAGATATTCACTACCAGGTTCTTTGAGGTTCATAGGATCCCAGAATGGGTTGGGTTGAAAGGGACCTTAAAGATCATCTCATTCCACCCCCTGCCATGGGCAGGGACACCTCCCACTAGCCCAGGTTGCTCCAAGCCCTCTCCAACCTGGCCTTGGACACTTCCAGGGATCCAGAGGCAGCCACAGCTTCCCTGGGCAACCTGTGCCAGGGCCTCCCCACCCTCACAGGGAAGGATTCCTGCCTGATATCCAGTCTAACCCTGCCCTCCTTCAGGTTCCTCTGGATGGCCAGAGCTCCACATGCCCTCCCTGACCCACACTGGGCTGCAGGTCACTGGTGCTGGGGCAAGGGGAGGCTCAGTCAAAGCCTGGCCCAGAGCCATTGAGCTCCATGGGACTGGCTTCCCACGTTTGGTGCTCCAGGAATCTGGAGACACCTGGCAGCTGGAAAAGCTGCGAGGAGCCAGCCAGAGGCTGTTCCAGCTCTGGGCACAACTCTGTGCCAGAGCCCTTCAGTGGCAGAATTGTTGTCACGTGCAGACCACAGCTAAGTTTGGGTGGGGCTATTGAATTCTGAGGATGTGAGGACGATTTTTTGCCTCTGGAGCTGCCTGGCTCCACTGGAAAACTGTGGAGCAGGGAGAGACTGACTTGTTTCTCTTCTCTGTATCCATTGCAGACGACACAAAGATGCAAGAGACTTGCTGGTTGTCCCAGGGGCCTAAGCCATCATTTATATATAAAATTAAGGTATAGTTTCCCTCTGCCTGGGGGAGGTTGGAGATGGAAGGAAACCAAAGCAACCCTGAGGCTCATCTTGGGCAGAAGATCCATCCCTGGAGGCCAACAGGCAGTGTAAGGTCATCTCTGCATCCCATGGCTCTTGTAGGTGCTTGGAAGTCTTTCCTGATGAGTACCACTGGCAAAAGCTCTTGTCATTACATATATTCTTTAGCACGTGGATGATTCCTAAACTGAGCCATAATTATTGGTGGAGCTGGCAGTGGGGCCCATAATTCAGGTTGCCAAACATTTCCCATTAAAAGATGCTCTTTTCCAATGCTAAATCCTTGCCAACATGGAACTGTTCAGGCTGAGATTTTCAGTTGCAGGCTGTTGGCTCGGGCTGGCCTTTGTGTATATGAATATGTGTGTGTGTGTGAGAAAGCAGGAGGAAGATATAGTTTAGCCAGATCCAGGGAAAAGGCATTGTTTTATAGTTATATGAGGGGAAAAAAATCCAACACCCACATTGTTGAGAAGTTCTGGCTCTTTCATGCTTTATTTTTATTTTCCCAGGGACTTGAAATTTGGATTTGGGACAAATGTGAGTGGTTTTTTTACCTCCTTCAACCTCTCTGGTTTTGGCCAAGTCAGATGGCTCTGCAGATCTGCTGTCAACATGAGAAGAGGAGAAGGTTTGCCCTGAAGTTTGTCTGGAGCTTGTGCAGCCCAGGGTTCCAGGCAGGAAGGAGGGATTCCTCCTTCCCAGAGCAGGGTAGTGCCTGTTCTGTGGTTTGGCTCTGGAATAACAAGAATTCAGAGTGGATTTCCTGCACCCAAAGTGTTTCCCCAGCTGGCTC
>NW_021940603.1:1411152-1413652 GCF_001715985.3 Manacus vitellinus | reverse complement strand
TTGTGCCAATTAGGTGCCAATAATTGTGCCTTTCACACCTCTATTCTACCCTGGTCATTAGATCACAGGACTGAAACAAGAAAATTGGAAACGGCTCATCCTCCTGTCAAGGTCAGTATTTTTCCAGTTTTTTAAGGGTTAAAAGCTCTTGAGGCACAAATTTCCTTTTCTTCTCTTACGAGGCTTTTCCAGATGATTCCAGAACGCTTTCCCTGAAAACCAGCCTTACTTCTTTCTGCTTGAGCTGAATCCAACCCAAAACTTTGTTCTTCCTTCTTTTGCAAACCCATTTTTCAAACATTTATAATGCATATTTTCAGCCTCCTGCAGTCGTCACTAAACCAAATCGTGTGTATTTTGCTCTTCATGGATCAGTCCTCAAGGCACAAATCATTTTTGTCACTCTTCTCTGAACTGCCTCCAGTCTGTCAACATGTTTCTAAAAGCAGCGTGCCCAGAGCTGAGCACACATTGTCAGCTCGTCCTCCCCATTCTCTGCTCCTCTGAAGGAGCAAATTGATCTTTTTGGGAGCGCATGGAGATGACAAAGTGCATCAACAATGGAGAAAAATGTAAAGCAGGGTTTCCAAAGCTGATTTGGATGTGGGGAGGTTGCTGGCCTTCGTGTCCTGTCCTTGTAGAAACAGATAACAGCAGCTCACAAGAGCAGCGTCCTGCTTTGTGATGTGCCATTAGCACCTGCTATTTCCCAGAGGGTATGATGGGATCATGATTATTATATTTTTTTACTGGAGGATGGAACATGAAAGGCACTTGACCCTCTTCATGGGTTCAGTTTGTTCAGTGAATAACTCTTCTTGGCTCCAATTAATTTTGACACCAGAGTAAATCTGTCAGCAGTGGAAACATCTACAGGAGTCGTGATGGAGCCAGGTTGTCAAGTGAAGGGGACACCTGCAAAAGGTCCCTGTTGACTTCAGGGCTCCTTTTCCTGTGTGGATCAGCTGTGAAAGCATGGGCTGTATGTCCTTAGTAATGTGTGGAAGTAAACCCAGAAATACAGAGACAAAAAGGTGATGCTTTGAATGTCTCCTCATGCAATGGAAATGTAGGGTTTCCTTTCAGTTCTGTCTTCTTATTTGGGCACAATTTCTTTTCTTCCCTTCTCCACAGTTTTCTTTTATTGGGCATGGTGGTACTTCATCAAAGGTTGGACATTGTGATCTTGGAGTTCTTTCCCAGCTTTAATGATTCCATGATTCTATAGCTGTGCTGAAAGCTTCTCCCCACAATGAGGACATCTGTCATACATTTTGGGAACTTGAAGGCACTGTCTTGCTCCCACTGATGTCAATAAGTACTCATCTCTCATGTCACTAGAACAAGAGTCTGAGCTTCTCTTTGATTTCTCTGCAATCCCAGAACCAGAAAACAGAGATCTGCAATGTCTTCCTTGGTCCCTTACTTACCAGCTGAAGGTGGGCTTGAGTTGAAACCTCATATTTACCATCATGGAGGTGTAGACCAACTGTGGATCCACCCTAATCCCCTCCTCAGGTCATGCCAGGCTTTTGTATGGCCCTGGCTCGTGTCTGTGCTGGAGACACCAGATTCCTTTGGCTGGTGCCATTCAGGCCCGGGGCCATCACCCCTCTGTTCTTCCCACAGCACCCCATGAATTCCTGGCTCTGAAAACCCCTCAGCACTTCTGCCCTCTTGCAGAGATTGTGTTGTGACAGGACGTCCTTTGTGCACAACCCCATTCACAGCAGCAATTTCAGAGCTCTAATCCCAATAGGTTTTTATGCTCAGCACTGGCTTGATATTTCCTTTGGTCATCCTTTGCAGAATTGCTTTCCCCAAACTGTTGTCAACTTGGGTCATTTTGTGTTACTTGTTTGAACTTGTCAAATTTCATTTCAGACCTGGGTAGTGCTTGACTCATATTTACTTCAAACTCCTCTTCCTGCAGTTCATTGCTTTCATTATTTATAGGTGTTCTTGAAAGCATATCTGCTGAGCTCCTTACTGGGCCTGTATTTCACATTTAATGAGTACTTTTGCAATTTCATTACATTTTTTCTGAAGTCCAGGTGGCTCATTGTACAATGGATTTTTCTCTATGGCTCCTGGTGCTTTATGGTCTCTTTCTACCTTGATTGAATTCTTCCCATAAACATATTCATGAAAACACTCGTGACCTAAAACAATTGCCAGTATTCCAAGTGCAAGCAGAGCTTTTGGTGTGTTGTAGCCCGTGGCTCAGGTACCACCTTGCCAGACAACCACAGCCAAAATGACCTTGCACCAGTTTGGGTCTCACACTCCTGTTACCCTCAGAATGGTTCAGTGTTGATGTTCCTCCCACAGCTTCTCTTTACACCCAACCTCTTTCTGTTTTCAGTCGTCTTGGAGCTGTTCTGGGCTGCCTGTGAGGATCATTCAGCAGTGTGAGGAAACAGAGATGAGTTCACCTGGGAGTTCTTTTAAGGGAGGGATCTGAGCAGCCTGGTGGGAAAGGCCCAGGGGGAGCTGGTGA
>NW_021940603.1:1401839-1409177 GCF_001715985.3 Manacus vitellinus | reverse complement strand
ATTGGCCTGTGGAGCAATGTGTTTCCTGCTCTCTGCAAGATCCAAAAGGATTCAGAAACATCAGTTTTATACCTGATTTAATTCTCAGTTGAGAGCACGTTCCAAAGGGAGGATCTCCTGGAGGTCAGTCACCCTGGAGTTGGAGAGTCTTGCACCAAGTCCACCTTGGACTGTCATGATGAGGGGGACAGGAGAAGGGCAGGCTCTGCAGGACTGGAGCAGCTGGGTCTCTGATTTGCCCCTGGAGAGGGCAGGGGGAAGTTGCCTGAGGGGCTGGGAGTTCACAGGAGGTCTCTGAGCAGTCTGACTGACACCAGAACACACCCAGAGCCTCTGCTCTGAAGCTGGATAAATCCTCCTGCTTTGGGGCTCCTGCAGCCAATTTTTCACACCAAAGGGATCCATTTGTTCTGCTGCTTCTATTCCCTGTGACCACATAAGCAAGAAAGATTTTGAGGGAGGGAGACCTGGAAAAGTCTGTGTCACCCTCCGGTGCCAAACCCTCCCAAGCAGAAAAGCAGAACCACCAAAACAAAGGTCAAACAGTTTGGTGGAAGATTTCTCCAGCAAGCAATGTCCTCCCCCGAAAACCAGGATGCACCAAATAACAGAGGGAACAAACATTAAAAAAAAAAAAAGAAAAAGTCCATATGTTTATCCCGAGCTTTTAAAATGGCTGGGAAGTATTTGCTTTTTGGGAGTGACCAGTTCATTGCTTTGCTAAGTATCTTTCTAAGCCACCTCTTGTCAGAAGAAGAGAATAAATGAAAAGAGAGAAAGAGAGAGAGAGAGAAAAAAAGACCTTTGCATAGCTTGAGCCTTTGTGCCGTGCATTCAGACTGATTTGTACCCTTTGTAGTCTTAATTATTTGTGAGAGCAGGATAACAGGAGTACCAAGCTCACCCATTATTTCCTGCATAAAAAAAGGCACACAGAAGCCGCTGATCGGTTTTGAATTAGCAAACATGATACTAAAAAAAAAAAAAATAAAAAAAAAATACGGGGAGGGGGGAGGGAGGAGAGGGAGAGTGCATAAAAAAAATTCATTAATATCATCAGGGATTAGGAGGCTGATTAAAGTGTAGCTGTTAGCGTATGCAAATGAGCGATAGGCATTTATCAGAGCCTGTGCAAGCTGTCTCAGAGCTGTAAAGCCCACGTATGTTTTTCAGCTGATTAAAACAGTTTTAAGTTCTGCAGGATTTTTTAATTTTTTTTTTTTTTGGAGAGAATAAAAAAAAAAAAAAAAAAAAGAAAAAAATTAAAAAAGCCACCATCATCTATCCTTTTCCTTTTGGCTAAATTCCTCTAAGTGCACTCCAACCATTTCCACTCGAATGCACTCACTCTCTCACGCTTTCTCTTTGGGGTAATGAGAGTTTGGGAAGGAAATGAATGCAAACGAAGCACGGGCTCTGCAACAGCTTCCTCAGCTTCCTGAGGAACTTCCAGGAGGAGACCATGGGAGGCTGTGCCCCAGCAGCACCTCTGAGACATGGACAGGCTGCAGCCCGGCTAGGCTGAGGGTCTTGGAGAAGAAATGGGCTGGTGGCTCTTCTTCATCAGCTCCATCGTGTTCTGGGGTCACAGTGGGAGCTTTGCCTCGCTCTGTTTGTGCTCAGGTGGAATGGGGGTCTCCAGCCAAGCCTCTCACAAGCCCAGCTCCCTGTTACAAAGCTGGGGAATTGCTCTTTCCCACCTTTCCTTCCCAGGCTTGGATGGGCTGGCAATGGAAGGCATGAAGGGCAATGGATAACCAGGGATCTGCAGGGGGATAGGAGATGGGACACAGTCCAGGACCTCCTGAGTGCAAACCCCATTCCAAACTCCATTCCAGGGCTTGTAGGAGGGACATGGAAAGCCCAGCAGAGGAGAAATGTAAGGCAGGGCTGCAGCTTCTCCATGCAAACATCCCCAGGTTTATTTTTTCTGCATCCCACAACCTCTTGGGTCTGCCTGTCCTGGCCAACATTTGCTGAAGAGCCTCTTTGGGGCTGGCTTTTGCTGTGAAATCCCCAGAGGGGATATTTTCAGAAACCAGTGGCTAATGTGATGCTTTCCAGAATTGTCATTTAACAGAGACAGCTAAAACTGTGCTCTCTTCTGGTTCAGTTCATCCACATCTCCAGCACTTCCAAGGAGAAGCCAGAGTAATACACACGGAAATATCCCTCTGGCTTTGCTAATATTAGGATTTGAGGCACCCATTCATCAACATTGCATTCAAATTTGGCTTCCCTGAGGTGTGGTCTCTTGTCCATAATCTAAGGATTCTTTTTTTTGTTATTTACCAGAGATATTCCTTAAGGCTCTGGGCTCCTGTTACTCCTCTACCTGTGGTTCAGTAGGGAAGGGAATTTCACAGCCTTGGGAGAGTCAACAAAAGTGCTTTTGGCACATTGAAGTGAGGTGTCTGGTTGAGGGGAGTGGAATAGGTTCAGGAATTGTCCTAGATCTGGGAAAACCATGGAGGAAGTGGCTGAGGATGGTTTTGTGGGGTTTATCACATGAATCCAAAATTCATCACGTGGCACTGGAGCTTATCCTATACGTGGAGGGAGCATCCCTTGGAAGAGCAGCCTTAACTCCCAGCCTGCCAGCTCTCCCATTATAAACCAACAATGGCATTTAAAGTGGTTTTAACTTCTCTGTAAAATTTTGCTCTGTTGAAACTTGGCAAACGGGGGTCCCTGCCCAACAGCGAATTTTGCTGTTGTTGTTGGTTTGTATTTGGAAGTAAATCAGCTTGGCCATTTATGTTTTCGAAGATTATTTCTTTTGAGCCCCAGCCTCTCATTTCTCAGGCTGGCAAAGGCTGCCGGCGCTGCAGGGAAAATGCATCCAGTGCAGGGGAAGGGCTTTGTGCCTGTCACTGAACAGCGACCCCTTCCAATCGTCGGGAAGCGCTCCGGCGGGTCCTGGACTGCGTCCCATCCCACACCCCCCCTGCAGGAGCCTGGTTATTCATCGCGCTTTCACACCGCTCATTACCAACCCTTCCAAGCCCAGGAAGAAATATTGTGTCTGGGTGGAAAATAGGACACCAGCGGAACGGGGCCGGGTTTGGAAGCAGCTCAGGAGTGACTCAGGAAAGCACAGCCCTGCTCAGCACACCTCACAGCATCAGTGGGGGCAGGTCCTCGTGGGGCAGCTGGGGGGAACGGGGCAGGAATCAGCAGCAGGGTTCTGGGATGCACCACAGGGTGTGGGGATGGCAGGGTGGGCACAGTTGTTGCCTCCAGGTCTGGGGTCCCAGCAAAGGAAGGACATGGAGCTGTTGGAGCGAGTCCAGAGGGGGCCACAGAGATGATCAGAGGGATGGAGCAGCTTTGCTGTGGGGAAAGGCTGAGAGAATTGGGGTTGTTCAGCCTGGAGAGAGACTCAGGGAGACCTCAGAGTCCTTTCCAGTGCCTGAAGGGGCTCCAGGAGAGCTGGAGAAGGACTTTGGACAAGGGCCTGGAGGGACAGGACAAAGGGGAATGGCTTCCCACTGCCAGAGGACAGAGATAGATGGGATATTGGGAAGGAATAATTGGCTGTGAGGGTGAGGAGGCCCTGGCACAGGTTGCCCAGAGAAGCTGTGACTGCCCCTGGATCCCTGGAAGTGTCCAAGGCCAGGTTGGACAGGGCTTGGAGCAACCTGGGCTAGTGGGAGGTGTCCCTGCCCATGGCAGGGGGTGGGACTGGATGGGCTTTAAGGTCCCTTCCAACTCAAACCTTCTGGGATTCTATGCTGAGCTTTGACCTACTCAAAGGGTGCTGCTGGGAGAGGCCACCCAGCAAGGGCTGGGCCTGGTGCCAACAGACAGGTCAACATGTGTCCAAAGGCAGGACCATGGAACAGCCCTTCGGAAAACACAAGGGAAAGCAATGAGAGTGAAGGAAAATGAAGCAGCTCCAAGCACAATTCTTTGAATATATCAAAGCAGGAGTCAAATGGGTAAGATATCCCACTGGAATGGATGGATGAAGATCCACTGCTCTTCACAGGTGGCCTTCAAGGTTGGAAGAAGGGGTTGGCACAAGATGCCAGAGCAGGACTGTTCTCTGCCACTACTTGACTTTGAAGGTATCCCAGAGTGAAGTGGGACAATCAGCTCTGGAAATCACTGACTTTCAGAAGACCCAACAACTGGAAAACTGGACACTATCCTGGGGATTGAGGTTGGGATCAGCCAGTGAGAATAATGCCCGTGGAGGGAGGGACAGCTGGTGTCTTGTAGCTCTGCTGGGACTGTTGGCCTCCAGCTTCAGCGTCTGAGCCCAAACTCTCACACTGGAGAGGAATAACTGACCTACTCATTCTCTCCTGGATGAGTCTTCCTGACTCAGCAGACCCCTAACCAATTTTGGGGGTCATCTGAGTCATCATTTCCTGCACAGAAGCATTCCCAGGACACTTCCATGACAGCACTGCCCTTCTCTGTATCTTTTCCAGACCTTCTGTAGGACCCTGTGAAATGGGGGGTCATTTAGGTTGGAAAAGCTCTTTAGGATCATCCAACCCTTCCTCCAGCACTGGTATGGCCACCACTAACCCTAAATGCCACCATCCAGAGATTTTTGAACACTGGGTCCTTCTCTCCAGGCATGAGAAAACAAATACTCTAATTATAGCACTTAACAGCTCCTTGGACTTTCACCTTGTGACATTTAAATTTCTTTTGGGTGTGCACCTGCAGAGAGTCCTCAGGTGAGAAATCATATGCAAACAGATTTATAATTGTCTGCAAAACACAAAAGGTTGCCTCCCCCAGGCTCCAGCTGTGAAATTTGGGCAGCTTTACTTGTGACAGAAAGTTACAAACTCGCTTTTTTTTTTTTTTTTTTTTTTGCTAAATAACAGCAACCAATCTATTCTGAAATGTGTTGTTTCATGGAGCCTTTAAACAGAGCAAGTCATGATCCAGCCATTTGAAGATTTCATTGTCTGCCTGCCGGGGATGATTCCTGAGTTTCAGAGGAGCTTCGGGGCAGATTTGCTTCTGCTGCTCTCCTTGACAAGGCAGACAGAGACATGAGCAGCTGCTGAGACAGAGGAGCTGTACAAGAAGAAATACAGCTCGTCTCCTAAGCACTTCTGGACCTGTCCAAAGGCTGGCTGCAGCCCCGTGGAGCTGGCAGATGAAATTGGAGTCCAAGATGTATTGCAGTAATTCTGCCAAGGAAGTGCTAACAACAGGAAACACAATGCAAATATAATCGAGGTCATCAGCCCCTTTTCCTTGCATAAGTACTTAAATATGTGCTGGTATTGCAGTTACTTAACTGTAATTGCTCAGGGCTTTACGGTCGCTGAGCTTGGATTCTTCCTTCAGGTGATGTATTGGTTTCTGACCCTCCTTGGGCACGCCCTGGAAATATTTACACACCTCCAGTCAAAGGGTTTGTGTGTTTATTCAAAGAGATGACAATTAATACGCAGGGGAAGGAGGTTTCAAAGCTCCTCACAGACGTAGTGTGGAGCTGGGCAGTTGGTTTGGGGGACAACAGTGGATGTGAGAGGCACATCCTGCTTTTGGGAGGGGGGTCCAGAGAAACTTTCTCCCTTGCTTTAGGTGGGGAGAACCTGCTTTGAGCAATGCCAGGATTGCCACCATGGAAAGGACACCCACTGCTCACCGATGGCACTGAACTTCCTCCCACGCTCTGCCAGAGGGTCTCCTTGGGCCCTCCAACCCTCTGAGCTGCTCCCAGCCCCAGGGAAGGGCCACCTGTGGCACTGAGGGGGTTAACAGGCATGAGGAGATCATTTTCCCAGCCAGCTGCGCTGCAGTGGCACAACGGAGATGCTAAAGAATATTTACTAACAGGCAGAACATTTGTGCAAAAAAAAAAAAATATATATATCCAAGCACACATAATTACCACAGCATATCATGCTTTCATTTTGCAGCTTTCTGGATAACTTCTGGCACAGCTCTCTGGCAGGGAGAGCGTGGGTTAGTGAACAAGCCATCCATGAGCCCTTTCCCATCCCTGATGTGCCAAAGAATTGGATATAGCTCCAGCTGAAGCTTTATCCTTGGGTTAATGGGCAGATGTAACTGGTGTGTTTATGTTTTTCCATCCAGACCAGGTCAGAGGGGCCAGGTACTGAAGAACAAGGTGAAGAGGACTTCTTGGGAGTGGGTTACATGGGTGCAAGCCTTGTTGGGCACCTCCCACCTCCTCTGCATGTTGCTTGTTGGGTAGAGTTGCTCACCAGAGAGGAAAATGATGCCTAGAACAGGTAAGACAGGCCCTTTTCAAGCTCAGAGGGATGCCCTCAGCCCAAATCCATTCTGCCCTTGTGCTCACTCATTTCCTTGGCCTTCTTAAACAACAACTCTGTTGGGAGACATCCATGTCTCCTTCCCAGGAGCTCCTGAGGGGATTCTGCCTGATTTCCCCTGGGGCAGGTGAGGAATTGCTGTGGCCCAGCCCAAGTGTCTGTGTGGATCTGGGGCCTGACCGTGGTGCACAAAGGGAACACCCAGCTCTGGAATCCACCCTCAGCACACCCACCTCTTGGGTTTTTTCACCTCTTTCTGGCACTATTTTGCTGTGCAGGGAAGCCCTTGGAGCAGGGTTGGAGGTGGACACGTGTCACCAGGGGAGCCAGGAGGTGCCAGAAGGCTGTCCACGGTGCCAGGAGCAGGAGGGCACCCCCAGGCTCCGTGGTGGTCTGGGAGCAGATGGTGGGTGGGTGTTGGGTGGGATGTTCTCCATCTCTGAGCTTTAGGTGATGCCACAGTGAGATCAGCTGCCCTGGGGTGCTGAGTCCCTGGGGTTAAAGGTTTCTGTGACCTGCCAGAGCTCAGTTCATCTTGTTTGGAGACACAGGGGTTTTTTTCAGGTTGTCTAAGTGCCAAATAAAGCTCCCGACCCTTCCCTGAGGGGTTTCTGCTCCCCCAGGCACTGCCTTCAGCAATTCCCTCAGCAGTGTGGGTGCTCCAAGAGTTTATTCCAGAAATGGGAAGGTGTTCATGAGCACCTGCAAGGTCTGCTCCTGCTGCTGCCTTGGTGGTGGGACTGGGGGTCGTGGAGGAAACTCAACGGGATTTCCTATGATATTATCTTGCACCTTTATCATATCATATCATATCATATCATATCATATCATATCATATCATATCATATCATATCATATATCATATATCATATTTTATCATATCATATCTTATCATATCACATCATCATATCATATAAATCATATCATATCAATCATATCTCATATCATATCTCATATCATATCATATATCATATCATATCATTATATCATCATATCATACCATATTATGTCACAGAACGGTTTGGATTGGAAGGGATCCCGAAGCTTATCCCATTCCAACCCC
>NW_021940603.1:1395578-1401708 GCF_001715985.3 Manacus vitellinus | reverse complement strand
CTGGGAAACCTGTGCCAGGGCCTGCCCACCCTCCCAGGGAAGGATTTCTTCCCAATATCCAGCTCAGATATTCTGTCATTCCATGATTCCAAGCTCAGAGCCTTTCCTGCCTTCCCCACCGGCTGCTCCTTCCTGCCTTGAGGAGCCTCTCCCAGCGAACACGTGTTCGAGGAGTTTAGCTCTGCTTCTGCTCTCTGGCCTTTCACACGTTCAATTACAAACCCTCTTGTCTTGCCACACTTGGAATTGTTCTCAGCCTCATATCATGTTCTCCAGGGCTTTGTTTTGTTCTCCTTGCAGCCCCCCCATGTCCTTGTTCTGAGTTGCAGCATCTCCTCCTCACGGCCCCGCTACCTTTGCTGCGACACTTCTGCCGCTCTAAAGATACCAAAAGGTTTTAATTACGATTAAGCCAAGTCATTTTGACAGTTTCGAGCTGTAAATAAACAGCCTGCCTTGGATAATGGAGGTAATGGTTTGCATTTCAACTCCACTTCTAACCTCTGATTTCCGCTTGTAATATTTTATGTGGTTAAATCAATTTTTTCTGCCATTGAATGTAGCTTTTCTTTTTCCTTTTTTTTTTTAAACTCAGTTGTAAAGCGTGTGTTTCATCACATCCTTGTTACCCTTGGACATGCCTGCTGCAGTTAAACCAGCCTGCAGTCATGCTCCTTTTCAGAGGGGTCTGCAATTGAGAGAAAATTGTTGTTTTCTCCTATTGCTGACAAAGGGAACAAACGTTATCAGCTTGTTAAAAGTCAGGTAGAAATCCAGGCTTGGGGATGTGGGTGTATTTTCTGAATTCACAGTGTGGTTTGTTGGATGGGGGGATGTGATTTGGGGTTACAACCTTCTGCATGGCCTCAGCCAACCCCAGGCCACAATCAAACTCTCACTGTCCCCTGGCTGGCTGTTAAACATACTCTTAATTTTCAGAGTTGCTCTAAACGTGCTTTACTGGGGCAAAGTGACTTTTCAAGGTAGGGAATTAATTGTGATTATTTCAGTGTACAGGAAATACAATACGTACCATCAGTCCAAACTGACTTAAGCCAGCCAAGGAGTTATCATTAGAGAATATTTTCATTTAGGTCACTTAAGCCTTGATTAATTAAATCCTACAATGTGATTTCTTTCTAAAGTTTAATCCACAATCTGGATTTTTGATTAAAATGTACACAATTTGAATCAGCTCCTCACAGTGACCACACTGTGGTTTTACAAACAGAGTCCTCTGATGTCACTGCTGTTGCCTTGGATTGTTCTTCACCGTGTGCTGCCCAAATTGCCCTTTCAGTCCTTTCCCCAGGACTCTGCAGCAAATTTAAAACTTCTGTCTTCCTCTGTTTCACTCTGCTGCTACACCCTCCTGACTGGTGTTGTTTTGTACATGGAACATCCTCAGCTGGAAGGGACCCACAGGATCATCCAGTCCAACCCCTGGCCCTGCACAGACACCCCAACAATCCCACCCTGTCCCTGAGAGTGTTGTCCAAACCCTCCTGGAGCTCTGGCAGCCTTGGGGCTGTGCCCACTGCCCTGGGGAGCCTGGGCAGTGCCCAACCAGCCTCTGGGGGAAGAACCTTTTGCTGAGATCCAACCTGAGCCTGTCCTGACACAGCTCCAGCCATTCCCTGGCTGCTGTCCCTGCTTACCAGAAAGAAGAGATCATGACCAAGGTCAGAATTTGACTCCTAAGGGAGAGGAGGGAGGAGGGAATGCTCTTCATCCAGTTTGGTGGTGGCATAGGAATTTCTGCCTGGAACGGCAGAATGTTAATTTGAATGTCTGTGCTGCTGGGAAATCACAGAATCACACTGGTTGGGGTTGGAAGGGACCTTAAAGCCCATCCAGTGCCACCCCCTGCCATGGGCAGGGACACTTCCCACTCACCCAGGTTGCTCCAAGCCCGGTCCAGCCTGGCCTTGGACACTCCCAGGGATGGCATCTTCTGTTGTAACATGACTAGACTTGTGTCTCTGCAGGACCTTTAGCTCCAGAATCTTTGACCATCAATTGCTTCTGTAAATCTTTGGGAACATCCAGTTATTCCTGGGCCAGGTTCTGGCTGAGTTCCAGCTGTTTCTCCCAAAGCTGGCTGCTGGATGCTCCATGGGCAGCATTCGTGGCTCCATGAAATGCAGCTCCTCAGCTCCTGGATGCTTCCCAAGTATGATGGTGGCTGGGGGCCCTTTTCCCATGGAGATGGCAGGGAACAAACTGCTTCAGCACAGCTTTGCTCCCAGAGAATGGGTGTTACCTTCCAGCTGGCCAGGCTGCCCTCCTGAGGAGGGAATAAGAGGAGCAGAGAGGAGCAGAGAATAGGAGATACAGAGCATTTATAAACACATTTCTCCAACTAAAACACCAAATTCAGAGCTGGTAAGAACAATAAAGCATTGCATGTGTGCATCACTTTAAAGACCTGCCTAACCCCCTTCTCCACAACACAACCATTAACTCTTTTTTTTTAAAAGCCAATAATCAATGATGGTCTAATTTGTTACATTGACATTTTTGCTGGTTTCATCCGAAAGAATTAATTAACAGCAAAATGTTTCCTTTCCAGGTGTAAGAGTGGGGGGGGGGTGTCTCAGCAGTCAGATAAGGTTTGACCTCTGGTGAAAAAACATTTCAATGAGGTTAAGGCTCGGATCTCGTTGATCGAAGATCTGGTGTCTGCTCTGACAGACCTGGGAATACATTACCTGGAGCTTCCAGGCTGTGTCCTGGCTCAGTGGCTTTGGGAAGTGGCCACTGAACCACCTTTGATCTTCCTGGGGCTGGGTGGAGGCTGGATGCCGGGATGACATGCTGTGGTGCATCCCAGGAGGGATGTGGGGACCTGGGGCTTTTCCCCCAGTGCTGTGGCAGCACCTGAATCAAAAGGTGCAGTTTTTAATGGTTAATCCAAGGTTTCTTATTGGAAAAAGTGCAATGCAAAAGGTAGATAAAGGCAGTGTTTTCCTGGTGGGGATGGGAGGGTGATGGAGCACACAGAGACCTGATAACATGGTAAGGAGTCAAAGGGAAATGATCCAGGAGCAGGTGCTGGTGTTCCCTGTGCTGTGTGTCCACCTTCCTTGTCATTTATCTCTGATCCAAGAGACAGAAACTCTTGGATCAGTAAAATAACCTTTTTGGGCACGTTACAGACACCTGCCTGCCTGGCACAGCCCTGTGTGGACTCCCCTGCAGGCACCACAGTGTTCCATGGACAGGTCCAGGCTCAGCTTGCATCCATCAGTGTCTCCATGCCCAGATATCCCTTTAGGCATGTCCCTGGTGCCAGCTTCCCGTGGTTCCTCACTCATGGGCCCCTCATGGGGCTGAGGATCCATCCCAGCTCGGGTGTTGCTCCATGCTGACCTCTTTTCTGGATTTTTTTCCAAGGCAGGTGTCTGGAGCACAGCAATTCCAATGCTTAGGAAGGCAAGTGGGATACACACTGCTTGTCTCTTCTGTGGCAGATCCCACCACTTCCTTGTGGTGTGATCTTCTCTGTCCTCTCCTGAAGTCTCAATTAGTGCAATCTCAGTAAAAATTAATCATGTTATCCCTGAGAAAAACGTAACAGCGTCTTGTTATCAGTTTTCTGCCGTGGTTTTGAGTAAATGAGTTTGAAAAGAGGTGGAGTAGCAAAGCCAATTGGTTGTGTCCACCACAGGTGAGAGAAGTGACTGAAGGGATCCCTTGCACCCCCGTTCCTGCCCTGGGATGAGACAGAATCCATTCTCTCCCCTCACAGCTGCACAGTGAACACGTGTCCGTGCTTGCTGCTGTAAAACTGGAGGGATGAGTTTGGTTTTCCAAATTGGAATGACCCTGTTAAAGGTCATTAATTAATCCCTGCAGGGGAACCCAGGAGCTGCCACCTGCTCTGGGTGGTCAGGAGCTGTGGCAGGAGGTGACACTGCTGTCCCAGGGACTGGACCCTGGGTTGGGTCAGTCGTGGCCTCACTCTGCAGTGACAGGTTGTGACAAATCCAACCTCACTCCCTGTCCACTCAAGGCACATCTTTTCCAGTGTCTCCCAGGGCTGTTTCCCCCAGGGCACAGGTTATCTGTGCCATGGTATGACTTGTATTCCCTCAGCATTCCTGGGAAGTGTGGAAGCCTTTCTGGGGATGCTGGAGCCTCCCACTCAGTTTTAGGTGCCCCATTCCCAGAGGCTTCAGTGGAAATTGGAGCTCAGCTGTGAAGGCAGCCTGAAGTGCAGGACTCTGCTGAAGCTGCAGCCCAACATCCATGGCAGGTTCTACTCTGGCTGTGTCTGGGGAGGACACACACACAGACACACAGACACACAGACCTGGGGTTCTTCCTCCACCACCAGCCAACATCCCCTCTCTGGGAAACCCACAGCCCGTCCCCCCTCAGCAGCAGTGTCCTGGGGGGGCTGTGTCCCCTCCCTCAGCAGCAGTGTCCTGGGGGGGCTGTGTCCCCTCCTGGCACACCTTGGTGTCCCCCAGCAGACCCCAGTGGGTCTCTCCCCCTCACTGTGGTCTCTGCAATGCTGCCTGGGTGGCACAAGGTCTCCGTCGCTGTCCTTTGGTTTTATCCCTGTGCCCATGGATTGGAGCCGCCAGGAAAGGTTTTTTAATGCTCCTCCATCCTCATCAGCTGCCAGGCTTTCTGCCGTGCCTGCTTTTAAGTGTCTTGCCTTGGTGTATAGTTATTTACAGTGCCTGTTTCTGCTCTCCCAACAGTGTAAATCAAGATTAATTCCACTGAAGTTTATGGAGTTACGCCAGTGTAAAACTGGCTGATAAGAGATTCGGGCCATTTTCAGCGGGTTTGTTCAATGTTTGTTTGAAATTATATGTGTTGCTGTGGAATGATAAAACGTGGGGACTCAAAGGCAGGTTCACTGCAAAATACGATTCAAAAGGGTTTTGACTTCACATAATACAGCAAAACAATCACCACAGCAGTGAGGATTTTAGTGTGGAGCAGGATCAGGGAGTTTGGAGGAGGAGAGGGAAAACATGAAGCAGAGAAGGAGGAGAGGGGCAATGGAAGTTTCCCTGCACACACAGGCAGCAGTGGCAAATTGAGGGGCTATGAAAAATTTTACATGGATGGTAATTTATGGTGTCTGTCAGAATGAGGCTGGGTGGTTCCCAAAATCCCTTCAGTGCTGGGTCCTGGGGGGACCCACCAGCTCGGAGTCTGAAGCAATTCCCTGTTTTTTGCAAATTCATCTTGCAAAAGAGCCCAAGGCAAAGCAAGGCAGTGGCAGGGCAGAGCAGGCTCAGCAGCTCCTGGGATGTCAAACCTTTTCCAAAAGCTGGTGGCCCACCTGCCTTAGTGTTTGCACCCAGATCCTCATCTCTGGTGACACAGTGGAACCTGAGGTGTCCCCTGTGTCCAGATCCATTGTGTCCCAGGGATTGTAACATGGAAAACCCACTGCTTTGTCTCCTTTATGCTCTACAAAGCAAATAGCTGGTGGATAAATAATCCTGGTTTCTTTCCATGCTGTTCCTGAGGAGATTTTTATCTGACATCTGGTTTCATACCCTTTGTACCAACACACATTTCCCTTCTTTGTGGGAATTGTGGCTCCTGCTCTTTCCCCTCCTGTAAGATGCACATTCACCCCACTGAGCTCCTCTCCCTCTTGCCATATGTCTGCTTGGAACCACCACCTGTCCTCCAGGACCTCCCTCACCCATCCCAGTGCCAGCAGTTTGGTTCCTTGAATGCAGAGATGCTTCTCCTGAAGAGTTCCAAGCTACTGACAGGTGGACTTGCTCTTGAACAAGTATTTTTTATAAATCGAAATAGTGGTATTCAGCTTTTTTTGTGGCCATTAATGAAGAAATTCACTCTTTACACCAATGTATTAATTTCTTCAGCAATTTATATTGATTTCAGAGTGACTAATGAATTATTTTTTATGTTTCTGCTAGAGAATGTTAATTGCTTTGCAAAGTTGAGATCAGGGGAGGGTGGATTTTGGGATTGCTTGTGGTTTCTTGTGTGTATGACCATGTGTTTTAATTATATGACTGGGCACAAGTAGGGTGGTGCTGGAGTAACAACACGATGGTTTGATGTTTCCCTCATTTGTCAGTGTGTGGCTCCAGGGAAGGGAATGGAGCTGGGAAGGGGCTGGAGCAGC
>NW_021940603.1:1368999-1395192 GCF_001715985.3 Manacus vitellinus | reverse complement strand
TGTGGGGCTGTGCTGGTGGCAGGACATCCCTGTGCTCTCGGGTGGATCCACATCCCGAGGATCCAAAGGGGTGGCCCTTGCCTAGCAGAGGGAAACGAGCCTTGATTCACTCTGAGCAGGGACAAAACCAACACTAGACCTTTCCAAGCCCATCCAACATGGCTCTGTCCCAGTGTTCTCCTAAATAACCTTTTGTTGGGGTGATATTTCCCTCCCTGGCCCCAAGCACATCCCTTTGTCCCAGGGGTGCCATCGACCCAGCCCCACGGCCTTCACGAGCCCAGAAGAGGCTCTTGCATTATTCCCCTGCCTTCCCCCCCCTCAGTGCTTGCCTATGTAATGTCCTTCCCTTACAAATTTCATCTTGCTGCTCTGTGCATCCAAACGATTCCGTGATGGAGCGCACAGGGAAAAAAAATTATAATGCCATTAAAAGTTATCATAAATTTCAGATCAGCATCACTTTTAATCCGATACACAATTTTACTGCCTCTATAAAGTAGGTGATTTGCAGTGGTCTGAGGCGTCTCCTGGCGCGTTTTACTTCTTTTTAAATTAAACACACCAACTTTGTGCTGAATTCAGAGTGCGGACATAAAAAAGGGGGTAAAAAGGAGAGGGAAGGGACATCAGATGGGAATTGCAATTGAATCTTTATATATGCCATCTTGGTACTGTGGCACTAAATATAGTGCCAGGTAAATAGATGTGCTGAAATATTCAGAATAAAAAACAAATGTTCCAATAGCAGAGAAACTGAGCCTGGAAAATGTTTCCCTCGCTGCTGAGCTTTCCAGGCTAAAATGCTGTTGTTTAAAGCACTCTGTGCTGCAAGATCTCGTGTATCTCATGCATTAAATTATACCCTGTGCACAAACGTGTAGTTTATATTTGAGAGGGTATATTATGTGGTTTCCAACCCTCTCCCCCCGCCAATGGAGAGAGCAGTAAACCCAGAATATCCAATTAATATAAATATGACATTATGCCATTTGCTGATATGAAATTTTTAGGAGTGGAAATGGGAACAGACAACATTTCATGGGGAAATATTTGAAATTAAGATCCGAGATAAGGTAATTATGGGCTGGTGATGGACATTTCACCTGCTTGTAGGCCCATAGGTGTCACAAAATCACCTCCTGGGGTGGTCCCTCTCCCCACCTCTCTGCCCCACTGACCCTCAAATTTGGGCCAATAGTTTGCAGCTGATCTCCTAAATATCTTCTGGAAATACATCCAGCCTTCACTCAAAGTCTCAAGGAGCTAAGAATTAACTGGTGGCTTTACTGAGCTTCTCTCTGCCTTCAGAAACCCCAAAATATTTCACCCAGGTGATTCTGAAAGGGTTCATTCCTGTTGTCTCTCACTTCAGTTTTCTAAAATGACAAGAAGTAATTAGAGCTTGGTTTTTAAAATTGTTTTTCCGGTTAGTCACAGTCATATTGACTCTTCAAAAGGATTCACAAGGCCCTGCAGATCTGGGAGGTGAAAAAAAACAACCTGGAGGAAGAGCATGGGCAGAGTCACCCTCTTCCTCTCCCTCTCCCTCTCCTAGACTGGGAAATTTTGTTTTCAATAAATTAACTTTTGCCAGTGATGGCAAGAGGCCAAAGCAGCCACATTTCAGTGAGAGCCATTGGAGCCATGGCCCCAGGAGCTCCCATTTCCAGCCTGACCAGTGCAAGAACCGTTTTCCATGTGGTTTGGATGGATTAGGTATGAAGGGACTGACTGGAGAGATCCAGCTCTAACTCACCAAAAAGCAAAAGGCAAAAACCATAAACCCCCAGCCCTGAGGATGCAGCTGCAGAAAGGAAACAAGCAGTTAAAGAGATTTAAATATATATATATATAATAATTTATTTTTTTGTTTTAATATCCAGGTAAACAGTTTTCCCTGCCAGTCCAGGCAGAAGTGGGGACATTTCCCTCCCTCTCCCTTCCATGGAGTGTTTTCCAGTCATTCCTGCCCTGGTACAGGATTTTTGGGACAGGATACTGGGATTTTTGGGGTTGTCCTGTGCAGGGCCAGGAGCTGGGCTGGGTGATCCTTGTGGGTCCCTTTCCAACTCGGGACATTTTATGATTTCCCAGCTCTTCGTTTGTGCTTTTTTTCCAGATGAGCCAATTTACTTCCAGGCCATGGGTTCTGTCAGCAGCTCCCGATTTCCCCTCCCACTTCCACGCGTGGATTTGATCATCCAGCACCGCTTTTCCTTCCTCCCCTCAGCTGTGCAGCACAGCCAGCTGCCTTTCCCCCAAATCCCTCTGCCTTCCAGTGCTTTCCTTTCAGGCACCACGCTCTGCAATGGCCCCGGGGGCGTGATGTTTGATTTATTTTGACTGCTAGAATTAAAGGGATGTCTGTCCCGGAGTGATGCCGATGATGTGGGGAAACGCCACCGGTGTGAAAACGGTGGTTTATTTGCACCAGGACTCAGACTGAGAGTTGCTGACACCATTTAGCAGCTCGTCCGTGTTGCCGGCAGGGAAAACACCTCCAGAGCTCTAAGCAGTGGCGGATTGCTCAGGAAAACCGCCTGGGATGGAAGGGGAGCAAGTTCGCGGGGTGCCTGCAGGCTCCCAACTCCTGCCTGGGAGCATCCCCAAAAATCCCCTCCCGTGCCTGAGAGGGCTGTTTCCTCCTCCCTGCTGTATTTAGGGCACTGCTAGAGAGTTACTGATGCTTTGGGGAGGTGTGTCCCACTCCCCCCATCTCTGCCCAGGGCTGATCCCGCTCCGTTTGCAGCCGCAGCGTTGAACGGGACAGTCCCGTGATTCTCTAATTCCGTGACTCCATAGTTCCCTACTGGAAACCCTTCAGCCCCCACCCCACTTCCAGGACACCTTGGAAGGCACTGTTTCTGCAGGGAAGGGCTGATCCCTGACGGCGATTCCAGCAGAGCACGACCCGGCCCCGGGGTGAGGGGCTGCCTCCCTCGGGGCACCTCCAGTCACTGCTCAAACCCACAGGGTGGGAAAACAAGACTTTCTCAGTTCTCCGAGCATCGCATTCTGTTAATACCCCCTCAACCACCGCCGTGGTCCCCCCTCCCCAAACCCTGCGAGCAGGCAGCGCGTGGCTGGAGCATCTCCCTGTTATCCAGCACATTCCCTGCTCCCGTTGATTGCTGCCCGGAGGGCTCCCCGCGCCTGTGGATGACCGCGTATCTCCCTCTCTCTCTCTCTTTATTGCTCCCGATTCAAATTCCGGGCTTGTTTAATCAGCAGACATTAGCGACTCGACAGAAGTCTGGCTGGAAGGGAGAGAAGGGGGTGGGTGTGGAGGGGGGGCTCGGGAATGTGCTGCTGTGGAGAGCAGGGGCTGCCTCTGCCGCCCCAGCCCCGCTGCCCACACGGACAGGGGAGGAACTGCGGAGGTATTGGGGTGGGATGCTTGAAACCACCCGGGGACAGGCTCTGGGTGGTGCTGGACACGTCCCAGCAGGGCTCTGAGCCCAAGCTGCAGGCCCAGCAGGAGCTCTGCTCCTCTGGGGTTCGTGCTACGGCTTCCAGGGAATCTGGGGGGGAAGATGTTTCCCTTTTTCTTGCAGAATGTGGCTTTTCTGGTTGGATTTTATTCCCCCAGCAATGATTCCCGTGTTCCTGAAGGACTTCTCATCACCACATTCATCCACTGCTCAAGGGAGATGCCTCAAAGTCCCTGCTCAGCCTTCCAGCCCCTGCTCTGCAGGGATGGCAGGTCCTGAGATTCCCATGGGAATCAGGGGCTGATTCTGCCCTAGGACACCTCTGCTGGGATGGAGTCAACCAGAGAGGGAACCCCTTTTCCATGGGAAGGCAGAGACCACCCAGCCCTGGAGCACCACTGGCTTCTGCCTCTTGCAAATTGCTGACTTGTGGGATGTGGGACCAACTGGGAATGAGTTTGGAAGCAAACATCCCAGCAAATATCCTCCAGCCAACTCTCTGTTCTTCTGTCAAGCAAAAATTCTGCAGGAATTTGCAACATGCAGAACTTTTCCCCAAGACTTATAAATCATCAGGAGGGCTGTTTGCAGCTAAAAGGTGTCCCAGCAAAGGGGTAATTCTTGATTAAGACCATCCAGATTTCTCTACAAACCATCCCGCTGAAGGCTCTGTATCCATCCCATTGCACTCCTGGAGATGAGAGTCCTCCTGGGATCCCCCAGGGAAAACCTGGCTCTGTCCCATGGAACCACAGTACACAGAAAGTGGCTCCTGGGGGCACATGGCTTGGTTTTCTGTCCCTAGTTAGCAGCTTAATTAGGGGGTTCTTTATGCCTTTCACACTCAGTGCTTGCAGCAGAACCATCTTCCTATTGACTGAGCTACAAAAGTGGATAAAAGCCACATAGTTCCGAAGGGAATTGCCAAATGTTGATACTGGGAGAGAGCTGATGCCATTTAAATAGTGAATTATGCCTCTAATTACACAGACATTCGTTTTCTGGTGGTTCAGCTGATTACCTTCAATAGTCCAGGTCAGATCTTCAGGTGGTATTTATTTTAAAGATGGAAAACCAGGCCAAAAAAAACTACTTAGAAAAAAAAAAAATAAAGAATTAAAAATATTCTGCTTTTAAGAAGGGGAGTTCTTTGGGTGGGATTCCCTCCCTGTGGCTTGAGCCACCCGTGGTGATCCCCATCTTCTCTCCTACAGTTTCCCTGGCTGTCGATGCATGGATCTGTCTCTGTTTTATTCCAGGAACTGCTTTTCCACAGATGTTTTCACTCCAGCTGGCTGGGGATGGAGGATGGGAATCCCCTGGACTGTGTCACTGTCCCCCCTCCCTCCCTGGCAGTGTCCTGCTGTTACCTGCCATCACAAACACACCCTGTTCTCATCCCTGGGAGTGTCCAAGGCCAGGTTGGACAGGGCTTGGAGCAACCTGGGCTAGTGGAAGGTGTCCCTGCCCATGGCAGGGATGGCATTGGATGGGCTTTAAGCTCCCTTCCAACCCAAACCATTCCATGATTCTGTGATTNTCCCTTCCAACCCAAACCATTCCATGATTCTGTGATTCTCCACTGCCCTCCTGCTGATGGACAAGCCCAGAGAGTGGGCCAGGCAGGGATCACCCAGCCATGAGGTCCAACAGGGAAAGAAAGACTTTTTTAGACAATAAAAAGCTGTTTATATTGAATTTTCTTCTGTGTTTGATCCTCAGGGCTCGAGGAAGGCGAGGGGGACCCTGGGTCTGTCCCCACTCAGGGCTGTGTTTTCCACCCCTCTGAGTTATTGATTTGCTTTCACCACCACTTTCTGTCAGAGAAAAAAATACCCACAGAAGTAGTTTGATACTCCTAAATTATTTTAATGATACTTTGACCTACTGATAACATTTTCCTCCCTCCCACACCAAAGAATATTCTTCGTTAAAAACTACTTCAGCCGGACTAAACCCATGGAAAAATCCCACAGCAAACTGGAAGCAAAGTGGTGGGTTTGAGTCAAACTAGGACCCTTGTTGAGAGTTTGCAAATTCATTTTGCACGAATTCAAGATATTCCCAAAGGTTCTGACTCTGCCTCAGAATTCCGGGATGGAGAAAATCATCTCCCATGGGCTCCCAATATCTCCAGTGGCTTGTCCATCATTGTGCCCAGAGGGAACTGGGATTTTGGATAAAAGCCTGAGTTTGGAAGGGATGCCCACGGTGGTGTGGGGGGTGGGAGTGATGTGCCATGGAAATGCTTCCCAGGCTCCAGGAAAAGCATCAACCTGGGGCCATGTGGAGCAGACATCTGGGTGCCTCTTGTCCAAACCTTTGATTTGGTTGAGTTTTAATTCTTTCTTGGCTGCTTATTTGGTGTTTGCTCTACTTTCTTGCTTGTCACCTGTGGGCTGTGTCCTGGTCCCACCCTGCCCTCATGGCATGGACTGCTGACCAGCACCTTCCTTCTGGCAGGAAGGAGGATGCTGTGGTCTAATGGAGATGAGCCAGGTGACTCTTCCCAAAACACAACTTCCAAACCTGCTGCTGCTCTTGGATTTTGGACTAATACAGACTCAGCTGGGATGTCTGACCACCTGAACCCACGAGGCTGGGCATGGCCACCTGCCAGGCCAAGACAGGACCTGCAGAGAGTGACCTGAGCTCAGCAACTCCATCTGTTCAGCATCCTCTGACCACAACCAGAACCACACCCAGACCTGGGAATGCCAGGCAAGGGAGCTGTGCCCTGGGGATGCTCCAGGAGTGAGTAGGGTTAAGGAGAGATGATGATGCAGGTTCAACAGGAACAAGGATAGGACAAGAGGGAATGGCTTCAAACTGAAAGAGAGTAGGTTTAGATGGGATATTGGGAAGAGATCCCTCCCTGGGAGGGTGGGGAGGCCCTGGCACAGGTTGCCCAGAGAAGCTGTGGCTGCCCCTGGATCCCTGGAAGTGTCCAAGGCCAGGTTGGACAGGGCTTGGAGCAACCTGGGCTGGTGGAAGGTGTCCCTGCCCGTGGCAGAGCGTGGCACTGGATGGGCTTTATGGTTTTTTCCATTCCAAACCATTTTCTGTAGGAGTACATGGGGAGAGAAGCAAAGACATTTTGAGTAATCCAAGATCCCACGTGGATCTTGTGAGGGACGACCTGCACTGACCCATCTGACCCTCTGGAGGTGCTCAGCCCTGAGACCACCTGCAGGTGGGAAGGACAGAGCCTGACTTACATCAGGGGAATCACTCCATGCCGGGTAATGGGGCCCGTGCCCACCCCTGGAGCCAGGGCAGTCCAGTCCCATCCCAACCGGCTGCACCAGCAGAGCCAGCACGGGAATCAGCCAACAGCACCCCAAGGGAGTTCCCTGCCTTGTGCAAGCACCTCTGTGGATGCTTTGGAAGGGTCCCCACACAGCACACACACCCAGAGGGGGGCTGACACCCCCTTCCTGTCCCCCTGTTGACAAGTGGCCCCAAACAATCCCTTGGGATGTGCTGGCAGCACTGGCAGGCCAGGAAATCCGGGGGCATGGGGTGCTCCTTGCCTGGGCACTGGGTCCTGAGCCCCAGGACCCCCCTGCCCATCCCATCCCTCAGCAGTGCCCGGGTTTACATGGCTTTGAATCAGGCCCTTAATGTTATTTGAGCACGAATTTGTTCTTTATTTTTTTTTCCTCCCTTTTTATTTTTTTTTTTGTGTGTGTGGTTTAGTTTCTCTCTTAACAGGAAAAAATGATCAAAAATAAGAAAACAATCACTGTTTGAAAGTGAATGAAGGGCGCTTTCTCCCCTTCCCCCATGCTTTTTTCCTACTTTGACATCTCAGTGGTTTTTTTTCTTTTAGCCGCGGTTTCTGGGATAGGTGATAACTGCCAGTAATAGGATTAGCATTGATTTCTTTAGCAAGAACAGAGATGTGGCAGTTCCAGCCATTTACTGAACTGCCAGCTTTGAAATATCAAAAAAAAGAAAGAAAAAGAAATCTGCAGAAAAAAAAAAGCTTCTTGCAGCATTTTAAAGAAAGGAAAGCCTGTGTGAATTAAAATACACACATACACACACACACATGCACACACACACACATCCCCGAGCACATGGAGTGGATAAATATATATATTATATGTATATTATATATACGGATCTCGCTTGGTGCTTTTTTTGTTATGGTGTGATAAAGGATCAAAAGAACTGTCTCTGTTCTAAGCTTCAAGAAAGCCTTTTTTAAATTCATTTGGCTTTCTTTAGCTTTCACTTGCTAACATATTTTAGGAGCTAATCTTACATATTTACCATTGTATCCTGACTTTTTTTAACCTTGAAATTCAAGCAAAGACAGAATGAGAAAGGGGGGGGGAAAAAAATAAAGGATTCAGCAGAGAAAGAGCGAGGGGATGTGCCCGTGGAAAGCTGCACTGTCTCTGCTGCTGGAGGCGTTGTGGGAAACCCACCTGTGGTGGGGCACGTTTTCTCCTTGCTGCTGGCTGGGGGGTCCTGCAGGGATATGGATTTGAGGTGCACCCACCAAAACTCGGGTTCTGCCCTCAGTCTGTTGGGAATCTGCACCTTTGTTTCACTGCCTTTGCTCAGAGCACTTCTCAAGGGCCAGAAATCAAGGTTGGGCCAAACCTGGAGCAGCTTAAAAGCCAGAGTTTTAGGGGACTGGAAGGGTGTTCCCTGTCCTTCCCAAAATACTGTGGGGCATCATCTATTTAGTGTTTACTGATCATCCTCTTGGATTTGCACTCAGCCCCTGAGGAAGAGGAAGGTCCAGTGGCAGCACCTGTGAACAGAAGTGGAAGGTGGGGGTGGTGGTTGGGAGGTACCTGGAGATTGCACTCAGGGTTGTTTCTGAGCACAGCCCAGGCTTGAGGAGAGACCCTTTGCCCACCAATCCTCAAGAATCCCAATGTTGGGCTGTTCAAAAGAAGACTCAGAGCTCGTTGTGGAGGCATTTGTCCTGTGTCATCACGATGAGATGATGAACCACTTTCAGGAGAGCTTCTCTTCATGCAAACAGTGTCTGCAATGGTTCATTGTCCTCACACACAGCACAGGCTTGGAGCAGGATGGAATCAGGGCTCATTTTTCAGCTTCTAAACCCAAAACAAGAGAGCAACACAGATCATGGTCAGCAAGATGAAAGCCCTCACTGCATGAGGAACCCATGCATGACTTTCTGCTCAGCTTTCTCCTCTGGCAACACCTCAGCTCCATAAAGAGTTTGGGATGGATTCCCACATGAAACCAAGTGAAAAAAAGGAGGAAGGAGACAATCAGATCCCTTATTTGTAGCTGCAGTCAGGATTCACTAAACTACATGCAAATTTAGCTCAGTTAATTAGAGAATGGGCTGATAATGTCCAGGTCATGGGTTCCATCCCTGTACAGACCTTTCACTCAAGAGCTGAACTCGATGATCCTTGTGGGTCCCTTCCCCCTCGGAATGTTCTGGTCTGTGATTTCTCCCCTGTGGAATTGCATCGCTGTCACGTGTCAGGGAATCTCGGGTGGTGCTGCACAAGGTGGCCCCCAAAGAGGATATTCATGGACTCAGCCAAATTTAGATAAGGAGACTTCCCCACATTTTGTGTCCATGAGGAGACCCCGGACTTGCTCCTGTGAGGAGCCCACGGGCAGGAGGTGAGGCCTCTGTGCCCCAACAACCACCAGCAGCCACGTGCCTGCTCCCCTCCTGGTGCTCCTCTCCCGTGGTTGGCTTGGCGTGGTTGGCAAACACGTGTGTGTTTGCAGGGACACAGGCTGGGCTCTCCCCAGCTCCGGGAGATTTGCATTCCTGTGTTCTTATTAACCATCACCCAAAGATCCGCGACGCTCATTTCACAGCCTCACCTTCACTGTGCCCTCTAATCCACCTCCCCGGGGTCTACTTCTGACATTCAAGCTTCAGAGCAGCTTACAAGCTGCTCCAGTTGTTTTTTTTCCTTACATCAAACTGTCGAAGGAATCATTGTTCCCTCTTTTCTGCAAACACAGACCTCGTTTCTCCACCACCCCCCTCCTTCAAATGCTTAAAGCCCCACCCCAGTTCCCCCCCGGGACAGGAATGCTGGGGCTGCTGGGCTGCCTGTGCTCCAAACCCTACACCAGGGAGGCTCTGCAAGTGTCTCCCAGCAAAACCAGTAAAGCAAAGCTCCCAGTTGCTCTGGAGATGGATGGAGGAGGGAAGGGATCGTTGATGGAGTCCTCAAAAGCATGGAAATGAACTAATCACGTGTTCTGGGATGACATGGGAGAGCTGGGAAAGGAAGATGTTCAGGTGTGGGAAGCTAAAAGCAAAGGATTGTCTCATCTTTTGGGGAGTTTGGTGTGAAATCATAGAGTCATGGAATGGTTTGACTTAGAAAGGACCTTAAAACCCATTCCATTCCACCCCCTGCCATGGGCAGGGACACCTTCCACTAGCCCAGGTTGCTCCAAGTCCTGTCCAACCTGGCCTTGGACACTTCCAGGGATCCAGGGGCAGCCACAGCTTCTCTGGGCAACCTGTGCCAGGGCCTCCCCACTCTCACAGAGAAGGATTTTTTCCTAATATCTCTTTGCACTGTTGCAGGAAGAAGGTTCCCCAAGTGCTGGAAAGAAGAGTTTCAAGAGTGTGCCTGGACTAATGGAAGAGTTGTTAGAAAAAATTGCAAAGGGCTGGTGGGTTTTTTTGTTTTTCTGCACACAGCCATGCTCCACATTTTTGTATCCCTGGGCATCCCAGTATGACTGTTCCAGGTCTGATGGCATTTGCACCTTCTCACCTCTTCCTATCAACAGACAATCCTGGATCCAGCTCCCCTCTACTCTGTCTTTTTTTTTTCCTTCCTTTCTCCCTTCCTCACCCCTAACTTCTGCAAGGCACTCTGAAAAAAAAAGAGAGCCTTGACAATGTGGCAACAATCTTCCCAATGCTCCTGAGACACCTCCGAGGCTGAGCTTGCCTGAACCTCTCCCTCCTGCTCAGTGCAACGAGAACCCCACAAATAACTGAGCCCAGGAAAACATCTCCAACTCAGCTAATTCATGTCATGAAACCAGCCAGGCCTACCACATTTTCCACTTTCCAGGAGCTTCCTGACTGCTGGAATCAATCCAGAACATTTATTTCCAGCTATTTTTATAGCCCTTGCATGAGTATTTTTATTGTGTCCTGTGGGTTAAGGGCAAACTCTGTTTTGCCACAGTCTCTCACTGCTGCCACTCCAGCCTAGACCACTTTAAATGTGTTTTTTGAATTAATTAAAAAATATTTGATGCCTGAAAAAACCAAAGAAATAGGTTACAATTAACCTTTTTCTCCCACACAATTCCAAGCTTTTTTATTCCAGTCCCACTTTTTGTGAGTCTAAATGCAGCAATGGCTCTGCAAGACATCCATCAGTCCTTCCTGGGACTCTCCCAGCTCAGACAATCTCTTTCTATCTCTTTCTCTTTAATTCCCTGTAATTAGCCATGCCAACTTCTGTGCACACCAGGAGAGAGCTGGAGAAGAGAGCAGTGCCCAACTCCCTGGTGGATCCCACCTTCTCCCTCTCCCTGTGCCAGGGCTTGGGTTTGCTCCTGGCAGCTTTTGGCTTCGTGGCTTGTGCTGGTGTTCAGTGCCTGGGGTTTTTATATCCTTGATAATGTTTTTATGGAAACCTGCTCTTCAGCAGTGCTGAACACAGGGCCAGGGCCTGGCACAGCAGCTCTGCTCGGTGGGACACTTGGAGATCAGGCAGGTCCTCAGGGATATTCCCCTCTGGACCCACCAAAACCCCCCAGTGGTGCTACAGGAGCCCTGCAGTATCCAAAAAACACTGAACCTTGCACACTGGGGCTTGCTGGGACAGCAGGGCCAGTGAAATCCCGGGAGAGGGGAGGTGGAGAGGACCTTGGGATGACTTTGCAGCAGCTCCAGCTGCACCGTGCTGCTCCAGACGGGCATGGGCTCAGGGTTGGACAGACTCCTGTGTTGACTCAGGCACAGCCTGCTCCCTGCTCCCCTGCTCCTCTGCTCCCTGCTCCCTGTTCCCCTGCTCCCCTGCTTGCCTGCTCCCCTGCTCCCCTGCTCCCTGCTCCCCTGCTTCCCTGCTTCCCTGCTCCCCTTCTCCAGTGCAGCCTCGGCCCCTCGCATCCAGCCTTAGCCTCTCCTGCTGTGGTTTAAGCTCACAACTACTTATCTTACCTACCAGGAAGAAAAGCTATCCCTTCCCCTTGCCATAAGCCTCCTCTGTACTCGGAGATTATAGCAGTGTCCCACCTCTCCTCCAGCTGAGCAACCTCAACTTCTTCAATCTCTCCTCACAGGCATTGTTTTCTGGGCTTCTGATAATTCCCATCTCTATTCTGTGGGCTCTCTGGGAAAATAAAACCCCAAACCATCGGGTACGGGAAAATATAGAGTCAAACCTAGCAAAAAATTGGGTGAATTTGCCACAGTTTCAGGAAAGTTAAAATTTCATTTTAACGTGTTCTGAGTCTAAAGGAATTGAAATATGTGTTTCCTTATTTTAGAAATGCAACACTTCGGTTTCTTCTAGATGAAATGATGGTCCACTAAAAAAAAAGTCCTTTCCTTTAAGCTCTTACCTATTTGGAATGAAGATATTCCACTTGCAAAAAGCAGGAGACACAGAGAACCAGGGAGGCTCCTGAGCCCTTCGGTGTGACCCGCTGGTATTGAAGAGCAATATAAGCAAATGGACAAAAAAATAAAGCACATAAACCCAAACCCTGTTCAGAAGTTTCCCAGAGGTCCTGGTAAAATCCACCCCGACTGGGATTGCTCCGGATGACAGTTTGTCTAATAATTCCAACCCCACTGTGAACTTCCTCACTTGCTTCTTGGAAACCCCGTGACCCTGGGTTCCAAAACAAGAGCTGGCTCTGAAGACTCAACTTCTTCCCAACTGGAGTTTGGAAGAAAAGGATTTGGGGTTTGGGAGAGGTGTTTTTTTCCCTCCCAGATGGGGACGCACGTCTGGGACATTGGGATTACAAGGGGTGGGAATTCCCTTTCCAGCCTTACCTGGTGCCTCTGAAGGCCTGGTGTGATCCAGGGGCACCAGGGAGTTAAATCCAGAGGGGTGAGAAAGGGCCAGAAACGTTGGAATAGCCCCGTAGAGTGGGACACGCCGTGATTCCCGATTAAATAAATGGAAGGACAAGGAGCATCCAATGTGGCATAACAAAGCACTGGGAAAAGATAGGAACGTAAAGAAAGAACCTATAGTGCAAACTGGAGAAAGGGAAGAGAACTAAACAAGAATATACAGTCAGTTAAGGCTTGCAGGGAAAAGATAAGGCCAGCTCAGAGAGCAGGAAGGCTTAAGGGGAATAAAAAGAGCTTTTACAATTATATCAGGGAAAAGGGAATACTAGAGAGAAAGTAGTTCCATTAATAAATGAAGAGGGAGACAAAATCAATGGTGTTGCTAAAATGGTAGAGCTACTGAACTCCTTTGCTCCAGCAGTATTTAACAAGGGGAGAGGAGAAGAGGGCAGAGAAGTTATAAAATAATGAGGGTTTTGACAAAGTGATTCTTCAGGGGAAAAGTGGTTTGAGGGAGAAGGCACCTTGGAAGGCACAGGATGAGGCACAACAAGTAAATGTGCCCGCCCAGGCCTTTTGGGAACTGCTCTGT
Organism: Manacus vitellinus; assembly: GCF_001715985.3. Lineage (NCBI taxonomy): Eukaryota > Metazoa > Chordata > Aves > Passeriformes > Pipridae > Manacus > Manacus vitellinus. The sequence goes on along the minus strand of NW_021940603.1, from coordinate 1,382,141 downwards.
TAAATCAGTGGCAATTACTTCTGGAGAATAACAGGCAAACAGGTAAGGATGGCCAAATGTGATAGGGATGGGTTTTATTTTAAATGACCAACCCCACGTCTATTGAGTTTATTATTCCACTCGATACTGAAACCACTCCCACATCAAATATGTTAATATTTAACAGTGAAAAATGGTTGAGTCTTGAGGAAAAAAAACCAGGGCTGTGGACACCAGTGGAAGTTTGTCATGGCTTAGCTTATAGGCAGCAAAAAGCTATGGATTAATGTTGTTGCTTCCTTAATATCCCACTCCTGTGAGTGAGGGAGCAAAGCTCCAGCAGAGTCCAAGGAGGGGTTGGGTCTGGCTGCAGGATGGAGCTCCGGGTGCCTCGTGGCCTTGCCAATGCCATAACATGTGGCTTTGGGATGGGAAACGCTGCCTCCCCACCCTTCATGTAAGGAATGATGAGAGGTTAGCTGGGAATTCGGGAAGGGATGGGTAATCAATGGGAATAATGGAAAAAGCTGACCTGTGAAATGTCTCAGAGAACAGTGAAATGCTAAAACGGTGCTGGCCAAACTCTGCCCTGGTCATGTCCCTGTGGAGCCTTCCAGGGAATTTAGTGGGAAGGAAACAAAGTCCTGCAAAAATCTCCTGAGAATTCCATTTCTGAGGGAGAAAACCAGCTCAGTTGTTTTTTATTTTTCCTGCTTACCAAGGAGCCTGAAAAATGAGAAACATGTAAAGAAATGGCACTTCCAAAAAAATCAGGTGGTTTTTTTTTTTCCCTTAACAGAAAATGGGTATTAAATGGCTATTTTTAACTACAGTAATTTATTCAATTTATATTCAAAATGTAACAATCCCGGTGGTTTGTCATTTTAGCCACCTCCTGCAAAAATGCATCGTTGATAGTGGTGAAATTAGAAAATGGGGCTCAGATAAAATGCAACCAGGAGTGAGTGGCAGGTGCAGGGGAAGCGGCTGAGCTGCTTTAGTTCCACATGCCAAAAAAATCGGAGCCGTTCTTCCCATCAAGTGGTCGGCCAGAGGCAGCTTTCCCAGAAGTCTGAGGCATTTCAGCTGATCAATTCAGCTGATAACTGCAGCGTCTCAGCGGGCAAATTTCGGAAAGACAATCTCATAAAGCAAGGCTTGTGTTCTGCCAATCACTCCCGAGGAGGAACCGGGGCGCCGGAGCACGTGGGGCTCAGCTCCTTGCTCAGCATCCAACTTGGGGCTTGGTTACTCCTCAGAGGCCATCGGGATCATTTTCTCCCATTTTTCCCCATCTGTGCATTTATTTATTTTGCATTTATGTTTCTCCCCACAGAGAGAGGGGGAGGTTGTGGAGTCCCTGTCCCTGGAGGTGTTCGAGGGAGTTGGATGGGGCTTGGAGCAACCTGGTGTAGTGGAAGGTGCTGGGGGTTGGAATAAGATGAGGTTTAAGGTCCCTTCCAACCCAAACCATTCCATGATTTTATGATTCTTCGGGTTCCTGAATGGGAATGGTGGTTGTCAGCACTGCCATGGCAAATGTGGTCTCTACTGGGCCATCTGAGTTGGGGTTTTGGGGTATGACCAAAGCAGCCTGAACCCCTGACAATTAAATGCCTTTACAGTGATGCTGCTGCCAACTTTGCCACCTCCTCGAGGGCCATCAAAGCTTTGCCTTCACACAAAGCCCCTCTCAAAGAAAAGTGGCTCCCCTTGCAGCCAGGGCTGCTCAGGTGCTTCTGGGTTGGAGCAATTCCGCGTCGCAAAAAGGCTTTTTGCCGAGAATCAACATTTTGTGTGGGAAGATTGATTTTCATGGAATTTCCTTCCAGGAAAATGAAATGAAATGCTTTCTCTGGTGACAAAGTTTATCTCTGCATCTGCCTCAGAGGCTCGTGGGCTTCCCAGGAAGTCCGTGCAGCAGTTTAGGGGGAAATGTCCATCCCAGTGCACGTTGGGGGGTATTTTTGAATGAGTCCTATTGAAGAACAGATGGGGCACCTGTAGGTCACAGAATCATTAACTGGTTTGGGTTGGAAGGAATCCTGAAGCTGATCTCATTCCACCCCCTGCCATGGGCAGAGACACCTTACAATGGACCAGGTTGCTGCAAGGCCCGTCCAACCTGGCCTTGGACACTTCCAGGGATGGGGCAGCTACAGGGGAGAATTTCTGCCATATATCTAAATTTTCCCTCTTTCAGTTTGAACCCTTTCCTCCTTGTCTGGTCACTCCAGTTCCTGCTGAAGGTCAAGCTGGAGCTGACCAGGACCATCATTCCGAACTGCAATGTCCTGCTCAGTATGTTTTTTTCAACCTTATCTTCCAAGAGAAGCTTCAGGATTTTGCCATTCAGCCTGGCTTTACTGTAAACCAGACTTAAAACGTTGGAGCTTTCCTCAGGATGAAGTTCCATGCATCTTAGCCACCTCTATTTGCAACAATCTTCCTTAACAAGAGACAAATGAAAGCCTTTTCCTGCCAGTTCTGCCACAGGACTGGTAAAACCAACTGGGACATGGTGGAGAACATTTCTGCTGTGTTTGGTGGAGGCCGTGGAATGCTGAGTCTCTGGTGTGTTTGCTCCTGTGCTGTTTGGAAGCTGTTTGGCCCCAGCCCAATTTTTATGCTTGGAGGACCTTGGGGGAGCACTCCCCAAACCAACATGAGCAGTGGAAACCCCTGAAATCAGAGAGGGGTGTATAAATCAGGAATGAGCATCAACTCCAAACACCTCAGGCAGCTGAGGGGCAAGGGAGATGTTTTCTGGTGTTTTGTGTCTGCAAAAGGCTGCATCATTCCCAAAAGAAGGGGGTCACTCCCTGTCATTCCCACCCCAGGTACCCATCTGGAGGTTTGTGGCAGAGCCTGGAGGTCAGGCAGTGCTCCTGTTGATGCTCCTCCTGGCATTCCCTTCTCCTCCCCCGTTTAATTCTCCTTGCACGAGACCAGGGATGGATTTCAGCCATAAAGATTGTGAGACAGCTCCCGACCCCGCAGCACAGCTTCCCAAAACGCCGTGGCAGGGCGTGCTCCAGTCCCTCATCCCACGCATCCCAGTGCCCCCGAAACAATGGCAGCCTTTCCCTGCTGGCTCTCCTGGGAAGGTGGCTCGTGGGCCGCCAGGAATAGCCCTGCCTGGCACTGTCATTAAGAAACTATTACAGAAATGCCGGGCTCCCACTCGGCTGCGTCAATGCAGGAAAACTGTATTTCCTATTTATTTGTTCCGTTTGTTTATTTTGCTGGACCACCCCGTGAACCCGGGAGAAACACGCCGGAAAAAAAAATTATAGCAACGCCAACTATTCTGGGAGATACACGAGCCCCTCCATGTTTATCAGGTTGAGGGCACTGTATTTTGATGTCAATAAGCAATTTTTCCAGCCCGGTCTCCTGCCCGACCCTTTTAATCCATCAATATATTATTAGAGATAAAGTTGGTGGAAGCCTGCTGCAGTTAGAAGATAAATGACATCTCTGAAGTCAGGCATTAAAGACTAGATTAAGGCCTTGTGACACCGTTTTCAGTGCTCATCTGTGCACTTCTGTTCAACCTATCACACTGAGTGACAAGAAAGAAAAATAATGAACTGGGCCAAGGAAAGAAGAAGGGAAAAAAAGGCAGAAAGAGAGAGAGATTTTTTTCCCCCCTAACACACAAACTACATCAGTTCACACTCAGGATTAGACTGTATTTAAAAAAAGGGGAAGGGGGGAGGCTGCAACTGGATGGTACTATACAGATTAAAATAGGAGAAAGGGGAAGCTGAATGAGGAATTGCAGTTTGGTTTTGTCCTGGGTTTATTTTATTTTATTTTTATATTTCGTTTAGTTTCATTTCATTCCATTCCATTCCGTTTCATTCTTTAAATTTTTTTGTTTGTTTGTTTTGTTCATTTCAGCCTTTAATTTCCTTTCCTTTCTTTCTTTCATTTCATATTTTTTTCTCCTTGCAGGACTGACCTAGTTGAGTTTACAGGATCCTCAGGGTTTTGTCTGGAGCTAAAGCAAATCCCATTTAGGACCAAGGAAATACATCCTTTCCAGAAACCAAGTGAAAACGTCCTCAGACAGAGACCTCCCTTCCCTGGCTCCCATTCCCACCCTTTGTCTTGGGGCAGTTGGGATGTTTGGTTGGAGCTGGTTGTTGGTTTTAAGGACACGTGTGCACAGACACCTTTGTGTGTGCACTGCAAACAACCCCCACTGCTCTTCCCTTCACAGGCACAGCCCCTCAGGCTAAAATTTCATAAATGCACCCTTGCAGACCAGCCAAGTGCTGCCAAAGATGAGGATGGATGGGTAGGAAGCGTTGCTTTGACCTCCCAAAATCTGGGCTCCTTCCAGCTGCCTCAGGCTTCGAGCAGCACCGGTGCCTTGGCTGAGCATCCTCAGCATCAGCACCAGCCTTCCAGCACCACGCTGGGCTGGGAGGTCTGTGCCCTGTCCCTGCTGGGGAACAGGAGAGGACAAGTCAACTCAAGCATCTTTGTCTGCACTGGCCCAAACTCAAGGCTGCTCCAGGCTCAGAAAGGACCCGATCGTGACATTTGGTCTCCAGAGGACGCCTTGGAAAAGGCTGATGCTCCTCTGTGGGGCACCTGCCCATTGCTGTCACATCCTGGGGGCAGCAGAACCCCACCGTGGAAGGAGAGGCTGGTCAGGAAAGTTCTGGGCTCTTTGGGTGGCAGATCTACGGGAAACAGGACTGGGATGGCAGAGTCGAGGAGGGAAGGAAGGAGAGCTGAGTCTGACCTCCCTGTGGAGGGAAGGGAAGGGAGGGTTTGGGAAGGGAAGGTTTGGGAAGGGAAGGTTTGGGAAGGTTTGGGACTGCTGCCCCCAGCAAGTGGCCCGGGGGGAACCCCTCCATGGTGGCTGAGCAGAGGAGCCCGGGTGGGATCTCTGCCAGGATCTGCCATTCCCTACCGGGATCTGCCATTCCCTGCCAGGGTCTCCACTCTGGGCATTGCTGCCGTCTCCTCCTTTTGAAGATATTTTTTAATGTCTTAAAAAAAAAAAAAAAAAAAGAAAGAAAGATTACTTTGTTACAATCATTCAGCAAAGGGTTTCTGTGCCTGTAGAAAATATTAATAGACTATTATGAGGTCCTACAACTAATTTTTCCACACATATCATCTGTCTTTGCATGGTTATTAAACTCCAACAATATTTCATGCAATGCTTTCCTACTAAATTAATTTGGTTTCTTCTTCTCCTGCTTCTTTTTTTTTCCTCCTTCCACAACCTTTAAAATTAAATTGAATCTTCATAATTATGGCTTTTTTTTGTTGTTCCTCATATCTTTTTCTTTTCAATTTTCCTATCAAAGTGGCAATACAGTTTAATAAAGATGTAAAGAAACAGAAATGAAAGTGTAAAGGACAGGAAGGGCTGTGTTGGGATCAGAGACAGGGGGCTCTGGAAGAGCTGGGGAATTCCAGAAAGGATGGGATGGAGGTGAGCAGGGAGCTGAACAGCACCTTTCTGAGCTGGCTCCAGCCTACGTGGAAAATGAGGTGGGAGAAGCTTTTGCCAGAAATGACTCATCAGATGGGAACAGAGTGTTCCCAGCAGGACTCATCTGGATTAATCTGTGGGTTTGGGGGCTGGCCTGGTGCAGTTTGGGGTCACCTGCTGCTCCCTGCACTCTGAGGTGGTAACACCCTCAGGACAATGGCCCTGGCCTGCAGGAGGAAATATCCCCGTGCATCCAGACCTGGGGCTCTCCTGGGATCACCCAGGCCACAAATTCTCCCTCTGATCTCCCTTCCTTGTCACCACCCCCCAAAATCTGGGGACAGCCTCGGCCAGGAGAGCACAGCTGAGGAAAAAGGGCTTTGTTTGAACTGTGGGAGGACCTGGCACAAATCCCCTGCCCAGGAGCTGCTCATGTCCCCACATCATCTGCTGGAGTAGGACTTGGAATCATTGCCAAGTCCCAGTTGTGCAGAGAAGATCTGCATGCCTGGGGACAGGTCTTCTGCCTGGCCAGGGTTGGTCAGAGTGCAGCTGACTGTCATCCTCCATACCCGGAATGGGTCTCTCCTGGGAGATGCTCTCCAGGGAGATAAAGTGGTCAATCTGCATTAGTTGTTAATCTTTATAAATCAGGGATTTTGACTCTTTTTTTATTCCTCCTTTTGTCTGGGAAGTCTTCCTTAAGGAAGACCTGGTCAACAGGGAAAAAGAACATTCTTGATAAACTGTTCAACTGAGGCACCAAACTAAACCACATAAACCAGGATTTTTCCCATTTCCCAGAACTAGTATTAGCTAACTCCCTCTGGGAATTTACCCTACGGATGGATGCTGAGGACATCACACAGGTGCTCTGGTGGCCCAATCACTGTGTCAGACAAACCTGGAACCAAGGAGAGCTTCTGGGAAGGTCAGATCCGCTTGGGATTGGGCAGACTCCAAAGGGCACCACATCCTTCACGGGACAGACCAGTGACTGACCTTTTCCAGAGGACAGAAGTGGTGGCCAGGCCAGGCAGAATCCAGCTGTTGGGCTTCCTGCTCCACTAGGCAGCACCAAGAGGTTTGGCTGAAGGTCCACGAGCTGGTCGTGGTGGAAAATGGTCAATGGAGACAAGACCAAAGGAGACCAAAGGAGACCAAAGGACTCCAGCTGGTCCCAGGTGATGTCCACGTTGGCCATCCTTGGTGAGAGGCCCATGCCCCTGTCCCGGCTCCTCCAAAGAAATGCCTGTTTTCCTGGGATAACTTGTGCACTTACCAATAGGTGGCACCAATGGAACAGGAATCTGAAGCTCCACGCAGATTTTCCTGGAGCAGAGGGTGCCGGGAATTTTCTCCCAGGTGGCTGTAGACTTTTCCACAAAGGAGGAATCGATTATGTACCACTGTCACTGTTGTGGCACGCTGAAATCTGGGAGGATGTTCAGGAAATGTGACAATAGGAATCAACCCACACTGCCTGTGATGCTGTTAAATCTCTGGAATTTCGATTCACGTGCACAGAGGAATGAGAAATATTTAACATATATTTAATAAGGTGATCAGCTCCTCTTTGTAACTCAGAGGGAAGGTTTTATTCAGGTATGGTTCACGTGGTCACAGGAAAAACAGTTTTTCTTGGGTGAAAGGAGTAACCTGTTTTCCAGGGGAATCTCTGTAAGTTCTAGAGTCCCTGGATATCTCCACCCTGTCCTGCCATGCCTGGAAACCAGGATGCACTGGTGGTGCAATCATTCATCTGTGTAAAATTCATTCCCTCATGATCATGCTGAATTTTAGCCCTGGGTTTGAAAGACTTTTCTGAACAGAGACATTTTGGTCCCATTCAGGAGGGACTGAACCTCCTTCTTCCAATGACTCCAGATGGAGCAGAAAGGAACCAAAATGTGAGCCAGGTCCTGCTCTCACTTCTGCTGATTTTGGACAATTATTGTTCTGCCTCATGGCATAATCCCACATTCCAACCCTCTCCTGCAAAACTGGGGACCTCCACAATGTTTTGAGACTCATGTGCAGAGAGGGCAAGATTTTGCACCATCACTCCATGACATTCCCATCACCACAGACAGGCTGTGACCCTGCCTGGATATTAACATTTGGTTTATGCCATGAATTTTTTACAGTTTAAGACCAGTAGCCTTGTTTCCCAGTGCTTTAAAGATGATGAACATTATCTTTCACATCCCTTTGCTCATCAGCCATGTGTTTATGTAGCAAGCATCTGGCTACATTATTATTTATATTACAGGAGACTGCACCAAAAAAACCCTCAACAACCTCCGAGGAAATCAAAACACATTTGGGCCAAAGTGAAGCGAAATGCTAATTTTTCCCCTCTGAACCACTGCCACGGCAAAATATTTACTGTTTGTGATTATTCAGGCTCCTCATGTTAAGTTTTTACTGTGAGATTTACGGGCATGTTTGCATTTATAATATGTCAAAAGTTCCTCAAATCGTGACAATAGTCAGTTAAGGAATAATTTAGTGGTGAGAGATGAAAAAGAGTGGAAAACTAAGAGCTTTGGTAGTTTAAGGCTTGTAAAGCAATGCCAAGATGAATGGTATTGGTTCTTCCCTGCTTTTCCCATTGCTGCTGCCAATGTTTCAAGCTGTAGCGTAGATGGGATGGCAGCAGGGGTTTGGTTTGGTTTAGTTAAGGGAGCTCAAACTGCTCTAAATTGTGTGCAAAACCCACTACAAGTGGACCTTGAACATCTGGAGGTGTTGTCAGTGGAGGTGAGGGAGGGAATGCTGTGGAGCAAAGATGTTCCTGGAGCTGGCTGGTCCATCAGGATGGAGGTGGCACAGGGCACAGCCCACACCTCTGGCTGGACAGGTCATTGTGCTTGGTCCTGGACCAGGCAGAGCTCAGGTGTCACCAATGTTCCTGCAGTTTTCCTCTCTCCTGATTGCAGGTCTTAACCAAGGTCACTTATTCCTCTCCATCCTGCCCAGCCAGCCATGGGAACTGGGAGGCACCGACCGTGCAATCCTTCACTTGGCAAAATTCACTCCCTCCTGACCAGGCTGAATTTTAGACTTCCCTAAAAGAAACCCTGGGAGTTCAACCCATATTCCAAAACTTCTTTTCCTCCCAGTGTGTTAATTCCTCCTGCACCCCAGCACGGTCTTTGCCCTTCCCACATCTCCGAGATGTGCCGTGGTTCCCTCTGGCACCCATCCAGTGCTGCCGACAGCACCCTACTCTGCCCCAGCCTCGGGAGGGAGAGCCCTCTGATTAAAATGTCATCAGGAAAACAAACCACATCATCAAGTTCTGCAAAAGCTGGTCCATCACGGGGAGAAAAAATAGAGGCTCCCTTCCAAGATAATCCAGCATCCCGGGAGCGAGTGTGTCGTGCCTGCCAAGGGGAAAGAGCGGGCGTGGGGTTGGGCATTTGCAATCAGGGCCTCATCAGGCTTCGGATCTTGCTCCATTTTCTGCTCAGCATTTAACAAATCAAGGAAGAAATGCCCCTGCCTGGGGTCAGAGATAAATCTTCTACCCTGGACAAAGGGTAGATCTCCTTGTCAGAGCACTGATTTATTGTGACCTTATAGTCAGACTCTCTAATTTCTGCATGTGGCTATAGGTGCCACCGGTGATTTGTTTCCTCTCCCGATTCCCTCTGACTGTTCGGGAATGGGGAGCGCTGGGGGCTCGCTGCCACTCCTCTGGGGACAAGGTTTGGGTGGCTGCACCTCGCCTGGCTCAGCTCTGCAGGATGGCTTTGCTGGGAAACGTGTTTGCTGTGCCTGAGAGGTGGGTCCCCAGGGCAGGTGCCTCCTCTAAGGTCATAGCAGACAGGAGAACAGGTGGAGGGGTCTTGAACAGGTCCCTGGGGAAGACCTAAACCAAGACTAGAGCTACAAGGACTTAGAGAGAACCGCCCTTTGGTTTTCCTCCCACTGATAGTTATTCCAGGCACATGTTGCAGAGGAACAAGTGCATCTTGACTTGCAAAGAGTGAAGGATCAAAACCCCACCATTGCTCACCCCAGCTCCAGGAATAAATTAGTTTCCTGCTTGAACTTAGGTTTAGTTTCCACTCACCGGCCTTTCAGCCTTGCCCTGTTCTGCAACAGGAAGGCGCCCAGAATCCCCCAAGCCCTGAGCTCTCACTTTTCCTTCTGATAGACTGATGGGATTATGCTCCCCAAGCATCTCACCATGAGCTCCTGTCCCTCAGCCCCTGAGCCACCCTGGTGCCTCTGTGTCCTCTGCAGCTGCACGGTGTCCTTGGGGAAGCCCAGAGCCCACAGCTGGACACTGTCCTGTCCATGCCCCAGGGCCAAACCCTGAGATAAATCCCCCCTCCTTGGCCACCAGCCCTCACTGACACCCCCACTGGCATTTCAGAGCTTATCCAAAAAAAGGGCTACCCGAGGTTTCAGGGGCAAATTTGGAAAGGAGACTTTCTTTGCCCTCACTGGGCATCCCAAGGGGTTTGGGCACCGACCTCTCCACATGGATGCTGCATTCTCAGCTTGGTGGGTGTGCAAAGGTGCATGTGGGAGGAATTTCTATTGCTGCCACTGAAAGTCTGGATCTCCTTAAACCAGCACAGCTTTTCTGTCCATGCATAAATTGCCTGGTACCTAAGCTACCTAAAATGTATTTCGGAGAGCTTGGTGCAGCAGAGCCCTGATCTCTGTTGGAACTCCCATCATGAATAATGGTGAGAATTTATTATATTGCATTTATTTTTGGAGGGGGAAAAAAACCCAACCACCTCACGGGGAAGGGTATTTATCTGTGTTTCCCACAGCCCTTTTAAAACACAGATCCTGGCAATGCAAATTCCCCTTTCACGCCAAACTCTTCCCAAGCACATTTTGTGCAACAACATCCAAGCCCAGCACTGCCCTATCTCTTCCCTCTATACAAACATACAAAGGGATAATAAAATAGCTAAGAAGCCAGAGCAGTAAAATTTCGTGCCCTGAGGGGAAAAATGGCATATATTGCCCTGAGCCTTTAGCTGAGGCCAAAATATATAGAGAGAGACTTGGGAACTATTTTCTTTCCTAGTGCAATATTTTACCTCTATTGCCCTCAGAACCAGTCAATATTTGTATAATATATATATAAAAATAACCTCAGATAGATGGATAAAACCCGAGCAAAATTCACCTCGGAAAGCCTTTTATTCCAACTGGAAAATTGCCCTGCAAATGTACTCAACACAATACCCACTCCTTCACTGGGAAGTGACAGTTGCAGCTGTTAACGCAGCTACATTATCTCATCTGAGGAGACAAATCTCAGGCTGTATTTCACTGTAGCCTCAGAATGTATATATGCCCCAAAGACTGCTCCAGCTAGATCTGTCTTGCTGTATAGATTTCAGATAGGGATGTATACTTCCCGGGGTTTTTCCCTTCCCTCTGGTTAGTTAGGGAGTGCTGGAGGTTAATAAAACATCCTCCTGGTTCTGCACAGGGGCAGGAAGCAGAAGGGAGAGGAGCCCACCAGGATCCTGCTCCGAAGGGAGAGGGATTCCTCGGAGCTGCGCTTCGCCTCAGGGGTGTCACAGACACAGAGGTGAGGAAGGAAATGGCAGAGATTTGTTAATTCCCAGCTTTTCCGTGCCCCTTCCCTACCCAGCTCCGAGCCTGACTGCTCCGGCTCGTGCCTGGCTCCCGCTGGGATTGCCAGAGCTGTTGCTCCTCGTTAACCCCACATCCTTAGTGCAGATCAGGACTGAGGGCTATAATGAGGAATTCTGGGACTGTCAGGAAAGAAAATATGTAGAGTGGGAGAGGGGGAAAAGTCGCCTATTAGGATTTTAAATAGTCTCATGTGTCTCACCATTATTTGAGACACTTAAAATCACTTGACAAAGCCCTGGAGAATATGCAGAAAGCTAGACAGGGACCTTTGATGGATTTTTTAAACTATCTAATGCGCCTTTTCCAACTCTATCCACTAAAAAATGACTAATCTGTTGCTGTTCTTCATTACCATGATTATAAGAGTGTCCCGAAAGCATCTCACATGTGAGATGTTGTCTGTTCGTCCCCAGCTGAGCAGCAATTCCTGCATTTTGTCATGCATTTTCCAGGCAAACATCTGTGCCAGGAGCTGCAGGGCCGGGAGAGCCTCCTGCCTGAGGAGACCTGGAGTTCTGCACTCTGGGAACACCAAATCTCTCCCTGGGGAGGTCAGGAGGGTTCGTGGTGGGCATCGCTTCCCAGCTCCAAGGCAATGGCCTTGGAGGAGCCCTGGGGCAGTAACTCCCTTCCATGGATCTGGGAAAACATGGACAAGAGAGGCCGGTGCCAGACAGGAGGTCACTTCATGCAAATGTAGAATTTGACTCTCTATGATTTGTAAAGGTTTTGGGAAGGGGTGAAGGGGAAAGAATCCTATCTAGCCAGAAGAAAGTGCACCAGGGACAGCACCCAGGGAATGGCTGGAGCTGTGCCAGGGGAGGCTCAGTTTGGATCTCAGGTAAAGGTTCTTCCCCCAGAGGCTGGTTGGGCACTGACCAGGCTCCCCAGGGCAGTGGGCACAGCCCCAAGGCTGCCAGAGCTCCAGGAGGGTTTGGTTGATCCTCTGAGGAACAGGATGTGACTCTGGGGGATGTTTCTGTGCAGGGCTGAGGGTTGGACTGGGTAATCCTTGTGGGTCCTTCCAGCTCAACCCATTCTGTGACTCTGTGATTATCTTGGTGATTTTCCAGCCCTTGACTGCAGCATGTTGCCTTCCAGCACTGTGTCAGAGCACCAAAATTAACCACAACAAGGAAATGGAAGAAGGTCAGTAATTATCAAGGAGCTGCCCCATCCTGGAAGTGTCCAAGGCCAGGTTGGACAGGGTTTGGAGTGACCTGGGCTAGTGGAAGGTGTCCCTGCCCATGGCAGAGGGGTGCAATGAGATGATCTCTATGATCCCTTCCAACCTAAACCACTCCATAATTCTATGAAAACCCATGTGAGCTCTCCAGGGCAGCTCCCACAGAGGGGATGAACCAAGGCAAACCAAAGCTGAGGAGCAGCTGCACTCACACACCTCCAGCTCAGCAAGGAGAACACGGTGGAAGCTCACGGGCAGCTCGGAGTGAAGGGGAGAAAAAAAAAAATCAAAAAAATCAAGGAGGCATTTTTATCTGGCTAATTTTCTTCCCCAGAATTAGTTGTGTGAATGGAGAAACCTGCTGGAGCAAGGAGTGAGAAAAGCCTTGGACGGAGTGGCTGCGCCTCCCAGGCCCTGAAATTTAAGATCTTTATAAATGATCTGTTAAAACTATAGTGACGATAAGCTTATGAATCATGATCTATATTAATCAGGGCTGCTGATACGGAAAGATTAATTGAAACGTGCAGTTCTACACAAATGATAAAGTGGTAACAATTTAATATCAGACAAGGAGAGTGAAGAAATTACACTCCAAGCTTCATGCATCATTACTATGGATATTAATATTTTACACAGCGCAACAGCATCGGGAATCATAATGAAAATCCATAACTAGTGCACAGACATGATTAAATACAACAGTCTTTAGGTGCTGTTTGGTGACGGGGGCTCAGCCATATTTCACTCCTGCTGCCGGTGATTCGAGTGATAGAGTCTAGACGTGGGTGATTAAAAAGTGTTCCTCCTAAAGGCTGTTAACCTTTTACTACTGAAATGAATTTCTTTGATTTTTAAATTATGCCGCTCACTCTG
>NW_021940603.1:1367034-1368251 GCF_001715985.3 Manacus vitellinus | reverse complement strand
CCAAACCCTCCTGGAGCTCTGGCAGCCTTGGTGCTGTGCCCACTGCCCTGGGGAGCCTGGGCAGTGCCCAACCACCCTCTGGGGGAAGAACCTTCTCCTGAGATCCAACCTGAGCCTACCCTGACACAGTTCCAGGCCCTATGTCATTTCAGCTGCCAAAAAGCATCGAATCATAGAATGTTAAGGGTTGGAAAGACCTTAAAGGTCATCCAGTCCCACCCTCCCCTGCCATGGACACCTCCCACTAGATCAGGTTGCTCAAGGCCTTATCCAGCCTGGCCTTGAACACTGCTAAGCCAGGCTGGATAGAAATGGGGCAGATTTTAAGCCCAGTAGGACACAGGTTTGCCATCCTGGACTACACTGGTGGTGTTTCCAGGAGCCTCATCCATCGTGCCTCATCCAGAGTGCAGGAATAGGGATGTGGGATGTGAGCCTGGAACCCTGCAGGTGGTGATGGGGGTGACCTGGGAGAGGAAGTCCAACCTATGGAGAGGGTTTGGAGATGCCACAGGCTCAGGCTGGTTTAGGTGGCCTCTGAAAGCAGTTGTAGGTCTGTCTTATGGCAGAGCACGAGACTGGTGACTGTGGGATAAACTGGGAATCCACAAAAATTTCCAGCTTGTACCACTGGAAGTTTGACTTCATATGCATAAAATAAACAGTGGCCAGTTACCTGCAATCCCACCACGATCCAACACTGAACATTCCAACAGACATCTAGTGGCCATTAACTTAAAATACTTCCCTGTGCTTTTCAGAGTGAAAAAGTTTCACATTTCCCAGAGATCTACCTTGAGGTAGGTCCAGTCTCAGGTGCTGTGTCAGAGGCCAGAGGTCACAACTCTCACCTTGTTTGGCCCATTTCTCAAAGCCCCCTTGATATTGTTCATGGTAAAAAAAAAACCCCAAACAACACCAACAACAAAAACCAGATGGAAAAATGAAAGAGAAAATGGAGAAGAAAAAGAAACAAGAAAAAGAAAAAAAAAATATAAGAAAAAAAAGGAAAATAAAAAGAGAAGAAAAAAGTAATAGAAAAAAATAAAAATAAAAGAAAAAGAATAAAAATAACAAAGGAACTTTCTGACTTCCATAGCTGGAGAAAAACCCATCCATCCCTCCAGCTGTGGTATAGACACTTGTGGACACAGTGCTTCCTGTACTTTGGTTCCTTAGAAAGAGCCCCAAAGCAGTTTTTTTGTCAGGAGAAACTA
>NW_021940603.1:1340601-1363870 GCF_001715985.3 Manacus vitellinus | reverse complement strand
AAAATACTTCCCTGTGCTTTTCAGAGTGAAAAAGTTTCACATTTCCCAGAGATCTTGCTTGAGAGCTGGTAGGTCCAGTCTCAGGTGCTGTGTCAGAGCCCAGAGGTCACAACTCTCACCTTGTTTGGTCCATTTCTCAAAGCCCCCTTGATATTGTTCATGGTAGAAAAAAAAAAACCAAACAACACCAACAACAAAAACCAGAAGGAAAAATGAAAGAGAAAACAGAGAAGAAAAAGAAACAAGAAAAAGGAAAAAGAAAATATAAGAAAAAAAAAAAGGAAAAGAAAAAGAGAAGAAAAAAGTAATAGAAAAAAATAAAAAGAAAAGAAAAAGAATAAAAATAACAAAGGAACTTTCTGGCTTCCATAGTTGGAGAAAAATCCATCCATCCCTCGAGCTGTGGTATAGACACTTGTGGACACAGTGCTTCCTGTGCTTTGGTTCCTTAGAAAGAGCCCCAAAGCAGTTTTTTTGTCAGGAGAAACTAAGAACTAGAAGAAAACAGAATTTCCCATGTTTCTCTTCTTGGGAACCCCCTACATGTGAGCAAGGCCAGAACTGGGGTGTCCTCTCCTCTGTGGCCTTCCTGACACGCTCACTCAGGAGTGCCAGCACCCAGACCCCAGGAGGATAACAATCCATGGGAAGCAGGCAGGCACGGATCAGAGGTTTCTGAGGGTACTTAATCTTGGTTGTAACGTCTTGGATGAGAAATGGAGATGCCTGGGATGTAGAAAGACTTTCCTTGGCCAAGGTCTTGGGTGTTAACTTTGGTTTGCTGACAAATGTCAGTAGATGGTACCCAAGACATGGACTTGCCCCTGGAATAACAGGGTCAGGACCCTTAAATAATATGGGTACAAGCTCGTTCCTGAGACAGAAGGATTCTGGAAGGCCAACAGGAGGTGTTTTGCTCTGGGGGGAAGAGAAGAAGGTGGCCAAATACCAAGGGGATGGGCACAGCACGTGTGCCAGGCCAGAGGACACGGCAAGGGGGTGGCAGCAGAGGGCAGGGTAACAAAGCTTTGGTGCTTCCCCTCTCGCTGGAATTTGGGATCCTTTGGATGCACCTCAGCTGCCCCTTTCCCTCCAGAGGTTTGCAAACACAGGGCTGAGCGGCAGCAGCTCCTAATCAATGACATTAATTAATAGATGAATGGCAGGGAGGCAGAGCGCTGTCCCACAAATGAAAAGCAAATCCCAGCCAGGGGAAAAACCAGCAAAACTGTCGCAATTTCCACTCGGTTCCCCTTGAGATTTGGCTCCAGATTCAAAGGATAGGCAGGCGGAGAGGGAGGCTGGGAGGAGGCGGGTGGGGGGGACTTGGCTCATATTCTGCTGTGACCCAATTCCATACAAAGCATCCTGTAACAAAACACGGCTCTATCTACAAAGTACAAGTAATCTTTGTTTTCAGTACAATACTTATCTGCATTTAGACCGACGATGGCAGTGCTTGGCTTATTTTCATGGATCCAGTTATCCTTTTTATCCCTGTGAGCGGGGGTGTGTGTGTGTGTGTGTCTCCTCCTCTCCATCCTTGCTGTCTCCCGTGCCCGTGCCAGCAGAGCAGCACTGGGAGGGTGTTGTCAGCCCCCAGCAGAGGTGGGAATACTGAAGGTCAGTGTCCATTTGGGGCTTTTGGGCTGCCCGGATTCTTTGATGCCTTGGGAAAGGCGTGAGCTTGGGATCTGGTCCTTACCTCATCTGACCACATCCAGAGGTGCCTCCAGAGGAATGTGAGCACATGGGGCACCAGACTGTGGCTTGTGCTGCCAGAGCTGCTGCCAGTCTGCTGTCTGAGCCACTGCATCACCTCCCAGCCTTCACACATCCACCCCGATGGTAATTTTTGGCAGGGAGGGGCTGCTCTTTGTCCCGGCAGTGCCTCCCACCAAGGCAGCCTTGTCTTGGTAGGACCATCTTCGGGCTCTGCTATGGAGCAAAGACTAATCTGAGCAGTATCTCAGAGACCAGAGTCCCAGACCCCCCAACACAGGGTCACCAAGGGTGGTCTCACACCAAATCTGACTGTCCCAGTCGTGTTGGCCTCTCTGGTTGTGCCAAAGGGTGATGGTGTGTCACCAACTCCCAGCGTGGTTTTCCTGTTCTTACAGATCATACCTGCAGAGTTCTCATGTCTTACATTGGTATGATTGAGAGTTTCTCTCTTCTCTTCAGGGCACAAAAGAAATAAGTTTCCAGTCTAGAAGATACACCATAATTCAGGAACTCACTGGGCCAACAGCCCTTGTGCAGCAAGGAGCAGTCATTTCCTATGGGAAGAGCCAGTCCTGGGGAATTCCCTGGTCTCAGTGGTGCCCCAAGTGTGACTGGAGGAATGTAAAGCCCTCTCAAAGCTTCTGAAACCAATGAACCACGGCACAGCCACGAGAATGCTTGGATGGAGAGACATCAGCCAGCTGGACTCCCCCTTCATGAGGGACCCCAGCACTCTGCCCACCAACCCTGTGTCCCTCTGGAGCATTTCTGCCTCCTCCCCCTCACCTCTGTCACCACAGAGCACTCACAGGCCCCAGCAGGAGGCTCAGGGATATTTCAGGAGTGTCCCCCGTGTTTCCCACGGGGGGAACTAAGATGTGGAAAGCAGAGGTGTCCTACCCAAGGTCACAGTGGAAATGAGCTGATAAAGGAGGTTTTCACGTGCGACCAAAAGCGAAACCCTGACCTGTGCAGGAGGGTTGGAAGGTGCACAACTGTTTAAGGCAAGGGACACACTGATCTGAGGACTTCAGAAGTGTCCAAGTGGCTGTTTGAGGGCTGACCCACCTCTGTGACACTGCCTCACCCCTGTTCTTCAAATCCCACACTTGTTTTTATTCACATCCCACACTTTCTTGCTTTAATATTTCCTATATCCAGCTGCTCCTGAATTCCAGTTTTCTTACTGAATTCCACTTTTGTTTCTGCATTCCAGTTTTGTTTCTGTGTTTCCTCCCTGGTTTTCATCTCTGAGCCCAGCCCTAGAGAGTATCTATATATTAAATAATAAGAAGAATAAACACAGGATGTAATACATGTAATTCCATCGTAATCATGTGTTTTACAGGCAGTTGACAAATTTGCTCAGCTGGAAGTAAACATACTCATCTCCCTCCATCCCTGCCACCAATGGCCTCTGTTTATTTGGTAATCAGAGCCACCTCCTCCCCTGAGAGCCCCCTGAACTGCTGCTGATAGGCAGATGACTCCCTTGTTCTACTTTTCCCACGTATTTATTCATTTCCACCTGGTCATTCTTCACCTCTGGAAATCCTTTTGGGAAAGGATCTCCAGGCTCTTCCTTGCCCCATGGTGGAAATAACAGTGTTTTGAACCTCTGCTCACACCTGGGTGGGCACAAAACTGGGGGATGGAGTTAAGGCTGGACACGATTTTCAGCTTAAAGGTTTCCCCTGCAAAGGAATCTGTTCACTGGAAATAAACTGGTGTTTTCAGAGCATTGTGATGGTGCAGCCCGAGGTTTCTGGGCAGGTTGTGGGGTTGTGTAATGAAGCAATTCTTCAGACAGTTCTGGAAAAATCAGCTCCTCGTGTTCACCCTGGATTTCTCCTGTTCTTATTTCTGGTGTATAACACACACACACACACCCACCCCCCAAACTATGGATTTTCTCTGCTTCCAGAGGAGAAATATGGGAAGATGGTGAGGTCACCACCGGAATTCTGGGTCTTTACCCTGTTTGAAGGGGTAAGACCTGCCTGTTCAGCAGGGTCAGGAGGTTTGGGGGGTGGGAATTTTCTCTTGGAATTTGGGTGGGTTTTCTCTTGGAAGTGAATTTTGCTGGGGCGCTTCCAGCCTGGTGTTGATGTTTGTGGTGTCAGGGTGATCTTTCAAACATTCCCAAATGGATGTGGAGGCTCCTTCATAGCTTCAGAATAATATCAAGGAGATGTCGACATTCATTAAATGAAGGAAGAAAAAAGGCATTTAAGGACTTTTATGAATGGGTAATGGCCCATAAAACTTTTTATAATCTATACTCTCTGGTGGAAGATAGAAGAGACCAAAACTTTGAAGGAAAATAAGTTTAAAAACCCATTTTGATCTGATTTTGTTTTAAAAAATATTTCCAGTGTCCCAAGGAGCTTTTTCAGGATAATTTAATTTAAAAAAAAAATAAAGTAAATCTTATTAGGCTCTTTCTAACACAGTCCAAAATACAGTTGGATAGGACTTGGAGCTGGTCTAGTGGAAAGTGTCCCTACTCATGGCAGGAAGCTGGAACTACATGATCTTCAAGGTCCCTTCCAACCCAAACAGTTCCATGATTTTATGATTCTATGATCATCACATTTAATCATGGAGATATATATATATATATATGTATTTTTCATTTTACAAAGTTGTTCTAAAAATGAAAAAATTCCTTCCTAAGAGATACATGGAAATAGCCATGGGAAAAAACCCAAACTGGATGTTGGGTAAATAGTGAGGAAAAGTTGACAACACATCCTTTATAAGCCAGGAAATCAGGCAAAATAGCAAAGCAGAGCTGATTCTGGTGGGCAAAGAGTGAAGAAATTAGTTCAAATAGTCACAGGATGAGAAAGAGATGAAAGGTGGAATAAACAAGAGACAAAAATTTCTGTGAAAGTTGCCAGAGCAAATAGGTTTGGGGGGTTTTTTTCTTTAAAAAAAGAAGGTCGGATGAGGCACTGAGCAACCTGGTCTATGGAAGGTGTCCCTGCCCATGGCAGGTGGGGTGGAATGATGTGGTCTTTCAGGTCCCTTCCAACCCAAACCATGCTGGCATTCTGTAAACTTTCAATTTTCAAGTATTTTGACTTATTGTGATAAACCCCCCAAACCTGGCAACACCTTTTAATCACCTGTAACTGAGAGGGGAGGCTGAGCTGGGGCTGGGAGGTGACCAGGAGAAAGCAGGGAAGAAGGGGAAGGGTGAGAGGAGCCCATCCCCAACCAGGACCCCAAGGAATGAGGGCAGGACAGGCAGGAAAGGGGCTGTGGATCAATCAAACACGACCTTGCAGGAAATGCTCTCCTGGAGAAGAAACAGGTGGGATGGGGAGAAGGACGAGATCATTCCTCCTGCTCCTTTCCTCCCTGGATGGTCCTCTGCTGGCTGAGAGGCTGCTGGCAGGAGAAAGACAATCAATTGGTCCTGGTGTCTGCTGGGGATTGGAAGAGAAATACCAGCCCTGAATTGCAGCACGGAAGATTTAAGTCAGATGCTCAGAAAAAACCCACGCTGGTGCTGAAGAGAGAGGAGCAGTGGAATAAATCTCCTTGGGAGGCAGCAGAGTGGTCAGTGTGGGATGTTTTTAGGAGGAGGTTCAGTGGCCAGTGTGGGATGATTTTGGAAGAGGTTCAGTGGCCAGTGTGGCATGATTTTGGAAGAGGTTCAGTGGCCATCCCTCAGGGATGCTGTAGATCTGTGGGGTCCTGCCCTGGGCACGGGAAGGGATTCAGTGGTACCTCGTGTCCTTCCCATCTCTTGAGTCCTGCACCTCCAGAGCCTTTCCAGGGATTTGTTGTGGTGTGGGGCAGGGACGTGGCAGGAACAGGAGCTGGGGGCAGAGGGGGCTTCTCAGACTCTCTGAGGGAAGGGGGAATGCAAAGGCTGCTCGTGGGGAGCAGAAAGCCACCAGACACAGAGTGAGGGTCCCCAGGGAGCTCCAGGCCCTCAGCTCTGGGCTGAGTTTGCCTCCAGCAGCCCCAGGGCTTCTAGAGAGCCAGACAAAGGCCCCGAGCCCAGGAATGAGGCCACCAGCACTGCTCCCACTGCCTCCTGCAGTGGCTGTGGGTGAGGCCATGGAGAAGAGGATTCCAAAGCTCAGAGCCCTCTTCCATCTGTGGATTTCCCCACCAAAACCCCTCAGGGAAGAACGCCGGCCCTGCTCCTCCCACACCTGAGCGGGGATTGCATCTCTCTCCCTTCAGCAAGTTGCTCAGAGGTGCTTCAGTGTGTGGACAGAGAGCTGGGACTACAGTTCCTAAATATCTAGGAGGAGTTTGGCCATGGAATGGTGCCGAGCTGTAGCATCCATGTGTGTCAGAGGGACCAAGAAGTTCTGTGTTGTTCCTCCCTGCCACACTGGGGTCAGCAGCTCGGGACTTTCACAGAGCTCTGGGAGGCTGGGAATAAAGAGATGGAGCACTTTTCCAAGGGGACAGAGAAAAAGAGACAGAGTGAGGCAGGGAAAGGAGGGGCCGGGGAGAAAATGGGAGAGAGAAAGAGAGAGAGAGTGCAGGGAGGAGGGGAAATGAAAGGATATTATTTTTTTTTGTATCTGTCATTTCCCTGCTATCTCCCATATGACTTCTTAATCCATCAGAATGCTGGGAAGATAATGTTTTGGGCGAAATAACATGAGAGAGAGGATAGACTCCCAAGGACCAATATCTTTATTGCTCGGAGGATAAACGGATTATGTCAGCCATTTTCTGTTGCTGACAGCTTTTCTTATTAACCGATTTTATTTTTTAATCTTCCAGGGAAGAAATATGGTTTTATGTCACAATAAAACGCCGGTCACATCTAATTCTGCCCTCAAACAAACAGATTTCTGAAAGCCTTGCAGAGAAATTTGAAATAACTTTAAAGAGGGGGTTTTTGGATAAAGTCTTTATCCAGAGGCTTGTTCAACCGCAGTGTAAAAGGTTTAGAGAGAGTGAGAGAGGGAGTGAGAGAGAGCGGGAGGGAGGGAGAGGGAGAGAAAAGTCCCTCACAGTTGTTTTTTCCCGGTTGATCCCTATTAAAAGAAACTCTTCATTGTGGTGTACTCAAGGAAATACAGCTCAGACGAAAGAGTCCCATGAATGTTAACAAACATGGCCATTTGTGTGGCTTACGCGCCGCGCCGGGCTTAGGGATGTTGTGCGTGACACCCAGAGAATGAGGGAAGCATCATTAGCATCCCAGCAACCTGCTTAGCCGCTGCTTTCACACTCCCCCTTTTGATCTGACACTTTTTTCCCCCTCAGTTTTGCCGGGATTACTGGGAAGATGCTAATAAAGTATCGCAGCGGCGGAGGCAGCGCGATAAGAAAGTCGGCTCCGGAGAAACTTCCCGCTCGCAGAGCCGGGCAGCCCTTGGACTTGTTGCTGCCTCCCCAGAGCAGACCTGGAGATGGGGAGGGTTTTGTTGAATCCCCTCTTTTCCTCCCCCTCGCCCCCCAGGAAAGCCCCTCTGCAGGTGGATCCTGCGTGTTTCACGTGCGTCTCCTGCAGGGGTTTAGAGCAGCTCGTGGACATCCCTGTTCTCCATGGACTAAGGCAAATGGAGGGGAGCCAAACCCTGGTAAAATCTGCTGCCTTTCCCCACGGAAGGGTTGCCCCTCTGCTTTTCCCCCTTTGCTTTTTTTAGGAAACACACCCTCTGCTGCTCGGAAACACTGGCTTCACACAGCAAAGGCTTCGAAGTCTTGATGCACATACCTGGCTCTCAGCACCCTTCTTTGGCACCCTGATGATCCTAAACCACCAGCTGCAATCCCAAGGAGTGCCCACAAGGAATTAAAGCTCAGCAGCATCTCCCGGTGCTGTTCTTTTCTGGGGTTTTCTGGGGTTTTTTGGCTGTAAGTTCTTGCTGTGCTGGGCCCTACACAAATGTGTCTTTGCAGGGTCTCCCCCTTCCAAAGGGCTCAGAGCCTGGACAAAAACAATCCATAGCTTTAGTTTTACCAGTGACACGCACCCAAAAACAAATGCCCTGCCTTCTCCAGGAGGGGCTTTCCCAGCATGGAGGTGCTGGAAGGGAATGTAAGGAATGTAAGTCTAAGGGAATGTAAGGAAACAGCTCCCTGGGCATGGATGACCCACGCCAGGGTGAGGGATGGTTTGAGGGTCACCAGTGCTGCCCCACAGGGTTTGCCAGTGTGGTTCTGCTGGCACAGGTTTGCTGGCACCAAATATGTGCTGCCTGCATTCCCAACATCCTCCCTCTGCACCTCCTCCTTGAGGCCAGCCTCTGCCTCAGCCCAAAACACTGGGTGTTCAAGGCCAAGAGGGAGCAAAGCAGAGTGACTTTGCTCCAACAGGCTGTGGAGCTCCTGAGCTCCATCCACCAGACCCCATGGATGAGGTAATATCCCAACTGGGATCTTTTCTTGGAAGTGGGTACAGGAATAACCCCCTCAATAATTAGTGAAACACCCCCCTCCCCCTCAAACAGAGTTTAGGTTGATGAGGAAAGCAAGATGAGGAAGTTCATCCAGCCTGTCCCCAGCAGCTGAGGACTCCCATGGTACTGGGATGGGTGCCAGGAGCTCTCCCAGATTTTGGGATGCTACCTTGCTACCTGCTGTGGGAATGGGATCACCCTGTCCCAGGCAAGAGCAAGAGATCAGGGTAGCAAAGGGGTCGCAGCCAGCCCAGTTCCTTGCTGGAGATGCCACTTTCCCCATTGACTCCAGAGGATTCCTCACCTCTTGGATTTTAGGAGGGATTGTCCCCAAGAGCAGTTCAAGTTCAAGCTGTCCCTAAAAGTAATTCTTGTTGCTGTATCATTTTCCTGGGCAGGGAGTTCCCCATGGGCAGAGCAGAGAGCACAACAATATATTTTCTTGGTTTTTTTTCATGGAATCACAGTTTGGAAAAGCCCTCCAAGACCATCGAGTCCAACCTGTGCCCGATGCCCACCTTGTCACTCAGTGCCATGTCCAGTCCTTCCTTGGGCACCTCCAGGGGTGGGGACTCCAAACCTCCCTGGGCAGCCCCTGCCAAGGCCTGACAGCCCTTTCCAGCAAGAAATTCCTCCTGATGTCCAACCTGAACCACTCCTGGTGGAGCTTGAGGCCGTTTCCTCTTGTCCTGGCACTTGTTTCCTGGGAGATGAGTCTGCTCCCCACCTTGCTACAACCTGTCCTCCGAAACAGGGGGGTGGATCCAGCAGGCAAGGTGGGCAGCTGTTCTCCAGAGATGTTGCATCATCATGGCTTTGTATGAGACAAACCATTCTGAGATTCACTCTGTGATCTCCTCTTCCCTCCAGAACGTGGGACACAGCGGGATGGAGCCTTTGGAGCGGGCACAACCCCAGCCATGGGGGTATCAGGTATCAAAATGAAAGGAGCTGAGCTTTTCTCTGTGGCTGCCCCAAGGTCAAAGTATTTACTGATGACCTTGACCCCGGGCTGGGAATTTGCTGAGGAATTTGGTGCTGGGTTCCCGCAGTCCTGCTCAGGAGCAGCATTCCCTGGGCAGCACAGGATCCATGTGGAGAGGAAAGCACAAGCCAAGCAGAGACCAAATAAAGCCACATTAATCCCGGCTCCATTAGAAACACAGGAAATAAATAAATGCTGTTTTCAAATGTGGAAAAAGAAAAAAAATCAATAGAGAAAGAAATATTATTTTTAATCTTCTAAGAGGTTTTTACAAACAACAGGGAGGGGAAAAATTGAAAGCCATGAAAAAAGACTTGCCAATGTCCTTTTAACCTTTATTTATTATCACTCAGTCCACATCAGCCCCTGACTGCAAGATAATTTGGAATTTCATTTTAATTTCAATGTATCACATAATTCAACACAGCTTTCCACTTTTTTTATTTTTTTTATTTTTTTTTTTGTACTGGAAACTTTAAAAATCTCTCTATAGGAAATGCATCTAAAAAAAAAATAAAACCACCCCACAACATAACCCTTCTGCAGCAGTTACTTAATTTATAACATGAAAAGGGTTTGTGCTAAAATATGATAAAAATAAAATCAACAAACTTCAAAAAAGGAATATTCCTTAATAACATGCTTTAGCTTGAAGGGTTCCTGCTCCTCTGCTTTTCTTTGGCTTTGTCTGCTGCTCGCATTGGAGTGGGAGTTATTTTGAGCCCGGCTTTTCGGGAGCCTGGTGCTGCACGTTGGTTGGATGTGTTTGATGGCCTGAGTCTGGCTGGGGGATGAAGGGCTGGTGGCACCAACCAGGGACAGGCAGAGCCAGCCTGGCATTCCCTGTGGGCATCATGCCCCAGTCCCCTGCCCTGGATGTGAGACTGGATCCCACGGGAGATCCTCGGTTGTCGCCGGAGCAGATCTTGTGTTGTCCCAACACCCTTCTCTGGGGGGTTGGAGAGCTCTGTCCTTCCCTCCCGGCTCCTCCAAGCAACCACAACCAGGCTGCAGGTCCCCTGGATGCTGCTCCTGTTAGAATCCATCTTGAGTTGGAAGAGTCCCACAAGGATCATCCAGTCCCACTCCCGGCCCTGCACAGACACCCCAACAATCCCACCCTGTGCTGAGAGCACTGTCCAAACCCTCCTGGAGCTTGCTGGCAGCCTTGGGGCTGTGCCCACTGCCCTGGGGAGCCTGGGCAGTGCCCAACCACCCTCTGGGGGAAGAACCTTTTCCTGAGATCCAACCTGAGCCTGCCCTGGCACAGCTCCAGCCCTTCCCTGGGTGCTGTCCCTGTCACAGAGGGCAGAGACTGGAGCTGCCTCCTGAGGAAGCTGCAGCCCCCGACGAGCTCTGACCTCTGTCTCCTCTTTTCCATCTTAACAAGCCAAGTGCCCTCAGATGCTCCTCATATGGCTCCCCCTTGAGACCCTTTACCTTCCTCATGGTCTCCTTTGGACACTCTGTAAGAACTTGAGAACCTTCTTCCATTGTGTCCCCCCAAACTGCCCCAATGTTGAGGTGAGGCTGCCCCAGGGCAGAGCAGAGCAGGACCATCCCCTCCCTGATGCCCCAGGACAGGCTTGGCCCTCCTGGCTGCCAGGGCACTGCTCACTCAGGGACAACTGGCACCCACCAGGACCCCCAGGGCCCTTTCCCAGCTCTGCTTTCCAGCCTCTCATTCCCAGTCTGTCCATCCATCTGGGGTTGCCTCATCCCAGGGCAGAATCCAGCACTTCTCTCTGTTAAACTTCATACAGTTGGTGATTGCCCAGCCCTCTGATTTGTCCAGGACTCTCTGCAGGGCATCTCTGACTTCCAGTGAGTCAACAGCTCCTCCCAATTTAGCATCATCAGCAAACTTGCTCCGTGCATCCCTGAGGTCACTGCCTCCCCCCAGCTCCAAGGTCAGGGTTGGGGGCAGCCTGGAGAGCCCTCCCTTCTGCACGTGACCACATGCATCCACATCCTAACCCATGCCCAACAAAACCTCAAAGGAGAAGCTCGAGATGAGGCGAGAGAGAAGAAACTTCTTCATACAAGCAGCCCCCTTAATGGATGTCTCGACCTTGGGCTCATTTGTTGCCCTGGAGCTCCCTTGATTGCATCATTTTTCTTGCAAATCATGGTTAATTTGTAAAAGAACTTCCTTGGCCCCGTTCTCTTTTTACTGCATTTTTATTTTCTTTAAGAATTCCAGAGCATTAATTTAGTTAATAGGACCTGCTGCAGGTGGTGCCTTTTGCCTGGGATCTTGGCACAGGCTGCGGGCAGGACGCATCTCATCTTTCCACGTCAGCTCCCCTCCACAGCCGTGTTTATCAGGGAGCTCCTGAAGTGACAGGCACAAAAGGGTTGTTTGTACTCCAAATTGCCTGCAGGGAAGATGGCAGAGACCTGGCAACGAGCAGGGGGACAATAAATTGTCTTCCCAAGAAAGCTGCACCCGAGTCCTCGCAGCCGCCCCGACAGAGCTCGGAAGGGTGGGGGCTTTTCCAGTGAGACCTGGAAAGAGGGAATAACCAAAAATGCTGTTTGACAGTGTTGTCATCGATGCCTGGATACAGGGACCGCTCTGTGTCATGCAGAAAATGTCACCAAGAGGTCCCTGCAGAGGTAGTACAAGTGTTTTTACTTGTGGCCTGCCAGGGGGAGGACAAACTCAGGTTTTGGCTGGGTCAGCTTTCGAGCATGGGTTGAGTGAGGCCAAAGGGGCCTGTGGGAATGAAGCCCCAAGGACATGTGCTCCACTCTGCTCGAATCCCAGCCAGCACTCACCTCCTGCCCTGATGTTCAGGTGTGGCCATCACTCCTCTCCTTGCTTCTCCCATGGCTTTGCAAGGAGCTGGAGGAGCTCTGCAGGAGTGTAGCTTGGAGCTGGTGCTTGCCCAGGCCCTGAGCACCAAGAACTCAGAGATCACAGCACCATTTAGGTTGGAGAAGACCTTCAAGATCACCCATAGTCAGAAGCAAGAGCTGACACCCTGAGGCAGCATTTGCCTTGCTCAGAGGGAAGACCTTGAGGCCAACAGCAGGTTTGTCATCAGTGGATTTGGACAGCAAGAGGGTGAACTTTACCCCATCTGGGTGATCTGCCCAACAGGTCTTTGGGATGTTCAGGCTCAGACAGAAGGATTGATCTTCTAAATAAAAAGGGCAGGTAGGGTTAAAGGGACCATAAAATCTGCTGGTGGCCATTGGGACCTCCGGTTCCCTGCTGGGTGAAACCATCTGTACCAGAGAACTGAGCACTGCAGGTCCAGGGCTGAGGAAAATGTTTATCCCAAAAAGCAAATACTACCCTTAACTCTCCAAAAGAGCACTGCTGAGGTGGAAATTGGCTTAATCTCTCTTCTCTAGTACATGTTCACTTGTTTACTAGTCTCAAAAATATTCTTGGGAAAATAGGCCTGGACAGCAGGTTTAAAGAGGTGCTAAAAATCCCAACAAGGCTCTGAAGGAGCCCCATTCCTGAGCTCCATCACCAGTGTGTCCCAGACTGACATGTCTGGGAGGCAACCAGTCTCATTTCTGCCCAGCTCCAAGCCCGTGGCACATCTAAACTGAGAGTAAAGCAACGAGATTTGGCTGAAAACGCCGATTTCAGAGACAGAAATGCAGCTTTTTGAATCAGCAGAATTATCCGTGAGCAAATCCCCTTTTTATTTCATCAGAAACCTGTGGGAAAACGGGGAGTTTGTAGGGGTATCAAAAGAAATCATTTCAGTGTTCAGATCTCCACGGTGCCCCCGAAGAGAGAGACAATAAAAGTCGGTGAAACCTGAACTTTTTCTTCGTTTTTCTCTGGATTTTTTATTTTTTTTTCTGTCATCAGGGGAAAGGTTTTTGTTCGAGAGGTCCGTAAAATTAAGAAGAATCGTTTCAGCTCAGGAGCTGTTACACTTTGGGCTGATCAACCTGCACCAAGCCCAGCAGAGACGGCAATTTCATGCAATTATTCTCCCCCACGCCGGGCGAGCGCCCGGTCCGGGAGCAGAACAGCAAACTCATCATGCCCTATTTAGCAAAATGTTCA
Organism: Manacus vitellinus; assembly: GCF_001715985.3. Taxonomy (NCBI): domain Eukaryota; kingdom Metazoa; phylum Chordata; class Aves; order Passeriformes; family Pipridae; genus Manacus; species Manacus vitellinus. The sequence goes on along the minus strand of NW_021940603.1, from coordinate 1,350,735 downwards.
GTGCCAACACGAAATTCTGACCCTCACATTTTATTAAAAGGATTATATCTTAAAGCAAACTACTTCAGTCCCTTAGCTGGCTTCTTTCTGTGAAAACTTTCAAGACAATTTTGAGGACCGTGGCAGGATCAAGATGAAACAGTTCTGCCTTTCCATCTTATTTCTCCCAGCTCGGATCCGTGTCTTCCTCTGGTGTGTCCCACCTCGAGGTGTAAGCCTCCATTTGCAGAGGAAGCATCATTTCCTCTGGGCTTTTAAGCAAATGTAGGCAGTTAAACAGCCACGGGGGCAGTTCTGGGGTGGAAATGGGCTCAAACAGGAGGCCTCCAGCAGGTGGAAGTTGTTCCCATGAGGTCAGTGCACAGCCTGGAGAGCCAGAAAGATGTCTTCAAGGCCAGTGGTGCTGGGAAGGCAATTTCACCCCAGATTGGGTTTGTATCCACTCTAGCTAATCATAAAAATATCCTGTTGCCATTGTATAGGATTGCATATGTGTGTCGCAGGGGAGGGCGGGGGGGCCACGTGTTGGGGTAGATTTGATAGAAGAGCTTTGTGTCAAATGAATAGGTGGGTTTATTATAGACTTCCCTTGCTCCAAGCTTCAGATGAGAGAAATCCTATAATCCCACCCTGCTTTAATACTGGATTAATGTGGATTTGTTAATAAAATGCTGGTGAAATCGAGAATAATTTGTAATTAACTCAAACTTCTACTCCCCGCATCATTTGGAATATTTTTTTAGTAGAGATGAGGGACGGTTCCCGCAGCCACACGAGCTCCAGCAGAGCACAGAGAGGGGGAGTCCTGCTAGAAAAAAACCCCAGGAACCAGTGCTAGAGAGCAGCTGGACCTCATGGCAGAGGAAACTCCACCCAGCCAATGCTGAATATCAGCCACGGCTCTGCACACCTCGGGGAATCAACCTCAGTCACCAAAGCCTGCTCAGGTCCAAGGTGTCAACACTTGTGAGGGTGAAACCTAAACCATTAACCCCCAAACCAAGGAGTGCACGAGCAGCTGGGTGTGACAACAAGCAAGGACCACATGAACAGTGCAGAAATTACTTAGCAGATGTGGCAGATCTGGAACTGCAACATTAATATTGCCCAGTTGATTAACATTAATACTGCCCCCAATAGATGGAAAGCCCATGTACTGTGAAGATGGATTTCAGACAAAATCCTTTTCCCATCTGAAATCTCTACAGGCACAAAGAAATAGAGGATTTGTCCCACCAGATGGGAATGATAGTTCATCCATCTCCAAATCTTGGCTCTTGCAATGGTTAAAAATGAAGTAAAGTGATTAAATTGTTCAACTATGCTACGAGGTAGAAGAAAGGAGGTCACAACAACCCTCTGCAGCTCCAAGCTGGGGTGGAGGGGCTGGAAAGCTGGGAAAGGCCTTGGGGGTGCTGGTGATGGTGACTGGACACGAGCCCAGGTGTGCCCAGGTGGGCAGGAGGCCAAGGGCACCTGGGCTGTGTCACACCCAGAGTGGGCACAGGCCCAGGGTAGGGATTGTCCCCCTGTGCTGGCACCGCTGAGGCCCCTCCAGGGCTGTGTCCAGTTCTGGGCCCCTCAGTTCAGGAAGGACATTGAGGGGCTGGAGCGTGTGCAGGGAAGGGAAGGGAGCTGGGAAGGGGCTGGAGCAGCAGGAGGGGCTGAGGGAGCTGGGGGGGCTCAGCCTGGAGAAAAGGAGGTGGTGTTGGGTCACAGGGTGGCCTTGCCAGCCTCAGAGATCTTTTCCACCCTGACCATTCTCTGATTCTGTGAGAAGGTGCCCTTTATTCTTCCATGGCAAAACCGACTCCCAGGACTGAGTGTCCCTCTGCCAGGGAGCCAGACAGACCCAGCACAGGAGGGTGATGCAGAGAGAGACACGGCAAATCCTCTGGCTGAGCCTGCCAAAATCCCCTGGCTGAGCCTGCCAGACCCTGCTGGTGCCACGGGTGGGATGTGCAGCACTGAGCAGCACTATCCCTCCTTTCAGCCTTCGACCACTTCACCTGGAGCCCTGATCACCACCTGCCCTCTCCTGCCACTGGAAACTTCCCTGTTGCTGACCCCCAGCACAGTGTTCCCCCTGGATCAGGCTCACCTACAGCTGGGGCAGGGGCCAAAAAAGCCCAGGAGAGCAGGATCTGTCCTTCATCTTCCTCAGCTTTGGGGCCATAACGGCGGATAACAAAAAAAGAGATGATTTCTATCCTCCAGGCCAAATGTTTTAAAGGACTCATAACCTGTAGTTAAGGCTTGATGTTCAAGAGAGGATTTGTTTCATCTTGGGCTCTGTCTCTCTATTTCTTTCCTGGCTTTTTTTTCAGTCTGGACACATTATCCAGCCCAGCAGGAATGTTTTAATGGGAATTCTGGGCAGAGCAAAGCTCAGTAACACCCAGCAGCCAGTTATCCACTCAGTTTATAAAGCTCCTGGCCAGCTGGCCTGAAATTTTGGGCACTGTCTCATTTGACAATTATGCCTTTAACCTGTCCCAGCTGCTGTTTGAGCAAGTTTTCTCCTTGGTTAGAATGAGTTCAACTTGCTTTGCCTTTTTTAAGCTGTAGAGAAAGGTCTGTATTTCAGTGATGGGCCTGCTGTGGCATTCCTTGATGGTCTCCTAAACAGCTTGGGCCTTGGATTGGTAAGGAAATGCCAGCCAATCCTACCAGACTGTGTGTGCTCCAGCTTGTCCACAGGGCCTGGCTGAGATCCTGTCCCCCTGTCCCAGGATTTGCTGCAAAATGCCCCTGGGGGAGCCCAGAGGACACTGCTGGACACCACTCACAGATCTCTTCAGCTGCCTCCATCACTCAGAGGCCATTCATGATTTCCCTGCCAATAACTGGGGACATCAAAAGTTGATTTTTTTCATATATGGGAACAAACTGCCTTGAGAAACTGTTTTCAGACTTGCAAACACCCATCAGCTATTCAGAAAGGTCAAAAACTCCTGGACTTTTTAATTGTGGACCTTGGCAGGACCTGAAGAGGATGGAAACCATTCTGTGAAGTGCTGCAGAGATCTCTCCTCCTCGGGGAACTTGAGAACAAACCACTTGGCCCCCGGCTGATCTCTGCTTTCATTTCTGTCCCTCACTGTGCGTGAAGGTTACACGAGGTGTTTGTGTCTCTCGAGTCCGTCTGGAGTCTCACCATTTAATTTGGATCATTCTCACAGGCACCTTTGTTGTCTGTATTCTTCATACCTTTGTTGTGTGCTGGGTTGGGTTTTTTTTGTCCCCCTTTTCCCTTCTGGCCCACGGATGGAAAGTCTTTGTCTAAGAGAACAGTTTGAAAGGCTTGGAGTTTGGATGGTATCGTGAGTGTCAGAAGTGCTTCCTCTTGAATGGAGAGACTTTTTAGTCTCTTGAATAGAGAGACCCAATAACCTTTTATTAGACCAACAGGTGGAAGAAATGGATAAGTATTCATGTGTATGAGCCCTATTGTATCTCTCCAAAATTCACATTCTCTTTTAAAGACTTTGCTTGAAACAGCATTTACTCAAAACACCTTCTGTGAAGGGAGACAGAGCCTCACTCTGCTGAGAGACAACCTCAGAAAATCATAGAATTATTCAGATTGGAAAAGCTTTCTAAGATCCCTGAGTCAAACCATTCCCCCAGGTTACCATGTTCCCAGGTACCACAGCCACGTTTTTTTGAACACTTCCAGGGATGATGACTCCACCACTGCCCTGGACAGCCCATTCTAATGCCTGACAACCCTTCTGGGGAAGAAATATTTCCTAACATCTGACCTAAACCTCTCCTGGCACAGCCTGAAACTGTTCCCTCTCCTCCTGTCCCTTGTTCCCTGGGAGCAGAGCCCGACCCCCCCCCCGGCTCCCCCCTCCTGCCAGGGACTTGCAGAGCCAGAAGGTCCCCCCTGAGCCTCCTTTTCTCCAGGCTGAGCCCCTCCAGCTCCCTCAGCCCCTCCTGCTGCTCCAGCCCCTTCCCCAGCTCCGTTCCCTTCCCTGGACACACTCCAGCCCCTTGTGTCTCTCTTGAAGTGAGATGTTAGAACAGGTTCAAGAATGGGATCTTCTGGCCCCAAAACTCATCTGAGGGAAGGAGACTGGCTCAGCATCTTGCTGAGATATTCCTGGATGACCAGCAGTGCCAGAGCAGAGGTCCCCAGGGAAGGGTGTATGAAATAAAACCAGTGTAACACAGAGGGGATGAAATATTGTGTTACTGATGTTTGGATAAGGCAAAGAGGATTCCTCTGAGTCAAGATACCCTTGAGAGAACAGGGTCCCCATGGAAGTGTCACCATCCTGGAAGTGTCCCAAACCTGAGATATGGCACTCTGCCAGGGTTTGTTGGGCATGGGGGGATGCAGGCAAGGGTTGGACTCGGTGATCTCGGGGGTCTTTTCCAACCCTAATGATTCTGTGATTCTGTTCCTGAGAGATTCCTCCTTTATACAAAGGTCATTGTGCCCAGGACCAGAAGAAGGACAATATTTGTTTAAAAGACTCATTTTGAATCTCAAAATACCCCAGGCCTTTGGAATGTGCCCTCCAGCACTGCGATGTTTGTTTTCCTGTTTGCCAGGCACTGTTGTGGATCAGAGGGAAAACCAGTGCAGGCTGAGTCCACAAAAGCTCTGCAAACCAGACAAAAAAAGGCAAATTATTTTCTCTATCTCTATCATGGCTTCTCTTATTCATGTCTTCTCTAAATTATATGGCCATGATCTTTCTAATCTCTCTTTGCATGGACGTCTTTCCATGCCCTTAATAATTTCCTTTGCCCTCCCGGGGACCTTTCCCGTGTCTGCATTTCCAGGCAGGGAGGTCGGAGTGGGAAACGTTATTCTGAGTGAATGTGGATCATACAGTTCTGTAATTCCATTATTCCATTACAGCCTTTTCAGTATTATTCCCTCTTTTTTTGAATAAAGCCTGGCATTTCCTTGGTTTTCTGGATCATCAATGCATTTCAAGGTTGTGCTGAGCTCCTGGCAAAGACAACCAGGAGTTGTAGCAACGGCTTGGAAGTTTTGTAGTTTTGTTTTTTTTAGTGGAGTTTCTTTGTTTGGTTGGCTTGGTTTTGTTTTTTGTTTTATGTTTGGTTTTTTTTGTTTTATTTTGGTTTTCGGGTTTTGTTGTTGTTTGGTTTTGAGTTTTCGTTTGGTTTTTTTTTTATTTTGTTTGTTTGTGGTTTTAAAGTTTTTGTTGCTGCTGCTGCTGTTGTTTGTTTGGGTTTTCTCTTTTTCCCAGCAAGACACCCTACTTGGCTCCCAGTTTCCTGAAAACTAATTCTCAGTGCTCGGAAGGGCAGGTCCTTTCCCAATGGTTTGTTCTGAGCTCTCTGCCATGGGATGGCTGAAGGACAAACACTTCTTGGCAGTTTTGCTTTTCCCACTGTCTGAAGACTTGGTTTGCTGACAGATTTTCTGGTTTTTAAAGTTGGAACCACCCAATTTTTTGGCATTCCTTGGACTGCCTGGGGCTTCTGAAGCTCTTTGGAGGAGGTTCTTACGGGTGATGAAGCAGGCAGATAAAAAGCCAAATGGCATTTAAAAACACTATCCTAAAACTAAAATTCTCTCCTCTAATTATTGCCAACATAAACTGAGTCATTCTCACTTTATAACAGCCTAAGGAAAATCTCTTTCCTGAAGGAAACGTGCAGGGAAGGAGTGGGAGCTTTGTTTTGCTTTACTTTTAAAGTTGACTTTTCTACTCCAGGACAGGAGAGGAAAGATCCAACTGGCACCTTCAGCTTCTTTTCCTTTTTATCTGCTAAGAATGAAGTGACTGGGGGTGTGTGAGAGACAGAACTTAGGGAAAAGGAAATCTGAGCTTCCCTGGGCTGCCAGGAAGGCCTCTGCCCTCCTGATCACAGTAACCAGTGGCTCTGAGGGGGCACTGGACATTTCAGTGAGGTTTTAATGCCCTTAGATTCAAGGAAGGACAGGAATCACAGAGTCCCAGAACCAATGAGGTTGGAAAAGACCTCTGAGATCGAGTCCAACCTGTGCCTGGTGCCCACCTTGTCCCCCCGCCCAGAGCGCTCAGTGCCACGGCCAGGCCTTCCTGGGACACCTCCAGGGATGGGGACTCCACACCTTCCTGAGCCTGTTCCCACTCTTTCAGAGAAGAAATTCCTCCTGATGTCCAACCTGAACCTCCCCTGGCACAGCTTGAGGCTGTTTCCTCTTGTCCTGTCAAACAAAGCTCAACACCTTTGTGGCTCAAACTGAAGGACCAGCCCTGCAGGCACAGGGCTGAGAGTTTTGCTTTGCTTGGGTCCAGGGTTCATCAAGAGTTTGGAGTTCTCCTGACTTTAATTTTGTTGCAGTTAAGCAGACAGACACCCACAGCACGGGGTTTTGGGGAGCTGAAAGAAAACCAAATCAAAACATGTTCTTCAGCATAAAAGGTTCCCCGTGGTTCAGGATGGGGAGCTGATAAGATCTCCTTCACCAGCCCCTGTTGGAGGGGATTCCCAGTGGTACCTGTGAAGGCACAAGGACACGAGTCAGATCACACATGTAATTAATTAAATTAATTAATTAAAATAGCCATGCAAGAAACGAACTCCTCAGACCAACACCTCTGAGCTCGGGTTCCACGTGGAGTCAAAGACCTTGAAGGTTTTGGTGTGCAGAAAAGCTCCAGTTTGGTGACACGGGCAGAAGGGCACCCCAGGGCAGTTGGCTGCCTCATGCCACCCCCTTCCTGAATTTTTCAGGGACGGCTGGGGAGCGCTTCGTTCATCCCAAGTCCTGCTGCTTCAAAGGCTGAGCCTACGAGCAGGGAATGACTGAATCCCGGGTCTAACGATCGAGAGACTCAACATTCAATTAGGCAGAGTTCCCGAGAGTGCCTGACCACAGTCTGGAGTGCTGTAGGAGGACTCCTTAGGACCTCAGATCAGACCATCAGCACGGCCAATTAATGCTAACGCTACTGGCCTTGTTAATTGTGATGAAGCTCCCCAAGGGGAGCGGGGCTAAATGAGCAATACATATCAAAGAGGAGCTGAAAAGCCATTCTGCGTTATTGTCTCTTTGTTGATTTGAGGAGGACGTGATGAACTAGGTACTAATTACATTAAAAAACACTGTTTTCTAAGCCAATCTCTCCTCTAATTAATGGCAACATAAACTGAGTCGTTCCCGTTTTACAGCAGCCCGAGCAGCGCAGTCACCGAGGGGAACACGCGGGGCAGCTCTGGGATGTGCGACATTAACAGGATTTCACCAGGGAGATGGAAATTTCCAGTCCCAAAGCACGGAATGGAGACACAGGTACCACCAGGGTCCCTCAGCAGCATTTCAAGGAGTCCCACGTCCTTCCACCGGCACGGCCATGTGTGTGCACATCACACAAAGCAATTTTTTCCTCGGCATCAGGAAAGTTCCCCTTTCCACTTAAATGGCTTTTTTTTTTTCCTTGATTCATTTTTACTTTATTTTATTTTTTTATTTATTTCCCTTCTGTATCCTTTTCAATCTGGAAAGTGACTTGGCCTCTCTTCCCCCCATCTATTTTCCTCCTGCCACTATTCAGTTTAAGGCATGAAACACAGAACTAGATTGAAAGCATTCAATGGCCATTCAATCGGAGAAGAAAAGGGCCCCTCAGAGCTTTATTAGATATGAAGATCCACAATAAAAATCAATTTCTGCCTCTTTATGCAGTTTAAATGACAAAGCACCCACCCATTCTGCAGCCATTGTGCCCGGGAAATGTAATTCAGCGCCGGAGCCGGGACCAGAACAGCACGGACTCGCTGACCTGCGCCGGCAGATTCCGATATGATACAGACCTTCCCAGATAATGGGAGCCACTTCATCTCACCGCGGGAGAGAACAAGTTATCTGATATCTTGGAGGGTTAAAAGGCTATGTGGGCAGCATTTTTAATAGCACTCTAAATCAGCATCTTTAAAAACACCTCTGCTTCTTTTTTTTTTTTTTTTTTCCCCAGCACCCCTCTCCTCGCTTTTTCCGCGCGTCCGTCGGCGAATCCCAGCCGGGATCTCGGCTTTGCTCTTTGGGGGAGAGCCTTTCCCGGGCGCTTGGCTGCGAGTGAGCGGATCAAAGTGCGAACTTGACTGCGAACATCGGCGGGACGGGCGGGAATTGCTGTCGGGAGCGGCTGTGGCTCCCGGGATGAGCGAGGGCTGGGCAGGGCTGGGGCAGAGCTGGCACATCCCGCGGGAAGGGGCTGGGCAGGGAACGAGCAGCGTCGGGGCTGTCAAGCTGTCCTGGGATATTTGGCTCGGGGATCAGGGAAAGGTTCTTCCCCCAGAGGGTGTTTGGGCACTGACCAGGCTCCCCAGGGCAGTGGGCACAGCCCCAAGGCTGCCAGAGCTCCAGGAGGGTTTGGACAACACTCTCAGGAACAGGGTGGGATTGTTGGGGTGTCCTGGGCAGGGCTAGGGCTTGGACTGGATGATCCTCGTGGATCCTTTCCAGCTCAGGATATTCTGTGATTCTCTTACCATCCCCTTAAATCACTATTGCAACTGGTTACTTCCCAGTCCAAAAGATAACTTTTTGTTTGGATTCCACTAAAATCTTGGCCTAAATTGTGTCTAATAACAATATGTTCCTCAGAAAAAAAGATGATCCTGTGTGTAAATGATTTTTGCAGGATTTTTTTAGCTTTTCTTTTTATCCTTATATTATGGAAAAGGGGCAGGAAAATACTGAATGTACTTGTTCCATATATTCTAGGGTATAGGCTATATTTGATATATTTTATATATATTTGGTATATATTTATCTATATACCATACAGATAAAATCTGTATGTATATATTTATTTTATATATTTGACATCTATTCTATACCATATATATAAAATCTGTATATATACACTGATTTTATATATATTCTGTACCATACATATCTATAGCCTGCTAAGATTGCATAATATAGTCTACTTAGTTACACAGAATTTTTGTACTGGCAATCACGTTGATTCCAACACTCACAGGCTTTGAAAGCCACGCTCGTTTTATCAAAAATTAAAGTAGGAGAGAGAAACACAGAAGGAAAATGAAGTTATGACAATCCCAGGAGCCCCACTTTTTCCTTTGGAGAAGGAAACTCTTCCACTTGATGTCCCAAACCCACTTATTTTTTAAAAAATTCCCTTCTAAAACACACCACTGAATGATGTCACGGTGGAAATGAGCGGCTTTGATGTGTCTCAGATGAGTCTGAACCCTTCAGTGACTGACTTCAAAATTTCTCAGGGCCTCTGTTTGTTTGGAGCAGGGGGAGCTCCGGATGCCGAGGTGGAATTCGTGTCTTCCAGCATCTCTGGCCAAAACTCCTCCCTGTGTAGCACAGGGTATTTTCCATGGATTGGAATCCTGCTATTCCCCCTTGGCCTCGTGGCAGCTTTATCTTAATGAAGATGTTCCTTGTGCCTCTGGCAAAGCTTTTGTGCTGCCCCGGGATGAAATGTTTCAGCAGGGAGAAGGAGTTTGGAATCGGAGTGGTTTACAATTGTAATTTGATTTTGGAAGTGTTTTGGTGTGTTTACAAAACAGCTCTGAGACTTCCCCTCCTTGGGAGTACATCTGTGTGTGTTCCCTGGGAAGCACTGCCCTTCCTGGATGTGGATGGACCTGGAATCTGCTGGGAGCCACTGCTCGTTCTGTGTCCTGGAGCACCAGGGGCCTCTTAGCACTGAGCAAGTGTTTTATGGGGAAGGGAGGCCTGTGAAACCCCTGTGCCCCCAAAAGCAGATCCCTCAGATAAATCCTGACACAAATTTCCATGTGAGACTGATGCAATTTCCCAAAGAAAGGCTGGGAGCTGCCCAGAGGGTGGGAGGCATCCCCTGGCTCTGCATGGAGAGGTACCACCAGAGGTACCACCACACCCCTTTCCTCCTTGGGAATGTCCTGAGACCTTCCCAGGTCCCTCCCACGAAGGGACCACATGTCTTGATGTGCCAGTGGCTGGAGGTCATCCCAGCCAGCTGAGTTATTTGGCAGTGGTGCTGTTGGCTGTGCAGTGTGCTCTGCAGGCCTTGCCCAGCTCTCCAGGGGTGCCAGTAAGATACACCAACATCTCCTGTGCACAGCATGGAGGAGCAGACACATGGTATTAAGGGTTTTCCATTTGGAAGAGGACCTGGGAATTACCCCAGTGCT
>NW_021940603.1:1337751-1339976 GCF_001715985.3 Manacus vitellinus | reverse complement strand
CCCATAAAAGGGAAATCCCCAGGAAGTGTATCAGGGGATTAAAGGTGAGGGCCAGGAAAGGGCTGTTCCCATCAAAGGGCAGCACTAGCACAGGAGCAGAGTGAGAGAAACAGCCCTGAGGAAATTTAGGCAGGAAATCAGTGACCATGAGAAGATCCACACTCTGGAAAGGCCTCCCAAAAAAGGTTGGAAACTCATGGAAGACCAAAGTTGAAAAGAAAAGGAAATAGAGATTACAAAATGGATAAAATTAATTTGTGGGCATTAATGGTCCCATTCAAGCCCATATTCCTGTGGCACAAAAAGACCATGTAAAGAAAAAGGAAGCTTATTTTTTTGCACATATATACACATATATGTGTGTGCATATATATATATATATACATACATAAACTCATAGTGTTTTTGTAGATGGACTATCATCAATACAATCAAGGTGAGAGCCTTCACACACTCCCAGCCCTGGAATGCTCCAGTGACAGAAAGCTGGCAGTGGGATTGAAGACAGTCCCATTTTTTTTTTAAGCAGACTTTTCTCACATTTATCATCTGTCACCGTTTCAAAACCTGTTGGGAACCTGCAGCAGGAGACAAAAACAGACCTCTGGGTAAATGGTGTGGTTGGGCAGAGCTGGTTTTGGCAGAGCTGGGGATCTGGTGTGGTGACTCTGGAAATCTTTTCCAGTCCCAGCTTGCTCACAAACTCCTTGGCACGGGGATACACCTGGACTGCAAGGAAATGCTGGGAGCAGTTTTCCTGCTCTCCTCTGTGGAGTGAGAGGGCTGCAAACCCTCCTTGCTGCTGCTGAAGAGGAATCCCAGAGACAGCCACGTCTCAGCATTCCCAACCTGCTGAGTGCTGGGCATGGCTGGATGCCAAGAGACACCAGGGAAAGGTTTGACTGGAAGCAACACCCCTTTGTAGGTAGTTTTGTGTGCCCAACAGGAAAGCATCACAAAACACTCAGAGAGGTTGCTTGGGGTATTGGCAGATAAATCAGCACCAAGTGTTTAACTGGGAATGGTTGGAGCTGTGTCAGGGCAGGGTCAGGTTGGATCTCAGGGAAAGGTTCTTCCCCCAGAGGGTGGTTGGCACTGCCCAGGCTCCCCAGGGCAGTGGGCACAGCCCCAAGGCTACCAGAGCTCCAGGAGGGTTTGGACAACACTCTGAGGGACAGGGTGGGATTGCTGGAGCTGTGCAGGGCCAGGAGTTGGACTGGATGATCCTGTGGGTCCCTTTCAGCTCAGGATGTCCTGTGATTCCGTGATCCTTCATCCACACATCCTCCATCCGTGTGCTCCTGAGTTTCCTCAGCCTTCTCACTGGTGTACTGTCTGTGTCTGAGCTCCAGGAGAAGAGGGACCTGTGGTATCCACGACCAGAGGGATCTGGACAAATCACTTCTGCTCTTCTGTGTGGACTACAAGGAACAAGCCCCTCCAAAGGCAGGAGCAGTTGTCACACACCAATGGTGGCACTTCCAGAGCTGTTCCAGCTCCAGCTGCTCTTCACTGAGCAGCAGTGAAAGTGCCTGGGGGTGTTTCCTTGATGAAGGGCAGATCTTTTTTTCCAGCTGTGGTACCAAGTAACTGTTTGGTGAAGAGATAAGATCAGGGCCTTGCTGGAAGGCAGCCAGGTCTGGTTCAACCAAACCCAACTGTTAAGAAACACCCACAGCAAATTCTGCTCCCTGCTCCTGCTGCCTCATGTCCCAGGAGCTGTCTTGTCTCTGCTTGGCTCCTGGTCCTACTCTTCCCCCAAAACCCTCCAGGCCTGGGCCCAAAAATCCCATCCATGGTATGACAGGCTCAATCCATCCTGGCTCTGTGCCCCTGGCCCCATCCCAGGACCAGTCATCTGGCAGAGAACCCCTGCAGACAACGGTGATTCAGCCCTATATAAAACAGGAAAAGGCAGAGGCAGAGAGTGACAGAGCATCAGGTAAGACAGGGAAGCATCAAGATTGACTCCAAGTCCCAGATTGGAGGTCCTGAAACACATCAAGTTTATGAATTTAACTGTGTGTGCTGTTTATGCAGGAGACAGAAGTTGCTGGTTGGTGCCATAAGACTGTGGAAGGAGTTGCAGAATGTCTTGGGAAATCATAGAATCACAGAATGTCCTGGGTTGGAAGGGACCTTAAAGACCATCCAGTTCCAACTCCCTGGCAGGAACAGGGCAGGGACTAGCCCAGGTTGCTCCAAGCCCTGTCCAACCTGGCCTT
>NW_021940603.1:1335701-1337016 GCF_001715985.3 Manacus vitellinus | reverse complement strand
AGCCAGGCAGGTATTTCTGTGCAGATGTTTCAAAGAATATTAGATTAAAATTAGCAAGATGCTTGTGCATTGTACTGAAAATTGGTTGAGCCTGGTCCTCATGTGGTGTCCTTGCTGTGCCAACCAGTGGCAGGTCAAGAGCTGGTCTGTGATTACTTGTGACGTCTGGTGCAGATCCTGCTCCCTAAAATACAGTGGAATGGTCTTTACCTTTTTTTTTTTCAATGTGAGCAGTGTCTGAGATTTTATTTCCTTTGAGAAGATTTCTAAAAACCACTGCTTCAACAAACCCTCTATTCTTCTTCCTGGGTCTTCAGCTCTAGCATGGAGGGGTCTAAAAATGATAAGAGTTGTTTAATTAAAAAAAAAAGAAAAAGAAAAAGAAAGAAGCAATGAATCAGCTTCAAACAGTAATATCTGCCCATTTAGAACAGGAGAAATGGAAAGATTAATGGACCTTAAGAGCAGATCCCCTGGCAGGCTGAGTACGGAGCTGGGGAACCCAAAACATACACAAAGGGATTAAATCAAATGCAGAGAAAACCTTGTTGACTCAATTATTCTAAAACTAATGTTCAAGTGGAAAAAACCCCTGGAACTGGACGAGGGCAGAATTTGGTTGGGTGAGGTATGTGAAGGGAGCAGCTCCTCACACGAGTCCATCCAGCTCCCCAGTGCTGTGGATCCAAAATCAGAGACCCACTGGGTTTTTCACTGGGCTGGGGGAGAGTTAATTTTCCTCAGAGTAGCTGGGACAGGGCTGTGTCTGTCGTGCTCAGTGGGTAAAGCTGGGGGAGAAAGGAAAAGGAGGGGTGGTGCAGAGGGATGGTGTTTGTCAGTGGATGATGTTGGCCAAAAGGCAAGAGTCTTGATTTGACAGAAATGTGTGTGTCAGGTTCTGCTTTCCCAAAAGCCACACCAGGCATCTTCTTGATGCCCCTGAGATCAACTTTGTTGGTTAAACTCGGTGCTAATAATGCCAAGGTCAGGGTTCAACCCCTGCATGGGCCATTCACTCAATGGCCCTTGGGGGTCTCCTCCAACTCAGAATAACCTGTGATTTTTAAACTGGTCTGCATTTGCAAAGAGCCAATATGGGACGGGATGAATTCAGAGAAATGGTGCTGGTATTGGGTCATTTATGCTGTTTATGCATGTGAGCAGCTCCTGAGGCTGGTCCAGTGGGATTACTGGATGCAGGATCTCCCACCCTTTCCCCAGAGCCAGCAGGAAGGAGGGAAGGCAGAGCTGACCAAACCTGGTTCCTGTGAGGATTCCAGCAGTGATGGGGACAATGTCAGCCAGATTTTTGGCT
>NW_021940603.1:1332605-1334646 GCF_001715985.3 Manacus vitellinus | reverse complement strand
AACAACACAACCCAACTTTAAAAGTACAATGCGAATGAAAAATGATGGTTTTACTCTTTGCCTTAAAGTAAAATAGCTTTTATCTTTTTTCCCCCCTTACAACAGCCTCCTCTACCTAGATAATGCATTTGGTTAGATTTATTTGCTCAGCCCAGAAAACTTGACACTAAGGGGATTATTTAGTTTTAGATTCGCTGTAGTCCATAGTAATAGCCAACAGGGAAAGGAATGAAGCAGCGATATTAGCAGGGAGATGGGAGGGGAGGGTGGACGGGGGAGGGGGTGGCAGGGACTGCAGCTAAGCAAAACTGCTTGCATAAACACCATTAAGAAGATTTAGACATTGCTTTTCTTATCATCAGCACTCCTGGAAGAAATAAAAAAAAAAAAAAAAAAAGAGAGAGAGAGAGAGAGAGAAAGGAGAAAGGAAAAGGGACAGGCCCTGACTTGCTGTGCCTGCGTTTCCATCAGGGTTCAATGGAAAATAAACCCAGCCCAGGGTCTGTTGGCAGCGACTGTGCCGAGCTCTCCCAGTTACCCCCTCACGCTCCCGAGGAGACATTTGTTCCACGTGTTAAGGGGAGGAAGGAGCAAGTCCAAAGAGGAGGAAACACACAGACTGGGCCAATTTTATCCATATCCACGAGAGCACATTTATTTCTCTGGGAGACGCTCGGGTTTCCTTTGTGCGCTCCCAAGGAGCCGAGAGCACGGGGTGGGACATGAGGGAGAGGGGCTGGGGAGGGACATGACAAACTAATGGACAGAGCACCTGGCAGGAGAGCTTTTGGGAACTCTGTCCCAGATCCACTGGGCACTGACTCTGTGGAAGGACAGAGCGAGGAGCATCAGCTGGGGACAGGCAGAAGAAGGCTCTGGGGACTTTGCTGTTCAGCAGAATCCCAGAATGGTTTGGGTTGGAAGGGACATTAAAGCCCATCCAGTGCCAACCCCTGCCATGGGCAGGGACACCTTCCACTAGCCCAGGTTGCTCCAAGCCCGTCCAACCTGGCCTTGGACACTTCCAAGGATCCAGGGGCAGCCATAGCTTCTCTGGGCAACCTGTGCCAGGGCCTCCCCACCCTCACAGGGAAAAATTTCTTCCCCATATCCCATTTAAACTTACTCACTGGCAATGGGAAGCCATTACCCCTTGTCCTGGCACTCCAGGCCCTTGGAAACAGTCTTTCTCCATCTTTCTTTCAGGTTCTCTTCAGGCACTGCAAGGCCACAATCAGGTCACCCCAAAGCTTCTCCTCTCCAGGCTGAACAATCCCAACTCTCCAGCCTTTCCTCCCAGCAGAGCTGCTCCAGCCCTTTGACCATCTTGGGGCCTCCTCTGGACTCTCTCCAGCAGCTCCATGTCCTTCCTGGCCTTCCAGAGCTGGAGGCAGGTTTTGGGAGGAAATGTGTGGGAAATCCCTAGTGCTGGAAGGACTTTCCAAGAGTCTGGATCAGGCCATGGAGCAGCAGTTGTCCCTTCAGGATGTGGGTCCCCCTGACAAGCATGGGCTGGTGCCACTCCCCAGCGTGGCACAGATCCAGCCAAGGAAGGAGGGACATCCTGGCCTTGCCTGGGAATGGGAGGTCAAACTGCTCCTCTCTGTTCCCACCATGACTGTTGTGACAACCTCTAAGCCTGGCAGAGGCATCCACAGAGAATCATGGAATCATTAAGGCTGGAAAAGACCTCCAAGGTCAACGAGTCCACCCGTTAAACAGTGCAACACACCTCGGGAGAGCAGACATGAATGAGAAGGTTATTTACTGAACACAGGGAGTGAGCAGATGAGCAGATGCTCAGCCCTCTGATCTGGTGTTGAGGTCACTGTGAGCAGCTCTGAGTGTTTCCTTGTGTGAACGTGGCACATCCTGGAGAAGGGGTGGGAATGGCTGACTGCCCAAGTGCTCAGGGGAGCTGGGAAAAGTCTGAAGCCATTGGAGAGTGTCCAAAGGAGGGAATGAAGGTGGGGAAGGGCCTTGATTTGGAGCCCTGTGAGGACACTGAGGGCACTTGGTGTGTTCAGCTGGAGCAGAGGAG
>NW_021940603.1:1325902-1332338 GCF_001715985.3 Manacus vitellinus | reverse complement strand
GCACAGGGGGTGACTGTTGGGGATGTTCCTGTGCAGGGCTGAGGGTTGGACTGGATGGTCCTGGTGGGTCCCTTCCAGCTCAGCCCATTCTGGGATTCTGTGACCCAGTCACTCAACCCCTTCCCTTCTCAGCTCCCACTGGAAGGAGCAGAATCCCTCAGGGAGGAGGCAGAATCCCTCAGCTGCCACTTCAGCAGCTCCTCCACCTGCTGTATTTCTCTGCATCCCTGTGTCAAGTGTCAGTGCCAAAAGCCCCAAGTCAGCACATCCCAGCTGCCAGAGCAGCCCAGGGAGGGAATGCAGATGCTATTTTGGAAGTTACAGTGCTCTGAGTTTTAAACAAAGCATCCAGTGCTGAGGAAGAGACATAAACCTTCACGCTTCAGGGCACAAAACCTTCCTGCTACCAGGCATTAGGAGGAAAAATGTCCTTGGAGGCAGATATTGTGGAGCTCCCAAAGAGGAACTTCATATCATAGAATCATGGAATCACAGAGTGGTTTGAATTGGAAGAGCCCTTAAAGCTCATCTCATTCCACCCCCTGCCATGGGCAGGGACACCTTCCACCAGACCAGGTGGCTCCAACTTGGCCTTAAACACTTCCAGGGTTGGGGCATCTTCTTGTCTTTTACTCTCTGCAAGGTGGATGGAAAACCCAAATTCAGTTTCATGAGGAAATCTGTGGCTTTGGCTTTCATTCCACAGTGCTGTCAGACAGAAACCTTGCCAATGCTTCATTGGAGGAGAACCTACATGTCTCAGAGAAGGCACATGTGAGAGGGAAGAGGCCATGTAGGAGAGAGGAAATTCAAGTTGAGCTGACTAATCCATGACACAGAAGGAATTGTCACATTCCAAGTGACTGCTTCAACCAGGGGTTGACAGGTCAACTGAATTAACTCTGGATGTAAGAGTTAACTCGTGAGATGACTTCACTATTTATCCAGCTGCACATCATCCTGGCAAGTAGATTATTTGATAATCACAGTTTGTGCCTCTTTGCTTTTATTTAATGTCCCAAGGAAGCATTTGCATCAGGGAGAAGAAAACTGGGGAGTAGAGTGGGAAGTTGCTTTGGGACCTGTGGTCATTGTGGAAGGGATGGAATAGTTTAAGCCCAGAGGAAAATGCAATTCATTAATTCTTTAATTTCAGGAAATAACAGCTGCCCCTGTTGATAATGCTCATAAGGTCTTGACAGCTCTTGGATCAAAGCAAAGAGAACATCTCCTTCCCTGAATTCCCACATATTCCTGCTATTCCACCCATCACCCTCAGCCTCCTTGGCCCTTCTATATGCACAGAAAACTCTGTGCCCCAGAGCAGGTTCCTGACTGGGTGAGTTTAGAAAATCTGCTCCAACTCCTTGGCATCCTCTGTTCTTTGCAACCCACCTTGCTCTGGTATTCTCAGTCATATCTTGGAGCAGAGGCATCCAGAAGTCCTGTGCCTTGCCAGGGTTCACAGAAAGAGAGGGAAGAGCAGGAAAGGTCCCAGGTGCCCAGAGGTTGCTCAGGAGTGGCACAGGCTGGGCCCTCAGGGATCAATGGTCCCCTGCTGTTCTCCCTGTGCAGGGGGCCCAGACCACCAGCATTGTCTCAGGAAGTGCCTGAACCACTTCTCCTTTTCTTTTCCTAGAAGCATCATTCCCATCTTGCCTGCCTTGAGCTCCAGCCAGCTGCTTTCCATCCAGGAGCTTATCTCTGGCAGGCACGGGGACACCGTGGGACAGGGGCTGCTGGGGCTGCCCAGAGCAGGAAAGCTGGGGCCCAGCAGCTGCCCCTGGACACCAGAGCCCCTGGTCTTTGTTATCTCCTTCCAGCACCAAGTTCTGTGCCCAGGCTACAAGATTAGCTGATCTCCCACAACGGGCTGCTGTGGGAAGGGGTTATTTCTTTTTTCTAGAGTAGCTATTTTCCATCCCTGGCTAATGTTGCTGTGTTTCCTCTGTCTCTCAGCACAGCTGCCTTCTGCAGAGCCTTCAGAACAACCCATCCTGGAGCAAGTGATGTATTCAGCTTCTCTCCACCATGACTAAAGCCTTCTGCATCTGCAGCCTGAACTTCTCTCACTGGCTGTCGAGAGCTGTGTCTGTTCACAACACGTGGTGCCAAACTCATCTCCTGCCACAGAGGAGAACAAATAAACCCACAAACTCCCCATGGTGCCACTCAAGCAGAGCCACCACCCACCTCGTGTAGTCTTTTGAGTGCAGCACTGGGATGTGTCAGGGATCTACTGGATCCCATTGCAGCAGATGCCAGTGGGGAAGTGCAAGGGCACTTTTCATTCAGTGAGATTCTTGAGTGTGATATGAAAATCCCGGTGAAAAGGTAGAAATAATGCGTGTCCTGGTGGTTACCAACAGTGGAAGACATCAGGGGAATAAAATCTGGGAATCTAAGGGTACAGCATGGCAGCAAGGTGGATTGGCTGCAGCTACAGCCACCTCCCAGCTCAGGTGACAAGGACAAACTGGGATTGTAGCAAAAGGATGGGGCATCCTGCTGAAAGGTGAGGAACAGCAGGGCAAAGGCAAAGTGCATCTGCCCCAACCCACAGCCTGTGCAGCACAGGGCTCCAGCTGCCTGGGGACCTTCTTTGGCTGCACCTCTGTCTTCAGGGGGAGTGGGACATTTGTCAGGAGACCTCAGACAGGCTTGGGGGTGGGAGCAAAGCATTCCTGACTATGGAAAGCTGGTTGTCTCCCCAAAAACGAGGAGCAGTTCCTCGGAACACGGACACACAGCTGAGTTTCCACACGCTGTCGTTGTTCAAGCTCAGCCCAGCACTGCCCCAGGGCTGCAGAGCTCAGCTCCTGCTCCTGCCCTTGCTGCCTGTGCTTGATGGAGCAACTCCAGGTGGGATTGGAACCCCTCTGGTCCTTGGGCTCTGTCTGTGTAAGCTGGGCTGGGTTTATTAGTTTCACTGGGTTTTTTTTGTCTCAGGGCAGAACCTGTGGTGAGGCCACACCAGAGTTCATGGTGGTCTCACTGACTGATTCCCTCTCAGCCACAGAGCAGCAGCTGGTGGGAAATTAATTGTGTGGCATACATTTACAAGTTAATTGAAGTTTCACTGGGAGGTGGGAAACCTGCATTTGATAAATAAGAGAAGGAGGCACCAGAACATGCTTTCCCTGCCTGGCCTTAGCTCTGGGGTTCTTGTCTCCCTGCAGTGATTCCTGGCTGCTCCAAAGCAGGTCAGGGGCCCTCTGTGCTGAGTGAACATACAGCAAGAGGCACTCACTGCCTCAGGAACTGCACAGCTCCCAGCTCTCCTGGGGATGTCAGAGCAGATTCCCTTGTTCCTGGATGATTCCAGCCCTGATTTTTATTTTTGGGGCTTTCTTGGTAAGATTCCATTAGCAGATGCTTCAGCCAGGCTTGAAGCATTCTTGGCACCTAGAGAGGGAATCCTCAGATAGTTTGATTTTCCTCTGGGAAATGCCTTTTCTTCAGAGGTCCCTGTTTGCTGCTTCACAGTCACCTGCCTCTTTTTTAACTTAGGGAGTTGCCTCAGTTATGTTTTTCTGGATGGGCTTCACCAGGAGGGCTCCCAGATGAACGAGCAGAAAGCAGGAGATGTCCAGCAATGGGTAAACTGTGAGGGGAGGGAATTTAATACCCAGAGTGACAGGAAATGAGAGGCAGCTCCATTCACCTGCAAACATCAAATGAGCTGCACTCCAGGAAGCAGTTTGTCTTCTACTCCAGGTCCCACCTTTAGCAGGGGCAAGAAGGGAAAGTATTAAACCCCATCATCCTCAGAGTAAGAGATCAGAGGAGGGCAGAAATCAGACAGTTGCCATACAGATGAAGCAGCTGGACACAGTTTTGGCCCATTTCCACCTTCTGCAAGAGGCTTCAGAGCTCTGGGAAAGGCTGTGGAAGGAGGTGTCAGCTGGGTGTTAAATACAGAATGGAATTGGCCAAGAAAGGGAGTGAACAAAGCGAGGGGGAGAAGCGTCAAAGGAGGAAGAAACACCCTTTGCTGGATGGGCAACGCTTTCAAACCTGGGTGATCCTGGTGTTCCAGGAACGAGAAGGAATTCAGGATCCCTGTGGAGGGGACAGGATCCAGCACAGGGGCCAGAGGTGGCCCCGGGCTCTGGGAGAGTTCCAGGCCATCAGTAAGATGTGGCTGCAGGTGAAGGTCTTTATTCAGACAGCCTGAGTTGGCTTAATCTGTGTTAACTGAACCCTCATCCTGGTCCAGTCATCCTTTTTTGGGCTTTACACCTACCTTGGCTTTTTGAGGATGTGTTTGAGCTTATACAGCCTTCCTGGGCTGGAGGAGCTCATGAACAAGTGAAGTGGAGCTTCTCCCACCCATCCAAGAGCATCCTCTGGTGGGCTCAGGACTGCCTTCCCCTGTGTGCTCCACATGCTTTCAAGGCCAGGTTGGATGGGGCTTGGAGCAACCTGGGTTAGTGGAAGGTGTCCCTGTCCCTGGCAGGGGGTGGAAAGAGGTGAGGTGTAAGGTCCCTTCCAACCCAAATCATTCCATAATTCCACTGCTAATTTGGTAACAATGGGAAGAGAAGTGCCACAAAACTCCTACAGAGTTTTATGTATTGTTCTGCTCAAATATCTATTTTATTTATGCATTTGTGAAGGGCAGAAGCACATGGAGGAGTACAAGTGTGTGTTTCAGCTTTTAATCTGTGCTGGCATAGATTTTATGGAATTTGGCTGGATAAATGGCCTTTCCAGAACACCTGAGTTACCCACATGTTTGTAAAGGGTTGAGTGCTCCATGTACTGGTTGGCATTAAATGACATTTCCTTCAACGTGTAGAACTGGATGGTGGAGAGGAAAAACACTCTTAAGGATCCTCCTCTTGGGATGAAGAGGTATTTCAACTGTCTCTTCAGCTGAAGAGGTGTTTCAGCTGCCAACACTTCCACCATCAAAATGTGCCAAGAATTCCCATGGCCTGGTCTCCCTGGTGGCCTGAGTGTTATCCCAGGGGCAGAGACCCATCAGCAACCAGACCAGCAGGAAGGACAGCACCTCTGCAGCCCCATGGCTGTGAGTGTGGGCAGAGGAGAGGACCAGCATTGCCCCCTCTCTGTGCTTCTGTTCCAGCTTTTCAAAAGGAATTTTTCCCCCCCAGCTCTGAACCCAGAAACCTTCAGCCCAAACCAGGTGTTCCCCAGCTCTGTGGTGTGAAGAACCACCTATTTTGTTTCCAGTTTCCAGTGTGCCATGTCCTAAATTCCCTCAGTGCCCTCCCGAGGTTTTGTGCTGGAGGAGGCTGTGTCTGATTTTATAGTCTTGAGCTGAAGCCCCTTCCCAGCCTGAGAACCCCCCAGATGTGCTGATGGGCCACCAGAAGAGCTGCTGTTCAAGAAGGCTCACTAGATAATTTTTCAAATATATTTTTAATGATAAGGAGCAGTTGCTGCCACGTTCTCTGGCTGTTACCTTGGGCAAACCATTTAAACCTTCAGCACCCCAGCTCTTCCTCTGTGAAGTGGGGTAATAACTCTGCTCTCATCTCGGCCATTTGATGCCTCGGGGCACAATAGTCTTTTGCTATTTCTATGCAGAGTGCCTTCTGCCACAATTATTGCCATGTAGACAACACAGGAACACTGAGCTGGGCTCTGTGAGCATTTGGGGATTTTCCCTCGGGGGTCCTACCTTTTGAGCAGCCCCTCTTAATCCACCTGAGTCAGGTAAGGGCTCTCTGCAGTGCAAGGCAGTATTTCCTAAAATTGCCTTAGCGATGGTGAAGCAAAAGAGGGGGGAAAAAAACCCCTGCAACAAAGCCCCTTTGCCATTCTGCAGCAATGGCATTGATATTCTTAGCTATTGTTCCAGATCTGACAATAATATAAAGTTTAGAGGCGAAAGGGGTGGGCAGAGGGGGCAGAGAAATCAAAGCAGACCATTAGGCTGAATGGTTATCAGGGCGGTTTGCTCCAGGCAAACGGTTAATCCAGACCTGGGAGAGAGCACTGGTAGTTAAAGCCCTTTAATGGCCTAAGTCCTATGATAATTAGTCCTGCCCTGGAGGTAGCTAAGTGAGCTACTCCAGCCTGAAATGGAGCTCATCCACTGCTGAGGCCATAATCCTCTGTGCACAATGAGAGCTGAACTAATTCACTGAGTAAACACTTTCTCAGTTACTTACACGCTGTCTTCTTTCAGCCTGACACCAAATAGATTCACTTCCAAGAGCTGCAAAGAAAATCAACTTTTTTTTTCCCCCTCTCCTTATTTTTTTTTCTTAAAGCAACTGATCTTAGTTGAAATGCATTTGGATTTAGTATCCAGAGGATAACCTGGACAGATATCATCTCCTTTCTCCTGGCATCACAGAGCAGCTCCTTTATTTTAGTGCATTACAATGGCAGAGAGCAGAAAGGCATTTCCCCATCTATCACCTGCTCTTTTCTCCTGCCTGTTTCCAGGAAAAGGCACTTG
>NW_021940603.1:1322485-1325539 GCF_001715985.3 Manacus vitellinus | reverse complement strand
ATGCAGAAGAGCAGGAGGTGTGTGAAGCTCACACACAGATTCATGGCTCTTCCCACCCTGGAGTTCTGTGCTCTCAGCTCACCTGGAGGCTCCAGGGGGGGAAGGTGGTGTGGAGGAAGAGTGAATTGAAGTGGCAAGGAAGGAGATACCAAATATCTTCAATCACTGCACATGACACCCGTTTTCCCCACTTTTCCTTGTTTTTGTTGTTCTTAAGAAGTGGAATTGTACATCCTCCAGCACTTTGCCCTCTGTAAGGATGTGCCAGGAGTGCTTGGGCTCCTCTGGGGGCTCGTCACCCTCAGAAGTGACCATGACCATTCCATGCTCTTCTTCCCAGGTCCCCCCAGCCCTGTCCTGTTTCCAGACTCACCTGCAAGACCCAGCTCTCAGGGAGCTCCACAAGAGAGGACAGGCCAGGAAGGGAGTGGAAGGGGGGTTCAGGCAGGGCCCAGCCCATTCTTTGGGGGGTGTGAGACCCCCCTCAGTGATGGGGTTCATCCCTCACTCGTGGCTGGGTTTGCTGTCCCTCTCCATGTGAACGGTGGAGAAGAGCAGTGCAGACAGATTTCCTCACCCAGGCCCCCCCAGGGAAGCCTTTAGGATCCAGGAGAACCTGGAGAAGCAGTGGCAGCTGTGAGAGCCCAGGATCTGCAGGCAGGGATTGCTCCTCTCTCCATCCCCAGCGTGGACTCCCCTGGCTGAGCTCACCTGTGAGGGGTGGGCTGCTGGGCTGGTCACTCCTGGGCTGCTCTGGGAGCACCCACGGGGCCCAGCCTGGTCCTCAACAAAGTGGTGACGGGCAGAAAACCCCACAACTGGTGTCTGGGCTGTCTGAAGTGGGAGATGAGGGCTGGGATTGCTCTCCTGGCACCAAACCAGCCATGAGTGCTGTTAAGAGTGTCCCTCGGAGCCAGGAGGGCAAAAACCACTCTCAAGTGCATGTTCGGAGATATTTTCCTCTTAAGCAGGGAAAACAGAAACAAAATGGGGGGAGAAAGGAAAAAAAAAAACCACAACACACCCTCTGCATCAGCAGCAGCTTCTGTCTCCAGGCTCTATGGCAATGATACCTCAACCCACCCATTCAGCAGCCCATTATCACTCCCCTCCTTCCATTATTCCCCTTCAACCTTATCAGATGGAAGCATCGTCTCAGACGCTCCAACTGGAGCCTTGTAATTGTCCCTGGTTGGAGCTCGATAGCACCTTGAACTGCCAGAGTAATCTCTGCCAGGGAAAAAAAGGTCTCTGCAAGGAGATGATGCAGAATTTGCCTGTGGCTATGCGGGATCTTTAATAGCTAACACTTTTCTCTCTCCCTCTCCTGAGCTCACAGATAAATGGGAAAATTCTATTTTATTTATTATTTATTTCTCCTCGGCCTTTTTAGGCTGCCTGTTAGGCAAGGAGCACAATATTTATTACGGGGTTTGCAATATTATTATTAGCAGCTCCTGAGGGCACAGGGTGGTGGAAAGGGAAGAGGTGGGTGGGGAAAGTATAATAACATTAGACAGGAGGTGTCTCTGGGGGAGGGAAATGGAAATGGTGTTTTCTTGGGCGTCTCTGTGTGAGGAGAGGATTGATTCTTCCTCCTTCCATCCAGGAAAGGTTTAGGCCTGGGAACCAGGAGTGCTTTTAGTTAGTAAAGGAGCCTTTTATTTAATTTTATGCTGGGAAGGGAATGAGGAAAGGATGCAAAGTCCAGTTCAAAGAGCAGGTGAGGAGGATCCTGGCGTTGCTTTGCAGCCCAGGTCCCACCAGCCCCTGCAGATGACCCAGCTCAGAGCCCAGAGAGCACAAAAAATTGGAGAGGAGCTGAAACCCTGCACTAAACCCTCCCTTAAGTGAGGACCTGCCTCAGGAGGCTGAAGGCTGGTGCTGGTGTGTTATCCCTTAAATTGATTGTTTCCTTCCAATCAAGGAGCCCAGGCTTCCTGGTGATGTGTGTCTCCTCCACTGACCTCCACATTCTCGTGTTCCTGCCCCAAAATTGACTCTCAGGCTGCATTTTTCAGCTTTCTGTTGACAAAATGTCAGCTGAAAATTGCTGCCCATCATTTAATTGCAGCCCTTACACTTGGGTGGCCGTAGCTGTGAGTTTCCATGAAATCTTCATTGTTATCTGGCCTTTTATTCCTCATGTTTACACCTGGTGGGAAACCCTCACTTTTTCCTCTAAAGGTGATTGCAAAGGGGAAAATGAATTAGTGCCAGTTGCTGCTTTATGATGTGTATCTGGAAGGGGAGGGAAAAAAAGAGAAATCATTGAATTCTGAAGGTGTTTTTTGCACATTTTAACCCTCGACCTTGTGGACAAGTTATTTTTTGAGTTGGGTTTTTTTTTTTTTTGATGAGTTATTCTGTCTTTCTCCAACATAATGAAAGAAGGGAGTTTCATTAGCAACAATTTGCAAGGGGAACTTTTAAATTACAGAGAGTTTATTTGTTGGGTTGGGTGCAGAGGCCCAGCACCTCAGAGAAGCCACACGGCCCTGAAAATGCTGCAAAACAAATTATCCCCTGGCAGACAGAAAATTCCTTTTCTTTCCCCTTCAAGCCACAGTGGAGGCACCACTAAAATCTATCAGTTGGCCTGTTTCCAGAGCGTTTCTAAGAGCACAAGAGCACGAGCTGTGATTATTTTGGTGCTAAGCCTGTCCCAGGAGATGGGATGGAGGAGCACTGCGGCATGGAGAGGCAGGATGTGAATCACAGCACTCCTGAGGATGTTCCTCGGGAAAACGTGTTCCCAAATCCATCCCTTCCCTGGGTAACCGCCTCCCTCTTGTCAAGCACCTCAAGTTTCAAATATTCCCACTGCAGTCCCGTTGATCGTGTCCCTCCTCCCCGGCGTGGCCGTGCTCTGTCCTCAGGGGTGGCAGAAATGGTCAAATTTGGTCACCTGAACTGAGGCATGAGAAGGATTTGTGGTAGATGAGAAGCTCCACATGTCTGGGCAAGGAAGTCCTGCAGCTCAGGAGGCCAAACGTGCCCTGGGCTGATCCCCCAGCGTGGGCAGCAGGGCAGGGGGGGATTGTGCCCCTCTGC
>NW_021940603.1:1314731-1321566 GCF_001715985.3 Manacus vitellinus | reverse complement strand
CCCCCTTTTTTTTTTTTTTTTGCTTAGAACTTATTGGCATGACTTGTGATTGTGTTTTAGGATTTGTAAATCTGTTTTAGGATTTGTAAATCTATTGCCTGACTTCTAAGCCAATCGACTGTTTCAGGAGTCAGTCAGGGAGTTAAATCTGATGTGAAGAATCATGGTTTGTAAATCAAACTGCAGTTCTCAGGTTAGCTCAGAGGATTTATGAATCTGGATGGAAATATCTAAATCTGGTTTATAAAAGTAATGATTTATAACTAAACCGCCAAAGCTCCTGGCAGGTGATGAGTCAGGAGGTGTAAAATGACCATGGCATGGACACCCAGCCCTGTCTGTCCCAGGGATCCCACAACATCCATCAGCAATCCTGGACTGACCCTGCACTCAAAAATAAAAGCCTCTGGATCACACCAGGAGAATGGAGAAGGATTTGGGTGTTGGCCATCAAAGAGAGGAGTTGTTGTCCAGCTGTTCTCCAACCCTGGACCACCACCAAGCCCCCAAAGCCCTACACTCTCCTTACTCACCCCTCCAAGGTCCTACACCCTCCTTACTCACCCCTTAGCACCCCAATTTCCACCCAGGCCAGGGGTGACTGCTCCTGAATCTCCGTGAAGCTTCAAAAGTTTTACGGTATAAAAGTGTCTCTTATGTAAAAAAAGGGAAAAAAAAAAAAAAAGGAGGGGGGGGGAATAAAATTTCTACAGTTCTAAAACTTTTTTTTAAGCATTTAAATTTTAAGCTGGGGATTTATAAATGGGCTATTAAAGTTTAAGAGTTTCATTATAGTTTTTTTTAAATCATAATTACTTTAGGTAGGGGAGGAGGGATAGATCTACTTTATTCCTAGTGGAAACTATACATATATATGAAGTATCTATATAAAAGCTGGAACTGAGCTTATATTAATACAGTTTAACTGATATTCAATAACTTCACCCTCCCTTTTTCCTATTGTCCATATTTAAATACTTCAAAAAGAATTCTAATCAAGTGGAAATTAATAGGGGAGGAAAGACTGGGGTAGCAGGAGAGGGCTCTAATCCCACTCTCTCTTAATATTTCAAAGTCTCTTTTATTTTCCTAATAAAAAAAGAGAGAGCGAGAGGGAGAAAGTGGAATTAATCCAGTGCTCTGAACTGTCCTCTCGTCTCCCTGATTTAAATAAAATCCAAGAGCACATCACACCACAAGGCCATTCCTGGCCACGTGCCAGGCTGGGCTCCCACCTCCCAACTTGCCCTCCCAACGGGAGGTGGTCGCTGTTCCTCTGCACCCCCCCCGGCAGCTTGGGCAGGACACCCCCATACCAGGCAGGGGTGGTCCCCTTCCCCAGGGCTTTGGGGTGCCCTCCATGCCCTCTCTGCACCCCCACGAGGGCAGGCTCAGCACCCTGGGGGGGTTTGGTGTCCCCAGAGTCCCGAGGACTCGGCTCATCCCTGCGCCCGAAGGTCCTGCACCCCCGGGCACCTTCCCTGTGGGGCTGGTGATGGTTCTGGGGTCACATCAGGACAAGGCCCAGTTTAAGCTGAAGGGGAGGGAAACTCCTGGTGGATCTTTCCGTGACAGAGACAGAGGAAACCAAATATTCTGCGTTTTGGCCTCAATTTCTCTGTTGCTGGGACGGGGAGCAAACCCTCTGCTGACCCCCCCTGCCCAGTTCCTCCTTGCAGCCCATGTGAGCCAAACCTCGGGCTTTAAACCAGCCATCCTGCCTGGAGCAGGGTGCTCTCAGCCCTGAGAAATGATTAATTAATCATTAAGCACTGCAAAAGCTGGAGGCAGCCTCGTTGAAGTGCCCAGGGCAGGACACAACATGTGCAGCTGAGCGGTGAATAACTGAGTTATTTACCAACCCCAGCTCACACTAGATGGCACAGCACTCCCTTCCTACTGCTCTGTTGTTCTATTGGTTTATTCTCCTGGTGTTAGGACAGCATCCAAGCTGGGACAGGGTTTTCCTGATGGATAGAGGGGAGGGGGGTCAGTGCACTCCCCAAATTAAAGCTCGGCCTGGCACAGCGGCTCTTTTCTGAGCTTCTCTCCATCTGTGGTGCCACACAAATCTCACCTTTGGAGAGGCTTTTCCTCCTTCCCAGTTGGGTTTAGAGGCACATTTGCTGCTGGGAAAGCTGTGGCTCTGCTGACAAGGAGCTGTGGGGACTCAGGGGTGTCCTCAGGCGGTTGCAGCCATGTGGGGTGAGCTGGAAAGTTCCTCCTTTGAGAAGATCCCTTGTAAAGCTTTCATTTCAGCTGCCCAGTCTGCTTAACTGACAGGCATTTAAACAAAGCGTTTCCCCAAACACTTTGTTGTGGGGTTTTATTATTTTATTTTTTATTTTTTTTTTTTAGTTTTGGAAGCTTTCTGTTCAAAATAAAGCTGTCTCCTCCATTTCCCAATCTCATTATGCAGAAAGAAACATTCATTATATAGGATATTAAGCTCCAAGGCTTAATGTACTACAAACCATGATGGCCATGCAGTGTTATTTTACCTTTTAAATTGCTGAACAATGAATAACTTGTGTAAGAAATACATGGGTCTGAAGTGTCTTCATTCAACTACTCCAGAATTTAACAGGAAAAAAAAACAAATGAGAAAAAGAAAAAGCCGTGGTTTTCAAGCCTTTCAAGACAAATGATGGCACCAAGGAATAGTCATTCGAGAGAAAATGTGAATTAAGATGACAAGGATAAAGAATTTCCAGCAGTTTCTGAGCCTTTGGTTTCTTAGAAATTCAACCAGCAAAACAAAAAAGAAAATGATACCTGCTCCAAAGCCACCAAGGACAAGAAGATGGAAATAATGTTATATTTCTGCCTGTAATATCTTCTCGTGCCTGGTTGGAAATGCTTGCTCTGCCCAGAGCTAATAACCAGTTATTACTGCCTGTGACCCAGCTGGGCACTCAGGGGAGGGAAATCACACCCAAGGTGTTGGGAGGAAATATAAGCACAGGGCTAGAAATAATAAGAAGAGATTCAAATTCATCAGGATTTTCCTAACAGCGTGTTGAGAAGAAAATGATGGCAGAGCCTGGGTGTCTTCTGAGGAGGGGAAACAGTGGGGCTGTGGTGGTGGGAGACACTGGGGGGTGCAGGGTGGGCAGCCAAAGGGGCCAGAAATGAATGCCCAGTACATGAAATGAGTGCCCAGTACCTAAAATGAGTGCCCAGTATCTGAAATGAGTGCCCAGCACCTGAAAATGTTGGCTGCCTTCCCAAAATGCTACTGCTGAGCAGGAGGGGGGTGACACGGAACTGGCTGGGCTGGCTCCTGGTTGGCCACCCACCTTTGCCATGGGAGGGATGGGAAGTGTCCTGGGGTGGATATCAGGGCCATTTTTTAATGGCAAGGTTGATCACTGAAAAAAAACTTACAGGGTTTTTAATTTGGGGGTTTTTTTTGGTTTTTTTTTTTAGTTGCTTGGTTTGTTTGGGGAGTTTTTTGCTTGTTTGGGAGGGGTTTTTTTGTTTATTTTGTGGAAGCCACCTGATCTTGTCTTATCCACCATATGGAAGACCTGCCCTTTGTGCTTTGTGACTGTTCCCTGTTCACCAACCTCCTCACCAAGCTTGCAACCCCCTTTTAGGCATCAGGACTTCACCCCTACCTGCCCCTGAGCAGTGTGGGCTGGGAGGTCCCACAGCCCTGGCCCCGTGGAGGGAACAGCACATGAACAGCAGCCCTGGCACGGCTCTCCTGCTGCAGGATCCACCACTTCCACAGAATCCACCAAGACCAAGAAGGTCTTGTCTTCTTCCAGCAGCTGCAAATGCTCCCAGGGGGCTTGTTCACGTGTGATGCCCAACCTCAGGGGACATAAAGCCCCCTTGCAAAGTACAGCCCTCCAGGACAGGTTTTTTCCAGCTCATCCTGCTCTGGGGCAAAGCTCTCCCAAAAAGGAACCATCAAAAATGTCAGGATTTTCCCAAAGGACCAGAATTCCTGCTCCAAGCCTGGTCCAACCTGGCCTTGGACACTTCCAGGGATCCAGGGGCAGCCACAGCTTCTCTGGGCAACCTATGCCAGGGACTCCCCACCCTCCCAGGGAAGGATTTCTTCCCAGTATCCCACCTGAACCTACTCTTTTTCAGTTCAGAACCATTCCCCCTTGTCCTGGCACTGCAGACCCTTGGAAATAGTCTCTCTCCATCTTTCTTACAGGCTCTTTCAGGTCCTGGAAGGCCACCATGAGGTCACCCCAAAGCTTCTCCTCTCCAGGCTGAGCAATCCCAACTCTCTCCTCTTTCCTCACAGTAGAGCTGCTCATCTCTATTCCACAGTTTTCTGTCTCTTGTGCTGTATCTGAGCCTTAAACTCATTGTGTTTTTTCACTCCTGGATCAGAGGGTCCACACTTGCCTACAAATAACATGAATCCTCCTCTTCCCAAGGAATTGACTCCCTGGGGTCACTCCCCATGACACAAATTCAGGGAGATGTCAGGGACACTTCCAGGGTCTCCTCTGTGGCAACACCCTCACAAATAAAGCCTGAACCAACCCCTTCTCCACCAGCAAACACATGGACATCTCCCCACACAAACAAATATCCACCTGCTAAAAGATCCCTCTCCACACAAACCAACCTGAACCTGGAGGAAAGGCTCCTACAATACCACAGGAATGAAAGATAAAGTGGTGTGAGTACAATAACCCACAAAACTCAGCAAATCCTCCAGTTAGAATATGATTTTACTGGAGGGAGGAGGGGGGAAATAGCTTTTCTCTCAAAGAAAAGGTGGTTTAAAATTAAAATTCATTAAAGAAGGCGAGCTGACACATTTTTGTATTCTTTGAGGAAGTATATCTGTTTCATTTAATGCACTGTCCAATTAAAAAGAAGTGGTCCCTTATTACAGATATGATTTATTCTCTGATAAACCACTGATTTATGGCTCACTGGGGTATATATTTAATACTGTCAAAAAAAAAAAATAAAAATGAAAGGACACCCAAAACTATCTGCAGTGCTACAGTGACTCAGTCTGAAAAGGATCTGAGGAAGCAAAGACCCCTGGGAGTTAAATGTAATCTTTGCCTGGGATAAAAGAGCAGAGAACTGCTGATCTTCACAAAAGGATCCTTTGCCACGAGCCCCAGACACCCTCATACACAGCACAGCCACCTTCCTCCCTTCCTCCTCCTCCTCTTCCTCTCTTCCTAAACCCCAACTAAAGCTGCTGGGAGAAAGCACCAATTTTAAATAGGAAAGAAAACCCACTTCAAAAACATGGCATTGTTGGATTTTGCCTCCCAAATTCTCAAAGTGCTGCCTCCTGGTACCCACAGGGAATAACAATCCACTTGTTAAACTGGGATTTAGAAAACTAATTGAGATTTTTTTTTTTTTGCAGGTAGCTCCCATCCGTGGATTTATTTTTTAAAGTGTGGGTTTGTTTTTTTTTTTGTTTTCCAAATTGGAAGCCTGGTTTTGCAGATGGAGAACCAGGGGTCCAGGATAAGGGAAGTGCTTTCCTGCAGTTCCCAGCACAGCTGGGAGCAGCCTTGAGGAGGGACAGCAGGGTTTCTCCACAGCTGGTAGCCAGGCTGCATGTGAGCTCTTCTGGCTTTGAACTTCTTGCTCCTGTTTTAAACTAACCCAAAATCGAGGGTTTATCCTCTCCCAGTGAAAGCATCTGGGAGAGGTCAGGAATTTGTTTCCTCCGTTAAAAGGGGACAAGAGATGGACACTGGCATGAGGAACCCCTGAACCCCTGCAAGCTCTGCTGCCCAAAGGATTTCCAGGCTCACCTCTGCCTCCCAGGGATGACAAAAATGGGAGAGGAGGTGAGTTTTTCCCTTCTTTTGCCCTTGTCCAAGGACATGGGGCTGGCCCTGTCTTGCAGCTGTATGTCCTTGTCCCACCACCATCCCCTGCTCTCTCCAGGTGTCCCAAACTGTTCCAGCAGAGCACCAGTAACCCCAAACACCCCACAAGTGTTAGCTGGGCCTTAAAAATAAACAGGGGAAGAATATTAGATCTTCTGTATTTGGGATTTTACCCCTTCAGAAGCAGCAGAGGGCCTGTTTTCCCCTTATCACTGGGATAAGTAATGCCATCCTTCCAAGCAAATGAGCACCAAAGTCATTTGGTCATTGCCTAATCTTGCCATTAATGACAACATGAGAACCTCTACAAGGGCAGGAACCAGCAGGAAATCCCCTGTTTTCCTGTGCAAACTGCACCTCATCTGTTTGATGAGCAGAGATGGGACTGATGAGAAGCAACAGACAGAGAAATGTATCTTTGCTTCTCCCTTCTCCCCAGAGATACCAACCCTAACCCAGAAAATCTCTGCAGATTTAAAAATAAAGGTGTATTATATTTTATTTCCATACCAAAAGTGTCTGTTTCCTTACAGCCAGCCCAGGAGCTTGGATCAAGGATCATAAATTCAAGATAAAGAACTAGCTTGTAAATAGAAAGAAAGCTGTAGGAGTGATTTGCCTCTATCTGCTCCTCATGTGTTCTTGTAAAATTCAGTTCAAAACCAAAACTCTTTGAAAAAAAAAAAAGGGAGGGCATTTCAATTTTCTAGGAATTGTTTATCTGAACTATCACTTTCCTGCCAGGTAGGGGAAAATGAGGTGAAACCCGGGCAAGGACCCCATAAAACATGAAAATACCATAGTCAGGGTTGTTCTCCACTGAGAGCAGAGGGGGGTGATGGTGAAAACAAGTCATGGGACAACCCCTGTGCTGCTGGTGCTGGCAAAGAGACATGGGGGCCTCAGGTCCTGGGAGGACTTTCAGAGAACCACAGAGTCAGAGAACGGGCTGAGCTGGAAGGTCCCACAAGGACCATCCAGTCCAACCCTCAGCC
>NW_021940603.1:1311418-1313635 GCF_001715985.3 Manacus vitellinus | reverse complement strand
TGGGAGGTGAATGGGAGAGCACAGAGCATCCCTGGGTGGGGCAGCGCCCTGGTGAGACCGAGACTGCACAGCTTCCCCTGGAGACAGGTCTGGGATGGAGCTTTGGGCCTTCAAGGAGGAATTACAGCCCTGTTTCCTTCTCCTCAGACAGCAGAACGTTCGTGTTTATCCACACGGTTCAGAGCTGTTTAGCCCTGGTGCTGACACCCTCCACGCTGCTGCAGCTGCACAAAGTTCCTGCAGCCCTGAGGACCTTCCCACCCCTGGAAGCTGCTGCCTGTGGGCACAGCCAGGAAGACTTTCTTTGATCACGTGCTCCTGGGCAGAAAAGTGGTCTTCTCCAAACTCTGCTGGGCAGGAATTACATCTCCCTCACAAATAAACAGTCCCCAGAGAAGCCCCTCAATCCTACCCAAGTGCTGGACACCACAGTGGCTCCTACACCTACAAATGCATTCCTGGCCCTGCCTAAAGCTCAGTCACAGGGACACAGGATTTCCTGGGCCTCAGCTGACTTTCTGGGGAGTAGAAGAGCATCTGGAGATGTGATAAACCTACACAACCTGCCTTTGGATTTTTTTTTATGGTCTTGGTGTTTGTTTTTCTCCTCCTGAGTGTTGAAACAAAGGTTTTAGACACAAGTTGGTACGTTGGGGTCATTTCTGCTCTACAGCCAGTCCTGTGTGTGACCAGGGTGAAGCTCTGCAGCCTCCCCATCCTGCTGCTCTCAGTCTCTCTCTGTACCTGGGGGATGACAG
This sequence comes from Manacus vitellinus, assembly GCF_001715985.3. Classification (NCBI taxonomy): domain Eukaryota; kingdom Metazoa; phylum Chordata; class Aves; order Passeriformes; family Pipridae; genus Manacus; species Manacus vitellinus. The sequence continues at coordinate 1,312,877 of NW_021940603.1, read as the reverse complement.
CACTTCTTGCTGGGAAGATAAAGACAGTGATGCACCCAGCACCGATGGGAAGGGAAGCAGATAAGCACCCAGGATGGAGAATATAGGCACAGGAATTATCTGAAGGCAGGAGAGGGATTATCACTGTGGAATGAACCCGACTCTGCTGCACAGGGAATGTGTGACACCAGAACAGCCTCTCCTTGGCTCCACCACCAGCACACACACAGGCCACACATCCACCCCTCTGCCTGAGAGCGTCTCACTGATGTTCACACACCCTCACCCCCATTTCCAACTGACTTCTGGATAATTTGGACACTTGGAAATAAAGCCACCAGGTGAGCCTTAGACAGGTTGTGACTTCACATTGAAATTGGAGCTACAACTCAGCCACTCTTTAGTGCAACTTCTGCTCCCAGTGCCATTTGCAGCCAGGCAGTTCCTTTGTTAGCCAGAGCATTTCATGCATTGCACAGACACCTCTCGACCCCTTGGATACTCGGCCTTCTCCCAGCCCCCCTCACCTCGGGACAGGGTAAGAATCCACCCAAAGAAGGGCGACTGGGCCGCCTGTACCACCAAGAGAGAAGCCTTGCTGTGAAACTCCACAAAGGACCAAGAACTTGCTCTTCATCTCTTCTCCCTCTCTCCCCCTCTCTCGCCTTCTCCCACCTCAGAAAGTAATCTCATCCTTTCGTCACATATTATTGAAATCCCAGCTCTTAAAAAAAAAACTCTCATTTTTTGCCCAGACTGAGAGCATGTCATTCGGAAGTGATGTGCAAGGCAGGAGATAACCAGGTAGAACTCAGCGATTCGCCACAGAAAATGGCTCCATGGATGGTTGTAATGCTATCAGAGCCCGGCCCTCAATAGCTCTTTGCCGCTGCCGAGCTCAGAATCTGCTGATTCAAGAACTTTGGCAGCGCGGGCGGAGGAGGAGGGGACTGTGCCGAGGGGAGATGGGAAGGTGGGTAAAAATAGAGCCTTTGCGGCCCGGACAGAGCACACAGGATAATGCAAAGGCTCTGCTTTCTTTCCCATTTCTTTTTTATTTATTTATTTATTTATTTTATTTTATTTTTTATTTTATTTTCCGGCCCCGTGTCCTCATTTCATGCTTTAGTTGCGCTGATTGGGAGGGCTGGATCCCCTCGGCTCGCTGCTTAGTGCCAAACAGTGGCAGTCCCTCGGAAATGGAGGGAGGTCAGGAGCCAACTCCGTGCAGACGGGGGATTTGGCAGAGGGAAATGGGGTCTCCGAGGGGATCCAGCTGTGTGGGATTCCTTAGGCCAGGAGGTCTCCTGAGGAGTTTGGAGAAGCGTCCCACAGAGTTCTCATTTACCCCGAAATGTGCCTGTCCTTGTGAGGCAGAAGGTGCCTTTCTGTGTTCAGCAGCTGCTCTTTCAGAGGTGCTGGTGCTCAAGGCTTTTGAGTGCACACAGAGAAGGAAATAAAGCCCAGCTTTAAATAGCCA
>NW_021940603.1:1301111-1310960 GCF_001715985.3 Manacus vitellinus | reverse complement strand
GTGAGGAGGTCTCCCCTGAGCCTCCTCTTCTCCAGGCTGAACAGCCCCAGCTCCCTCAGCCTCTCCTCACAGCACTTGTGCTCCAGTCCCTTCACCACCTGATAATAACCCCAAGATTGTGGGTTCAATCTCTTTATGGGCCATTCACTCTAGAGTTGGACTCGATGATCCTTGTGGGTCCCTTCCCACCCAGGATACTCTGTGATCTCTGACACCTTCCTGGATTCCAGCCCTTACTCCCTTCTTTCAACTTTAGATGTGAGTGAGGGCATCCAGAACAATCTGGGTGACTTTGTAAATCAGTGTATTAGATACCAAACCATACTTTTGGTAGATGAGGGCACCTGTGGCACAGGGAATTTGGTGCAGCCTCAGAGCTGCTGGAGCAGGAGAGGCAGCACAGTCACCTTCCAAGCAGAGGATCCATCATTTTGGCAGGGACCTCTTCCTTTGCACCACGGATGGGAAATCACAGCAGGCTCTGCCACTCAGTCTGCCCTGCCTGGATGGACCAGAGGTGCTGCCCGGCCACCCCTGCCAACCTCCCACCTCAGCTCCCAGGCACATTGCCAGGCCACTGATGTTCAACCATCTCACAGCTGAAGGGGAAACAGAGAAGTTTGACTGAGCAGAGAAGGTTTTTCCCTCTCTGACAGATCCCACACGGGGGATTTTTTATGGAGTACGTGGTTTCCAGGTCAGGAAGCTGCTTGCTGGGTCACTGCTGTCCCCTGCACCCCCATGGAGCTGCGGGATTTCACCCCCATCTGCCCTTCCCATCCAAGGTGAACTGGCTGCCAGGCTTGGCCTTAAGTTTCCTGTCAATTTTCTAGTCCTCATAAATTTAGGAGCCGTCAGCAAAGTAAAGGAGGATCACAATACCATACATGGAGAACTGCATAATCTTGGAGACGAGAGTAAAGGAAATGGGATGAAATTTAAGACTACTAAATGCAAGGTCATGCACTTGGGGATTAACAAGAAATTCTGCTCTAAACTGGGAGCTCATCAGTTGGAAACGAGAGAGGAGCAGAGAGATGTGAGTGTATTAGTTACCCAGAGGATGTCTCCGAGCCACCAGTGAGTTGTACTCTGGAAAAGCAAGGGGCTGAGCCTCTTTTGGGTGGAGCATTCCCAGTTCAGACCAGTGGCACTGTAGTGGTGTCATGGGCAACACTTCACCTGGGTAGTTCTCTCTAAGGAAAAGGTTGTCCAAGCCACAGGGAAGAACAGAGAGGTGGTGTGGAGGAAGGATCTAGACAGCTCTTGGTTTATCTAACAAATAATTTGTTGAGCTGTCAGAGAAAAAACATGAATGTTTCTTCTTAGAGGCAAATGGAAAGGCTAAAAGACACTGTTGGTGCCTGAGCAAATGAAAAGAGCAGGAAGCAGCATGTTTGGGAAATTGTAAATGTATTTGTACTATCAAAGCAGGGAAACTGTGGAATGTAACCCACTCTGCCTGTATCCAACACCTCCATGTGCAGCATCCCAGCTGAGAGCCTTGGTCTTCTGAGCCTGTGATAACCTTTGGGAGACAGTCTGGAGCCAACAGCAACCCCTAAAACAGGGATACAAGACCAATCTCGTGAGGCAGGAGTACTAGAAACCCCTCCTAAGTCATGGAGCTTTCCTCAGCACCAGGGAGACAGAAAATATTCCATCAGTGTTTTCCAGAGGCTGTGGTGGAGGTGGGAGCTGGCTTCTCCAGCCAGGAAAGCTGCTTTCCCTCTGCCAACTTTCCCCTCTCCTCTCTGTGTTCACCTGCTTCAAACAAATTAATCTGTCTGTAAAACAGGGGGGCTGACAGTGGTACCCAGGAGGGCATTTTTGCAGTTGCTTTTTTTCCTGTTTGCAGTGAGGTTAAAACTTGGGGTTGAGGGCGTGTGGAGGATTTTTTTCAGGCTGCAGCAAAGCCTTTTCCCGTGTATTTGTGCACACACATCCCTGCCACGGGCTGTCCCCTTCCCCCTGGCCTGGGTGGGTGTCCCCTTCTCTGGGGACCTACCATCCTACAGCACTTCCCCCCCTCTGCAGCTGCCTGTCCCTTGGTGCCACGGGGGATTTAGTGTAAGGACCTTGGAATGAAGCAGCACACTGGGAGCAGGTTTATAGTCTCTATTTCCTGGCCCAGCAGCAATGTTTCAAGCTGTGCTGAGGGGGGGGTTCATCCTCTGTAGTAGTTCTCACTGCACAGAGAAGTCTTTCCCCTCGCTGCCCCTTTGCATTGCTTTTCCCCTCCATGAACACATCCCTTCTGGTACCTCTCAAGCCTGTCCAAAACCTTATTAGGCATTTCCTACTCCGTTTTCATCTTGTTTTAACCAATTTCTTGAGCAGAACTTTCCCCTGAGCAGCCCTGTGACAGTCTGAGGGTGTTGCAGAGTGCTTTGTGCCTGGTCTGTGCAGAGTGTTCTGTGCCTGCAATCAGTCACGAGGGGAACAGAGGAAGGAGGACACACCAGATTGCAGCAGCATCCCATTTTCTTTTATCCTAATGGTGCTAATTACATGGACAAACCATGGTTCACAGGCTGAGTTCAGCCAGGTTGGAGCAGGATCCAACCCCAAACCACCCATGTGCTCCTTTAGGCCACAGCACTGAGTCCCACACTGAGGTCAAAGGGCTGCTGGGGTCGAGTCTGAATCCCAAAATAAAGGCCTTGGGAGCCCTTCTCAAGCAATGTTGTTGTGGCCTCTTAAGTGACTCCAGCTAGTTGTCTCCCCTTTTTTCACAGCCAGAAAAGTCCTGCCAAGAAGGAAGTCTTCAGGGTCTGCTCACATTCCAGCAACACTCCGGCCTCCAGAAGGCCTTTTCACAGCACACAATATGGCATTGTGATTAGATATAAACTGAAAGTGTGTTTCCTGCCCTTCAGTAATTACACTGGCTTATGGGAGCTTTATTCAGCATGCAGCTTTATTATTCTGCAGAATGAAATTCTGTATAATTTTCCTCTCCTCCAATGCGCGGATGAAAAATCATATTTTGGTCCGAGTTGGGAAGAAAGGCTCAGTTATCACTTGAGAGCGTGGTGTTATTTTCCCCCGGAATTAAAAAATCCATCTGGGTGTACGACCCCGCTCACCCTCCTGCCTCTCCATTCAGCCTTTTGTATGCAGATGAACCTTATCAATTCCACTGCTGGAAAAGGGAACCCAACAGGGCTCCCCCGCTCCTCCCCACCCCGATGGGAACACGTGAGCTGGAGCCATAAAGGAGTGGAAAACCCTCGTGCTCCGCTCCAAAGGGGAGGGAGGTATGGATGGAACACCTGCTTTGTGGCTGCTGTTCATCAGCATCGGTGTGACCCCACTGCCAGAACAGCCAGGGCTGGGACAGGGCCTTGTTGGCACCAAGCAAAACTCAACTTCAGAACCAGCTCAGCCACCAAAGGTGGGATCCCTCGTGCAGGCACAGCCCAGCTCACTCCTCTCCTGTGAAAACACAGCAGATGTTTTCTTCCTGGCACCTCTTTCTCCAAGAGAGGACTTGGAAAAGCACTTTATGTCCGTGTGTCCTATGGCCATAAACTGCCATGTCTGCCTGTATGAACTGGGATCACTCCCTGTGCTCTGGGGACTCAGTGAGGCCCTGAGCTCTGCTCTGGGGGAACCAGGGACAGCACCCAGGGAATGGCTGGAGCTGTGCCAGGGCAGGCTCAGGTTGGATCTCAGGCAAAGGTTCTTCCCCCAGAGGGTGGTTGGGCACTGACCAGGCTCCCCAGGGCAGTGGGCACAGCCCCAAGGCTGCCAGAGCTCCAGGAGGGTTTGGCTGATCCTCTGGGGCACAGGGTGGGACTCTTGGGGATGTTCCTGTGCAGGGCTGAGGGTTGGACTGGATGGTCCTTGTGGGTCCCTTCCAGCTCAGCATGTCCTGGGATTCTGTGATTTTTGGAAATAATTAAAGATGATGCTTCCTTTAATAGCAAGAGCGTTTCTCAAGGTAGTGGTCATGAAAATCAGCCTGGGAACAGAATTCATCTGCCTAAATTAGGCAGGCATCTAGGTTGAGTTACATGGGATGAATCCCTTCTGAATGAAGCCCATCTTAGGACTGGATAAGCCCTTGGATACTTCCTTGCTGCCTTTTCCTTGCCATTTCATGTGGATGGGCTGTGCCCATTGCAGGAGAAGACTCACAGAGACAGTTATGGCAGACAAGGAGCCTGGAAAGCACAAAACAAAATATTGGTGGTGTGTTGGGAATGCCTGGTGGGAGTCACATGCCAGCACAGGGATCCCTGGAAGCTGTGTCTGACCTGGGATCACTCAGGCCAGAGGGTTGGAACAAGATGGTCTTTAAGGTCCCTTCCAACCCAAAAAATCCTGGGATTCTGTGGATACTGAAAGCAAACCCCAGGGCTGGGATGTCCCCGGTGGTCCCAGGGCTGCTGGACTGGGTGTGGTGGGGCAGCACAATGACTTGCATTAATATTCATGCAGCAGGCCCGGGGTTGTCAATGGAAATGCATCAATTACGGGGAAAAAGGAGGAGAAGGGATGGTGGGAAGGGATTTGTTTCCTGCCTGCTGCCTCAGTGAGCGAGGGGGAGGGCAGGGCAGTCCATTTAGCAGGTCAGCGCTATCAGATGCCATGCCAAGCTAATTCCTAATTGGGGCAGTGTTTGTCAACACCGACAGAGCCTTAATACACTGTAATCGCCGGAGCCACGAGCTGTGATAGGGATCTAAAGCTCTGCTCTGGCCCTTTCACTCCACGGGAGCTCCGTCTGCTCCTGCCCCGGCCCTCACCCCACCCCGGCACTGAGCCCGGAACACCCGGAGCCTTCACCAACAGCCCCTGCTTTCCTTACCACCCCGAGAAAGGAGGAGTAAAACACAGCTGATGAGGGGGGAAAACCCCACTGTGGTGCTGCTGGAGGAACCCTTCAGATTTCCCAGCTGAAATGGGCTTTGCATCAGTGCACAGCAAACACTGCTCGTCAGGATGAACATCTGCCCCCAGAAACAGCTGCACAGCACGTCCAGCTGTTTGGGGATCACCTCAGCTCCTCCCATAGTCCTTCCTATCCTCTGACACAGCCTTCCTGGAAAAGCTTCTGCCCACCTTTCCAGATTCTTCTCCTCACAAGAGGATACAATGTCATAGAGGAGTGTGTCGAGTGTGGAGCAAGGATGAGCTGTGATACAGGTCAGCTTCAAGTTCTGGGATTGAATCAAGTCTTCCAAGTTCAAGAATCTATCCTGACACGGGAGGTGAGTGAAGAATCTTGTCCTTAACCACTGAGGACTTTGGGGCTTTCTTCACTGACACTAATGATGAAGGGGTTTGCATTGGGCAGGAGCAATGGAGCACCATTACAAGGGCCACGTCCCTGGGACGAATCTGAAGTCCTGTCCACTGTCCAAATCTATTTCAGGATGCATGGAAAGATCTCATTATTTTATCAGTGAAAATATCCATGGCTTTCTTCTTGAATAAAACAAGCTGCCCTTTGCAGGGTATCACTAAGACAAAAATCTTTCTGTGGTCTCAACAGGAAAATAAACAGATCTTCTTCTCCAAGTTGTGATATTTTCTTGTAGCTCACCTAAAGCATGTTTGGATACCAGGATGCAGATCAAACCCTTCCCTCTTGCAGGGTTCCACCTCTGCCTCTATCACTGATAGATCTGTGGATGCAGGGATGCCTTTCCACAATTAAAAAATTCACATTGTCTTCAGAAGAAACAGGCAGACATGTCTTAAATCCAGACAAGGACCACTGAGACATCTTGGAAGGAGGAAGAGCCCAAAGGCTCCTTGCAGGTGAGTCTGACCCCCAGAAATGTCCTCAAAGCTTTGAGTTACGGGGGCATCATGCTCAGCAGAGTTGCTGCAGGGCTGCAGAAGCCTCACTTAACCCTCCTCAGCCGTTATCCTGGGCTGCCACTCAGTACCTGCCGTGCCTACATTCCCTTTGGCAGGAGGCAGAAGGGAAAAAAACCCCACATCCCCCCAGGTGTGTGCCTTGCAGGGATTTCTGGAGAGGGGAGGAAATGCATTGCCCGTGTCTGCGAGTCCTCAGCGTGACCAGGCGAGGCCACCCCTGTCCTTGTGCACAGACAGCTGAGTTATCACCCACCCCAAAAGAGCAGAGCTCCACGCCTGGGGCTGCTTTTGTCTCTCCTTCCACGGCAGCTCCAGGAGCCTCTCAGCCAAGCCCCCTCCTGGCATGTGCTGTGCTTACCTGTGATTTATTGACGATAATCACGGGGCCAGCCATTTGTAATCGGACGTACAACAAAGACATCCTCGTGCTGAGAGGGAGTGATAACGCACCATTTAGTAATTTTTGTGCAGTCAGTAATTTGGAGAATGAATGATAATTTCCCGAAGTGAAAATCTGCGCTGACAACCCTTAGTGCTATTCACCTCGTGAATAAAGATACCTTCCTCTCCATGTCTTGTGATAAATTCCTTTTATTAGGGCCACTTATGTGGGACTTTATCTTAATCGTCTTAAGTGTGGGGCAGTCTCTGTGGTGAGGTTGGGTCGTTTTTCATTACGACCTCCAACGTGCTCCATGAAGTAAATAAATACCAGGCAGTGATATGAAAACAGTCATTAAATGAAATGGGCTTTGGGAAGGCAATGCTCTGACTGGCTGCAGACAGCACATCTGCACAGCAGGAGATGCTGAGGAACAGGGGGGTCATCTCTTATGTCCACACGAGCAGAAAAATTGGATATTTTTGACCATCTCCACATTGAGCAACATCAACGCATTGCACTGCTCCAGCGTGCATTTCCCCAGTTCCAACAGCATTAGAATCATAGAACAGAAGCACCGAATGATTTGGATTGGAAAGGACCTTAAATATTATATTAAATATGTCCTACCCCCCTGCCATGGGCAGGGACATCTTCCACTGGACCAGTTTGCTCCAAGCCCCATCCAACCTGGCCTTGAACAATTTCAAGGCTGGGGCATCCACAGCTTCCTCTTATTAAAAGGAAATACAGCTCCTGCAGCTGTATTTTCAGGTAGGAATGTTGCCTTACAAGCCAAGGTAATTTTAGGAACTCCCAGGAGCTCTGCTTGATGACCCTCCTGCTGTGATGCTTTATGGAGTCTCTGTCCAAAACCGTGGGGTGGAGCTCTGGAGTTTTGAGCCAAACTGATGTTCCTCTCCACGTCACAAATCCAAGCTGGGAGCTGCCATCCAACAGGAAATGAGTGACTTCATCCTCCACTTCTGAGCTTCTTGGACACCGTCGCCAGGGCTGGCAGGGTGGCAGGTGGTCCCCTCCTCTGCTTTGCATCTCAAACACGAATCCCACAATGTCTGTGTGATCCAACAGGAGAAATTGTCCCCTCCACCAGTGACACACCAGCAACAGCACCGTCCTAGGGGTGGTAAAACCCTGCCTGGGGCAGAAACGGGGGGTGTTTTTTCCTGAAGGCAACTGGAGGACACACAGGGAATCCTGTTTCTGCCACGAGGCTGAGATTTGGTCTTCACTGGTGTTTCCAGCACGGACAGGGATTTGGTCTCTATGCCACCAAGAGCATTTCCATAACAAGCTCCAGCGAATGTGGCCTGGAAAAAACCAGCACAGGGAATAAACAGTGAGGGCACAACACAGACTGCCAACCCCTCTCCCAGGTAGTTTAGACTTTGATCACCTACTGAAGGCCAAATACGAGCTGTTTGATGCAATTGCTGCCCGGTGGTGTTCAGGGACAGCATTCCTTTGCTGGGAGCACACAGCTCCCCGCTCCTCTCTTGCCTCTCCTCGTTGCAGCTGTGATTTAATTCCAGACAGGCAGCAAAGTTTGGAAACACAGATTATTCCAGTTCTATCTTAATCATCCTCACCAGGGAGAAACAGAAGAGGAGAGCTTTTTAAAACACTTCGATAAAATGAGGTGAAACGACGAAATACATTAAGAGCAGGAAAATCTAAATGAGGTGGAAATAACGTCTTCATTGGAAGGACACATTTTAATCTCTGTCTCCTGCACTCACATGAACACACCTGATGCTGGTGCAGGAGAATAAGGTGTAAGCTGGGGAGCTGCCTTGGTGCTCAGCCTTTGCCAGCCGTGCCTGTCGCACTCCCCAAATCCTTCCAGCCAATGGCAAAAACCTGCCACGGAAGAATCACAGAACCCTGGAATGTCTGCACTGGAAGGAGTGCCCAAGGGCCATCGAGTCCAACACCAATGGAATGCCACTGCAAGCTGCTCCTATTGTGCTGCTCAGGCAGGTGGGAAGTGTCCCCCTCACTGGGTTGAGCCAAGACAACCCCTCCCACCACCAAATTCCGCAGCCAGGATGGGATCCAGCTGGGTGTCCCCACAGGGTAGGTGCCTCCATCACCATCGTGGTCAATGCCTGGGGGAGCCCATGAAGGTGTTCTGTTGAGCAGCTGTAGATGTCAACGTTGGGGTGCACTGAGCTAGGAATTTGTGACCCTGAGGAGTAAAATAACTCCATTTTTCAATAACTCCATTTTTAGGTAAAGTTTACAGGTGTCTTCAAATACCCTGCTCCATCCTGCCTCTGATTTTTGAGGAGAACCAGATTTTCGGTGAAGGGCAACACAGCAGCAGCACAGATACAGCTTTCCTGAATAACAATAGAACTGTTTGGATCCCAGTCACTCAGTTCCAGCTTTATTTTGCAATCAGTCCCCTCATGCTTTCACTTGCCAAAGTTTACCAGATCTATACCCGGGAGCCTGAACAGTGAGAGCTGAAACCAGTTGTTTCTAAAAGATAAATTCACGATGCTGCCCCCAAATAGGTCCCAACCATCATCTGCCAGTAGGGTTGGGCTTTTTGACCTGATCAGAAAAGGGATCCTCTACCTAGAAAAGATATCAAATATGATGTGTGACTCCCTCCATTGGTCTGACAAGAGGCAGTCACTATCTAAATTTGGGATTTTAGTGTTATGAATCATCTTTTGAACTTTGCTCATTGTAGAGTTGGATTGAGGCTGTTTCTCTCAATCTCACTGATTAAATATTTTCTTCTAAAAGGCGTCTCTCATTTCTAACATGCTACTATTGTTCCAAGTGATTAACTGAAGTCATTGCTCAGACCTGTATCTGGATATCAGCTTTAACCATGTATGTGCCATCCTGAAGTCATGGTCCTGACCCGTGTTTCCCAAGGCACAGGGCAGCATCCAACATTTTCAAGCCCCCAGTGGTTATATTTCCACAACAGACAATGGAAAAACAAATAGATGTAATCAACCTTTTTCTGGATCTGCTGCAGATCCACTTCAGAGAGAACTTGTTTTACAGCCTCTTCTGGGGAGAAAAGCAGGTGGGGAGAAGACTTTTAATTGCTATGTCCTCAGTCATAAAATCATAGAGTCATGGAATATACGGAGTTGGAAGAGATCCACAAGGACAAAGGTGAAACTTCAGGCCACGCCCTCTTGTCCTATCAGCAGCATCTCCACATAGAGAGAACAGGTCACCCCTGGCTGCCACCCCCTACAAACTGCAGGTCCCTGTCACCATCTACATATAACTGTCACAGCAATGTTAATGTCAACTCCTGACACCATCACATCCTCCATCAATCCCACATGAAACGGGATATCCAGGTGATCCCTCCTACCCTGCTGGTGGAACCATCATAGTTGCATTTCCAGGGACCAGAGGGGAGCAAATTGTACCTTCAGTAGTTGTTTTGGTAGATGATTCCCTCGGGAATGTGCATTATTAGAAATGGAGAAGAGATGTTGAGTCCAGCCCTCCTGACCCATCCTTGGAATTGTTCCAGGCCAGGTCAGACAGGGCTTGGAACAGCCTGCTCTAGTGGAAGGTGTCCCTGCCCATGTCAGGGGGGTTGGAACAAGATCCCTTGAGATCTCTTCCAA
>NW_021940603.1:1289405-1300690 GCF_001715985.3 Manacus vitellinus | reverse complement strand
GTGCTCTAATCCCAGTCAAAGGAATCCCAGTTGAGGAGCAGCGTGAGGAGCAGGGACGGGGCTGGAGCAGGGCTGGGTGCTTGAGCCTCCCTCCCCGGCAAAGTGCTGAGACAACAAACTTAACCTCCCTGTCCACAGCGCTCCTATCAGCCCTGGTTATTAAATCCCACAAAAGGAAGAAGAGGAGAAGTGAATAGGGTTGAAAGAAAAAGCACTTTCCCCATTTGGATTACCTCCTACAGAACAGGACCTGCCAGTGAAAGGCGGAGAGTGTAATTGCCGGCCTGAAAGAGAGAGGGAAAAAAAGGGGAAAAAAAAAAAAAACAACTATAAAAGGAAAGAAAGAAAGAAGGAAGGGAGAAAAAAATTGATAATGAACAATTTATCCTCTGAGCTAACAGTTAATTAATTCTGAAAATATCTGTCAGGCTAATGGAGGGGGGGTAGCTGTGCCACTGAACACAATTAGTAAAATAATAATAACAAAAAAGGGAGGGGGGGAAAAAAGAAGAAAAAAAGATTTTTTTAAGGTGTTGCTATCTTCTTAGAGACCAGGCCCTTGGCTTCCCAATGTCATTCTCAACACAATTTTTTTTTCTTCTCTCCCTTCGTCTCTTTTCAGAAATTGTTCTCATGAATGATTTATATATGTCTAGTTATCTGGAGTGATTTCTATGGACCCGGGCGCATTGCTGCATAATTGTTAATTTTAATGCCATAATAGCTTCAGATGGAGGGAGAGATTAGGCGTTTATTGCACAATTAAATGAAACATACTTGAGAATCACAAAAGGTTCCGTAATTATTTCAGACCATTAATAAAATGGGCATTAAATTATATGGGACACAAAAGGGAAAGGAAATAGATTTTCATTACAGCAATAGAAGCCGAGAGTAGTAATAGATCCTTGTTGAATTCTCTTTCTCTCTCTCTCTCTCTGAAATTAATTGTTGCCCAGCTTATTTCAAAGCAAAATAAAAGAGAAATAAAGTGTGTTAAAGAACCTCTGATGAAAGGGCTTTGTTTGATAAGGACAATAGCCAGTGATACACTCTGGGAAAAAAAAAAAAAAGAAGGGGGGAAAAAAAAAAAAAAGGAAGATTTGATTTTGGCTTCCTGCCCTGAGTCCTGGAGGCGGAACGGGGGCTGTTCGTGGGCACACGAGGCCTCTCCTCCCCTCCCAACACCACAGGGCTCCCACGGAGCAGAGGGAGGATGTGGAAGTTCCCCTGTCCATTCCCAGGTGCCCCAGCAGTGGGGCCAGCGGTGGGTTTGGCCCCAGGGCAGGAGCTGTGGGCAGCTGGCACCGATCCCAGGGGAGCTGGCACCGATCCCAGGGATGCTCCCGCGTGGCTGTTCCCAGATAAGACCCCGTGCCCTGGATTGGCCTTGCATGGAAGAGCCAGGGAGTGCCACGGGGAAGGAAGGGGCAGGTGGAGGCTCCCAGGTGTTCACACTGCAGCAGAGCCTGGAGAGTTTGTCCTCTGAGCAGCCCCTGGAGAGCCCAGAGGGGACAACTCGAGGGGCTTTGCTCCTGGCAAAGACAGCCCGGAGCAGCCTGGACCTGAGTGCCACCAAACCCTCAGCTCCTGGCCTGGGAAGGTCCCAGGACAGGGCCCAGCTGCAAAACAGGTCCCAGACATCAGCACAGCCCTCCTTATAAACTCGGATCCTTATCCAGCAGTAATGATTTCCAGTGACAAAATGAGAGGACGTGAGCAGTGTCTTATCCCCTCCTTCAAATGGGAGACACCCCAAAAATCCACAGTGCTGATGAGGGGCAGAGCAGTCAGAGCCCACTGGGGCAAGTTGCAGGGTTACACTCAGGATTTCTGGAAGTAATAATTGGAGCCTCTTGGCAGTTACAGAAATCCCTGGATCTGGGTGATTTAGGCACTGTGGAAAACCTTATGCTCCTTTCAGGCTCCTCAACGTAGTTAAAAACATGCCCTTGATGCTTGTGGGGTTTATCTGAGTGACCAGCACCACAACTAGGAGTGAAAGAGGTCAAGAAAGGGTCTCTGGAGCTAATGGTGAGCTCATCCTCCACCTCCCAGCATGACTTCACTGTCCTTAAACTCCTCTGAGAAGCCAAAACGAAAAAATAATTCTAAAGCATCACTTGGTGTTTGGTCCAGGAAAGGTGCCTGGCCAGTTCCCCTGCACAGCTCGCTCCAGGGGCTGCAGGGGTTTCTAAGAAGATCCCTTCATTACAGAAAACTGTATTAAAAAGGGGAAAGCAAAAAGAAAACCTGAAAAATAACAGCCTCGGCGAAACAAAGTTTAAAAAAAAAAAAATAAATACCCTGTCTGAGGAAACCAGAACCAGCTCCTACGTGGTCCCTGCTGGCATGTGCCAAGCTGGCAGCCAGGGGAGCTGTGGATCCCCCTTTGCCAGGGTGCGGGAATTGCAGAGGGATCAGAGACAAGGAGCATCCGAAGGCAGGATGAGCAAACAAGGCAGGAGGTGTCTGTTCCCGGGGCACAGCCGCTCCCGGGAGTTCAGCCCGGCTGACTCAGGTCCCACCCACGGCCGCTATTTTTGGCTCCAGGCTCCAGAGCTGCTCTCCAGGCCTGCCCCCATTCCCTCCGGCACCGGGAGGAGCGGTCCCCCCACGGCCAGGGAAGGCTGGCTGTGGATGCGGGCGGTGGGAAGTTGGTGGCAGAGCTCTTCCTGGGAAAAATCAGTTTTTTAACAGCAGGTGTGTTGGAAGAGGGGCTGAGCTCCTGCCTCCTTCAGCAGGGAGGGGGAGACACACTGAGGAGGTAACAGGGCCACCTTTGTGCAGCCGGGTCTGGGGGTTTTCTGGGAAAACCAGAGCAGCAGGAAATTCTTTCTGGGTGGGACTGTCCCCGGGACTCCAGCAGGCTGTGCTGCAAAGAGCTGGGACAAGGGACAGCATCCCACAAACCCCCCCGGCCTCCTGTCCCGGGAGACCACCAGCACCACGCTGAGCACCTGCAGCTTTGGTGATGGGATTAGGCCCGACAGAAAAGGAGTTTGACACGGAGAGACTTAAGGAGAAATTGGAAAAAAAAAATATTTATAAAAAAAAAATAAAAAGAGGGACTGGTCGTCCACGGGGGGAGGAGCAAATCGGAGACTAAGCAGTAAAAAAAAAAAAGTTAAATCGCTGTAGATGGCAATAAAGAGGCTTTGGGCTGCGGCGCCAGTGCCCTCTCCTGGGCAGAGCGAGCGGTGCTCCGGCCCGGGGGGAGAGATGCGGCCCGGGGAGGGAGCGATGGACCCCGGGAAGGGAGCGATGAACCCCGGGAAAGGGAGCGATGAACCCCGGGAAGGGAGCGATGAACCCCGGGAAAGGAGCGATGCACACTGGGGAGGGAGCGACGGACTCTGGTGGGCGGGTGATGCTCCCGAGGTGGGAGTGATGCTCCCCAGGGAAAGGAGTGATGCTCCTTGGTGGATAGTGATGATCCCAGGGATGGAGTGATGCTCCCAAGGTGGAGTGATGCTCCCGGGATGGGAGTGATGCTCCCCAGGGAAAGGAGTGATGTTCCTTGGTGGAGAGTGATGATCCCAGGGAAGGGAGTGATGCTCCCGGGGATGGGATTGATGCTCCCTGGGGTGGGATTGGTGATCTCAGGGATGGAGTGATGCTCCCAGAGTGGGAGAGATACACCCCGGGGTGAGAGTGATGCTCCCCAGGGAAAGGAGTGATGCTCCTGATGGGTGAGTGATGATCCTGGGGAAGGGAGTGGTGCTCCCAGAGAGGGAATGATGCTCCCTGGGATGGGATTGATGCTCCTGGAGTGGGAGTGATGCTCCTCGTGGTGAGGGTGATGCTCCCCATGGAAAGGAGTGATGCTCCTTGGTGGGTTAGTGATGCTCCCAGAGTGGGATTGATGCTTCCCGAGGTGGGAGTGATGCTCCCAGGGATGGAGTGATGTTCCCTGGTGGGTGAGTGATGCTCCTGGGGAAGGGAGTGGTGCTCCCAGAGTGGGAGTGATGCTCCCCAGGGTGAGAGTGATGTTCCCCAGGGAAAGGAGTGGTGTTCCCTGGTGGGTGAGTGGAGCTCCTGGGCAGGGAGTGGTGAGCCCTGGGTGTGGGGCAGAGCCACCCAAGCAGGCACGTGGTGCAGCCCTGCATGAAACCCTACTCTGATTGGGTACAACACCAAACAAGCAAAAGGATACTCAAAGGGAAAAATAAGAAGCTAAAGGGAGAGTTGGTGAGGGAAAGCAGGGAGGGGGGAGAAAGTCTTAGGGAGATGAAAGAAGGTCGGCATCAGAGGAAAATAAATAAGAAGATAAAATAAAATGTGAACAATACGAAGTATTAGAGTTTCTAAAAAGGACAAGGGAAGCAGCCAAGTGCAGCAGGAGATCAGCTGTGTCACCCAGCTGGAAACGAGCACAAAGAGGACTCAAGGCATGGGGGGAGTTCGATTTTAATACGAAGGAAGTTCTGCTTTTTCCAGGCCAGCTCTTGGAGGGCCAACTCACAGCACAGGGCAGGGACATGTCTGCTCCTGGAGAGGACACTCCTCCTGGAGTGGGCATCACTGGGGGAGAGGAGCAATGCCCTGTCCTCTGTCATTATCTGCTGCTGCACAGGGGCAGAGGAGTTCCCAGTTGGTGCCACTCTGGACTCATCCGTGGCCGTTGGGGTCACACAGGAGCTCATGGCAAGGAATGTGTGCAACTCAGGGCTCCAGCTGGGTGCAACTCTGGAAATGTTGCTGTTGCATTTTAAGGGGGCAAAGAGCAGAGGAAGGAGCTGAAATCCAGAAACTTGGAGCAGTGGGACAAAACGGAGCGGGAGGAGGCAGCTGATCCCGATGGTCACCTTGATGTTGGATTGAAAAGCAAAGCTGGGAGTAAGGAACAAAAAAATTGTCACCCCACTGTGCCTGGAGCTGGGGAAGGAGAAGGCTCAAGGCCAGCAGCAGCTGGGACTTGAGCAAGAAGTGCAGGGAAGGAGCAGCTCTGAGAACAGTCCAGAGCAGGAGACCCTTGGAGAAGACACCAGAGGCATCACGGCACGTGGGAGATCCTTCAAAATGCAACCTTTGTGCACAGCCTTAGTCTGTCTTTGGTTGCAGGCAGATAAGACGAGTTTTTGGGTGCTGCAGAGGGGTCTGCACCAGCAGGTTTAAGTTTGGGGGAGCAGGGAGGAAGTGGGAGGGAAGTTTGAATCTCATTGTGCTTTAAATTAAGACAGATTCAGCAAGGTCACGCTGCAGACACAAACAGGAGATATACTGCCATTGGATATCATGGGATGATATCCAATGGCATCCCATGGGACAGAGGGAGACTCCCAACCTAGTGCTTTCTCCTAGGAGAACTCCCAAAGTGGCACCAGCAGTGACCTGGTCCAGAACTGCAGCTCTCCCGGCCCTTTTTCCCGGCCAGCCTTGCCCGGCCCGGCCGCGGGCTGGAAGAGGAGCCGAGGCTGCCTCTGCCTCTGCCTCTGCCTCTGCCTCTGCCTCTGCCTCTCCACGGGCCGTGGCTCCCGCCCAGCCCTGCACAGATAACGCGCTTGGCACGGCGAGGGCCGGGGGGAGGCGGGAGCGGCGGCGGGGGCAGCGATGCATCCTCGGCTCTCCCGGGCCCCGAGGCAGCTCCGCGCTAATCGCCCGCTTCCCCAGATTAGCACCGGGAAAGCCACGGCTTGGCAGCTCCGCCTGCCCTGGAGGAAAGCCCGGCCGTTCACGGAAAATTCAGGAATTCCTGGATTTGTTTGCGCGGCCGAGGAAAACGTCTAGTCCTCTGCTCCCCGTGCCCCCCTCCTCCAGCGCTTTGATGGTCGCTGTGGAAAGCAGTCGCCTTGTCCTGGTGGCCACAGCCCTGTCCCGAAGCCACCACACGTATGACCCGCTGTGGTGCCCTCTGTGCACTCCAGGTTTGATTCGGGGCTGTGTGAAACGTGAACGATCCTCTCCCTTTCATTAGCAGAGATTAACCAACTCCCTGATTATCATTTCGAGCGCTAAAATGACGTTGACCCCGGTAATGCTCCGCAGAAACCTCTTTTAGCTAATCCAAAACACGCAGCCAGCGCCGGGGGCTTTGGGGAGTGTGTTCATTTCGCAGAAATAGGGGAAACAGTGTGAAAAATAATAAATAAGTCGGCGTGAACCTCGTGGTTGAAGGGGGCAGCTGTTTTGTTTCCAGCTGGAGTCAGCAGTGCTTGAACACAGAGGTCAACAAGGGAAAGAAAAACAAAAACAACCAAAAAAACAAAAGGCAACTGGTGAAGCCGGTGAGGCTGGATTAGAATTTCCGAGGTGGGGTCAGAGAGGGGAGAGCTTTTAGCAGTGATTTGCACTCTCCGAACGAGAGCTTTAAGATTTCGCTCCACTTCAAAGAAAAGATGCCCAGGCCGGCCCAGCCCCTCCTCGTGAGGAGCAGTGGGAGCCCTTCTGCCATGGAAGCACAGGGAGAAGGGGCTCACACCTCCCTCCTCCTGTGCCGGGGGGGTGGGTTTCAAAGCACGGCGGAGAGATGGATCTGCCCGGGCCCACCGAGAGCAGCGCGGAACGGCCACAGCCCCAGGCAGAGCTGCCCAGGCTCATTCCCACCTCTCCAAAGGCCCTGCTGGTGGGTTTGGGGTCCTGCCAGGGCTTCAGGAAGGACACGTGTTCCCTGAGATTGTTGCCCAGCTCTGCCACTCGACACAAACACAGGAGTTCAGCGGTGGGCAGCCCCCAGCCCTGCAGTGTAGGGCTTTGTGGCTGCCCCATCCCTGGAAGTGTCCAAGGCCAGGCTGGACGGGGCTTGGAGCAACCTGGGAGAGCGGAAGGTGTTCCTGCCCATGGCAGGGGGTGGAACTAGAGGATCTTTAACGAAACCATTCCATGATTCTGTGATTCCCTCATATCTGCACCTTCTCCTTGCGCTCACACAGCCGAGTCCCAACCTCAGGCACCTCCCCCAGGTTTATTCCTGCAGACTTTTCAACTCTGCCCGTCCACCAGCACAGCCTAAACTGCTCCTGGCGCCTCCCCGTAACCCGACACACGGATCCTCCCCTCGAGGCTCCGCGGTTTCCCCGCCGTGTGCCCGTCCCAAGGCGGTTCGGATCGGCTGTCGGGAGCGAGCAGCTCCTTTCGCTCCAGCGGCACTGAGCTATTCGGAGTGGCCGGGACCTGCCCGCGCCTTCCCCGCCTTCCCCGGGCACCGCGGGGAGTGTTTCCCAAAGGTGATCTGTCCCGTCAGCTCCAGCCGTGACCGTGGAATCGCTGCCTTGTCACACCAAGACATCGCACAGGTCCTTCTGCAGCTCCCCCGCTGCTCCCAGAGCAACCCCTCCTCCACCACTGCCCCCCATCTGTTCCCCACCCACAGGCCACAGCCAAAATACCTCTTAAACCGGTTTCCAGAGGCGTTAAAACTCCCCTTTAAACAGACCCTGCCTTTCCTGCCCCCTTTATTTAAATGTTGTGGGTCCAGCAGCACTCCGCTGGTTTAGAGCTTTTATTTTCCCCAAAAGTAGCTTAAAGTAGAAAAATGCTGCCATCCCCACCACGTCCCCTGCATTTCACCCTCATTTGAGTTTGTAGCTGTTTCCTCTTCCTTCCCTCCTTCTCTTGAGGAGTGATTTATTCCGGGTTTCAAAATGGGGAATATTGGTAAAACTATTTTTCTTTTAAATGGAAAATTTCCAGGGGGGAAACATTTCTGGTTTGCAAGGGAAAGCGAAAATACATTTGCATCCCTGAAAAATTTCTGCATTGGAATAAAAGGCCCTTCCAAGGGAATAGGGCTCAAAATATGAATACTTTGCAACTGCAACAGAAAAATGGGAATGGGCAAGATTTTTGCAAGCAGTTTTCATAAGATTATGGAATGGTTTGGGTTGGAAGGGACCTTAAAGATCATCTAGGGAAGATCACCTTTTGGCACTCCTGCCTTAGAAATCAGGCAATGTTTTCAGAGGAAAAAAATATAGTAAAAAAGCAAAACAGCCAGGTTGAAATTTTAGTGCTGGTCCAGGGCTACAGAGACAAACCCTGGATTTTGGAGGGAGGACAAATGTGTTGAAAGCCACCGTGCCTGGCTTTCTGTGACCAAAGAGCCCTTGGGCAGGAGCCACCGGGGTGGGCTGGCAGGAGAAGCCTTCCAGAGGCCTTTCATGGCAAACAGGCTCTGCCTGGCCTCTCTGGACCTGGAGATGGCAAGGCTGCTTCCAGGCAGGAGCAGTCCACAGCCAGGGATGCGCCAGGAGGCTGCATTCCCATCCCACTTCATCCCTGGACCGCTCGGTGCTGAGATCCTGCTGAGGATCAGGAGCCCTCTGACTCCAGCAGCAGACACATACCTGCCAGAGACCGAATAAAGGCACGGCATGAGTCAGAGAGAGAGGCTTTGGGCTGCAATTAAATACACAAGCAGGACTGATTAATCGGGAAAGAATCCTTCCCCGTAAACGGAAGAAAACACGTGTCGGGGCAGCGATGGGGCTCAGCAGCTCCAGCGCTGCCAAACCGCCTTCCCTCGGGACTCAAGCACACCTTTAACCTTGGGGGAAACCGTGTGCTGGGATGCTCCCAAAAGCCAGAAGAAGCCACCCAAGAAGGAAAATTCTCTCCTCCTGTTCTTTGGAGTTGGCTTTGGGGATGTGTCACTGAAGAGCAGCGCAGGCACAGGAATAAACCTGCAACCTTCGCTTTATCTCAGGGAGTTTCTGCTCCAGCAGAAATTGTTGTCGTCCCACGGGGAAAACTCTGGTGTTAACATGGGGATAATGGCAAAGAAAAGGGCTAAACTACTTATTTCCTCCGCTTTGATTCATTTCGGAGGCTCTCTCCTCCTGTGTCGCTGACTGACGGCAGCGCGAGATGCTGAAGTCGGTTAATTGTTATGGATCCCTGGGGCGTTATTCCAAGGATGTGAAAGCACCGAAGGGAGCAATAATCACCTGTGATTCTGGCGAGAGTGTTAATCCTAGAAAATCTGGGAAATTCTTCAGTTTGGGGAGCACGTGGGACCAGTTCACTCATCTGCAGCGAACCTCCAGCATGGCAAGGGATGGGAGGGAGTCCTTTGGGCTGAGATGGGGCTCAGCTTCTTGAAAGTGCTCGGCTGGGATTTAGGGACTCCAGTGGCTGGAGAAATGGATGATGTGCGAGAAGAGAGAGCAAAACGAGCCCCTGGCTGAGGACTCATTACACGGTTACTTGTGTCACTGCAGCTGGAAGGGAGGCACTGAGCCGACCGAGGCAAAGTTGTCTTTATCCTGCTCAAACTGGCCACCTAAAACTCCTTTGGTCTGGAAACTCGGTGCCTCCTCCTGGACAGGTCTGTGAGAGCAGGAGCCGTGTAGCCCAGACTCCCAAACTAAAACCAGCACCAATAAGGGCTGGGAGGGAGTCGATGTCGCAGTTTGGATCCTCCACACCCACCACCTCTGGCAGGTCTGAGAGATCACCTGATCATCCCAAACCCTTGGATCACAACAGAGGCAGGAGCTCCAGAGGGAAATGGAGATGTTTCAGGCTTCTGCCCTGGGCTGTGTTTGGATGGATGGATCTCGTGCCATCCCATAGTCCTCCCCAGGGGAGGGGGCTGATCAGGGCAGTTCTCTGCTGCCCCAGGGAGGGTGAGAATTCAGTGCTGTATACAAAACACTCCTTCCTCCTCCTCGCCCTGCAAATGTGCAGCTGTTGATTAAATCCCTTTTCAGAGGGAGAGTTACAAGGCTCCTCCAGCTTTCCCCGGCAGAGACCTCTCTGCTCCCTGTGTTTGCATTCTCACATCAGCCTCTGCCCACGGAATAACAGCAGTAATTGGATGTGTTTAAATCCTGCTGCTCATTATTGTTTGGCCGGTAATCAGACAAGTCTCCCGTCCCCTCAACCTGACCCGTGTGCAGCAGAGGAAGGCTGGACACAGTTCCTCCTCCTCCCCTCCCCCTGTGTCCCCTCACCTCTCCCCTCTGCCCAAGCTGGGTGGGCACACTGTATTCCAGCCATAAGGAGCTTCCTCTCCCTCCATGGCCAGTGGAACACTGGAATTACATCGGGGCAACCCTGTTTGCTGGGGTGGGAATTGCCTGTGGAGGCAAAGGGCTGGAGCAGAGGGGATGGGGCTGATGCACTGCCCTGCCTTGGATGTTCAGCACCTGGGATTGAGGCAGACAGTGGAACAGCAGGGAATGAAACACTGTCCAGACATCTTCCCAGGAACATTCTGGCTGGCAGGCTGAGTACACACTGCCTTGGTGTGTTGACTCTTGGAGATGGATGGGCAGCGCTGGTTGGCCCCTGTGGAAGCTCAGATGTTGGATGCACACATGGATATCAACGCTCTTGGACAGGACTGCAGGTCAGAGCGGCCTCAGGGAGGACAACCATCCCCACAGTGGGGATGGTATCTTTGCTGGAGCAGCCACACTGGCAGGAGAAGCAGGGGAGACCCTGGGATGAGCTCAGTTGGGCAGAGTTTGGTGCTGGTAACACCAAGGCCATGGGTTCCATCCCTGTGTGAGCCATTCTCTTAAGAGCTGGGCTTGAGGATCCTTCTGGGTCCCTTCCAACTCAGAATATCCCATGATACTTCAGGTTAAATTCCTGCCTCATGAAGCAGTTTTGTGCTGAGCATCTCCATGGTCATCCCTCTTTGCTCCCATCACTTCTTAAAAAAAAAAAAAAAAGGGGGGGAGGGGGAAACTCCATCTTTGCTCCCATCATTCACCAAAAAGAAAAGGAAAAAAAGCCCCATCACCAATCCAGGCTCAGAAAGAGCAGCAAAAGACCTGAATCACCATTCAGATGTAGAGACCAGACCAAAAAAGAGTCTTTGCCAACAGCCCACTGGCCACAGGACTTTGCATGTGCCATGTGATCCGTGCCACGTCTCTGTATCATGACTAATAGACACACTTGCAGAAATCAGAATCTATTTCCAAGTGATTCATGAGTGTGTAGGAAAAGGAGGGGGGGGGGAACAACAGACTAAATACACCTGGTAATTTATGTGCTATGAATAATTTGAACAGCCCCGAGTGACGGAGATATCTCAGTTATTTATCCTGGGGGGGAAATTCGCAGGTGCTGCAGACTGGGTGTGCTCCAGAGCAGGCCCTCCCTTTAACGTTCTCCTCCCCCGCCCCGGTGTGAACCTCTCTGGCCGTATTTGGAACGAGATGTAAGACGTGCTTCATCCCAGCCTCTCATTAATTGCCGCTCCTGGAATCTCCTGCCGGCTAAACTGCTCCCCGCAGAATCCCTGACTCCAGGGGCAGGAAAGGGTTACAGAGCGTGCCTTCCTTTTTGGGCTGGGCGGGTGGAAGCATCGTCGGCTTTCATCTCCAAGCCTC
>NW_021940603.1:1283221-1287950 GCF_001715985.3 Manacus vitellinus | reverse complement strand
CCCTCTCTTGGCTCTGCAGACTTGTTTCACAGCCTTGCTGGGCAGGAGCTCAGTCCAGGGAGGGTGCTGGAGACCACTGCATGGCTGGAGACCACAGCCCTGCTGCTTCCCTTGAGGGAAGGAGTCTGCAGTCCTGGAGAGGATGCTGGGGGGGGGGTTTCCTTTACTGCTGGGGACCCATTGCTGAGTCCCCACCAGAATATGGTCTCTGAGATGGCATTTGACCCAGCCCAGAGCAAACAGCCAGTCTGTGTGCCACCTGCACCTTCCCTGCTCAGGGGCAGGTGACCTCACTCTGTTCTGCTGAATCTCTGAGAACCTTTCCCAGGCTGGGCATGAGCCAGTGAGCAGGTTTGTCTCCAAGATGCCACCCCAAACATCTGGCAAGAAACAAAAGGCATCTCAGAGGCATCTGGGCCCCCATAAAACAGCATTTGCCCTTTCAAACTGTAGGGGTGGGTGCTTGCCTTGTGGTTTTCCTGAAGCTGCTTCACTCGGGGAGGTCAGCGACAGGGTTGAATTTTCCCTAAACAACAGAACTGTTTGGCTGTTAGACCTTGTTTCACAATTTCAATCCAAAGCCAAGCAGCATCTCAATATTTGAGTTGCACAGAGCGAGGGAGGGTCTCAGGTTTGAGGCTGGAGAGCATCTGTAACTACCATGGAATGCAGGAGAGCACGGAGCATTTCTTGCTTGCTGGAGCATCTTTTACAACTGTGATCCATCTCCAGCAATCCAGGACCCAAATAATACACTTAAAACCTCCTTCTTTGCTCTGGAGGTTGTCCAGTTCATCTTGGACCACATGAGAGAGAACTTCTCCAGGGTTATAGCAGTCAGCACTTAACAACTGGTGCTCTTGGAGTCCTGCCTTTTTCCTGGGAATGTGTCATGGGGAAGAAATGGCCTTCATTGCTTAAAAGATCCCAACCTGCCCCTGGAGCTTCACGCTGAGGTGCTGAGGACAGTTGTGTGAGTAGTGAGAAGAGACCTGGAGTCCTTCCAGGAAGATAAATTGGCAGTTTATCAGATCCTTGATGTGTCTCGGGTGTTGTCTTCTCAGAGGATTCGTGTTTCTGCCACATCAGGGTATGTGAGAGGAGCAGGGGGGGCAGTTATATTGGCTCTTGCATGGTTTGGTTCCTTTAGGTGGGAAGTTTCCCTGCACTGTGGGCCTGGCTATGTTCCTGGGGACAGAGCTTTTACAAGGGGGGACACACTGACCAAAGAGGCCAGTTTGGACAGAAAAATCTCAGTCCTCCTTGTCTGGATGTGTGATGCTGACAGATCCAAAATAAACAGAGTGGACATGAATTGAAGAACCCTTCACTAAAATAACAGATGCTCCTGAAGCTCCAGCCCTCGGGGACTCCAGAGGCACTGCCTCTGAGCACCATTTGTCTCACTCAGATATCCTGATGCAAAATGTGCCACTCGGGGACAAGACATGGATTTGCAAGAACCCCCAGCCTAGGAACTGTGTTGAGAGCACATAAATCACGAGGAGGAGAATTTTTCTCTGCACCTTGAGCAGATCTCCACTTCTCACATTATTTACCTGGACCACAGTAACAACAGGACAGCGTTTTTAGTGTGTCCTCTGTTTGCAGGACACAGCAGTTGGGCACATCTGTCTGAGCACCATGTGCTCTCCACATGCTCCTTCCATGTCAGCCATCCAGAAGAAGCTGCTCCAGAGCTCACCTGGCACCCCAAACCCCACAGGTCGCTTCCCTCCCCTATCCCGAGCTTTTCATCCAGCCTTGGACCGGCCCCTGTGTTTCTCCCAGCCCCTGTGCCTGAGGCATTGCTGGGAGCAACCACACTCCCGTGCTTCCTGCTGCTCCAGCAGGATGCTGTGTCAAAGGGATGAAGCCATCAGCCTCTCCAGGAGCAGAGGAGGGGGAGTGTGTGAGATAAACAGTTCAGCCTTGGCACTTTGCTTGAAAGTTGTTGCTTCTATTTCAGAGCTCATGTGTCTGAAAACCTGTCTGGGTTTTTTTTTTTTTTTTTCCTGACTGTATCAGTTGGTCTAATAAAAGATACAGCCTCTCCTCACAAGCCTGCTCTGCACTCCTGAGCTCAGGTCGTTTATCCTTCCCTTCGTGCTGCTGACAATGACTGAGGCTCCCTGGCCAGGCAATATCTGGGAAGTCAACACTGTGTCAAGCCCCAGGTTTACATCCATGGCCACAGTGAATGGACTTATTTTACTGGAGAGACTCGTCAGCTCTCCCTCCTGCTGCTTTTGCTGCAGGGAAAGCAAAGCCCGTGGGTGAACTCCACAGCCCCTTCCCTGGGGAGGTGGGCTCAGGCACCCAGGTACCCCATGGGCTTCTGCAGAGAGAGTCTACCCCAGGCAGGGGAATCCCAAGGGCTTCCCACCAGGCATTTCTCACCCTGGGGAGGATGAACAACTCTTCAGCCACTCCTCAGCTATTATTTAACTGCTAAAGTTGCTGAGGAAAGGCCAGGAGGTGGCCCGGAGGTGGCACTGCCTCTCGAGTTTTTGGTACCCAGAGGCCTTCTGTGGGTCCTGGAGAGGCCAGGCTGCCACCTGACTCCATGAGGACAGGTTTGGTGCTCTCTGCCACAGTGCCATGTCCTTCCCAAGATCAGCAATGTCAACCCAAGTGGCTGCTGGCCTGGCTGCAGTCGGTGCTGCCCAACACGGACCTTCCTGTGGCGACACAGAGAACTGGAGATGTGAGACACAGAGAAGGAAGAAGATCAGACACATAGAGGGAAGAAGATTTTTCCAGTGAGGGTGGTCAAACACTGGCACAGGCTGCCCAGAGAGGTGGTGGATGCCCCATCCCTGAAAACATTAAAAATGAGGTTGGATGAGGTTCTGAGCAGCCTGATCCAGAGGAAGGTGTCCCTGCTCATTGCAAGGGGCTTGGATTCAATGACCTTTACAGGTTCCTTCCAACCCAAGCCATTCCATGACTCTATAATTCTAGAACTGTGCTTAATTTGATAGTCTGGGAAGGCTGATATAATTCAGGGCATGAAATCCTGCTGCTGGCTCCCTGAGCAGGACCTTCACCCCAAGGAGCAGCCCTGGCCCTGCCCATGGAGTCAGCAGGGGACAGGTTTCCCAGTGTTGGTGGTGAGTTGCCACACCACAGGGTTATCACCTGCAGGGAGCCTGAGCCAGGAGGGAAATCCCCTGGAGAAAAAAAAAATACACATCACCTTCCTATGAACAGCAAAGTGCAAAGAGAAATGGATGCTGCAAAAGAGCAAAGAACAGATCAGCTTTGAGGAGGGAGATCTGGAAGTGCTCCTTACGCTGAAGGATGGGGGGGGTGGTCCATGGGATCATGGAGTGTCACAGGGCAGAACAAAAATGAAGCGTTGAATGGGCTGTAAACTTCACCCTCAGGGCTTAACCCGGGTCCTCATCCACGGGGAATCTTTATTTTTGGAGCAGGTTGTGGTGCCTTCAGAGGAAGCATCTCCTGTTGGCCGGGGTGAGAAAGCAGCTCTGGGCTGATCCAATCTGCCACATCCATCACTGCTCCCCTCTCGTGTCAGGGATGTCCAGGGCAGTGACCTGCTCCATTAAATCTCTCCAAGCAGGGGGCTGGATCCGTGTAACTATTTGTAGCTGGAGTTGCATCAGTGAATTTCTCAGGGTTGAGGGGGGATAAAATTGAGCAAGAAATACTGTAAAAATGCAAAAAAACCCCCCACCAAACCTCTAAGTCTGTTCCACACAGTATCTGTGAGTGCATCAGTGCTTCTGCTTGTATGAGCTGCTGGGTGCATATATTTTCCATAATATCTCTCTCAGAAAATATTATTTGATGGCATGTGATTAAAAAGGGTCTTTTTTTAATATGTGGCACATGCATAAATAAATGGATGTGTGCACTTGCATGTAAAAAAAGCAAATATGAGGGGAAAGTAGCAAAATAATCATCCCTGGCAGTGACTGCTGGGATTCTGTGCACTGAGCTAATGCTTGAGAGTTGGAAAAAGCATTCCTGGTGGTGGCAATCTCATCAGGTCCTGCAGAACAGAGAGGGGGACTGGTGTCCTCAGTGTCTCTAAAAAACTCCAGACACTCAGAAGTCTTTTCAAAATGTGCTTCCTTCAATTAAAAATCAATTAATACTCCCCTCCTTTTCCCAGTGCCCGAAGCATTAAAAAAAAATAAAGTTATTTAAAGATCCACTCCTTTCCTAAATAAAGTTTGGAACGGGGGTGTTTTCAAATGATAGGTGCTCTTCTCTCACTTTTGGCTGTTGCAAAAACAACCACGATTCCTGTGAGCAAGAGGAGGAGGATGAAGGCAGAAATACAGCTCTATTTATGCTGATACTGGATCTCGGGTTACATGATCTCATCTAATTTAAAGTTACTCCAAATGAACTATCTCCAAGAATATAATTTTAATGTTTCCCTATCAGGCTATTCTTATCTCTCTGCATTACCATGATATCATTCAGGAATAATAATCGCACTATTAGTTTTGGTGTCTAAACAAGCTGCCGAGGAGAAAGGGATTTCAGTCACCGCCCTGGAAATCGCTACTCTCCCCCCAAAAAAACCCCAAAACCAAACCCCAACCCCAAAAAAACTGTACAAACTTTATAAAATCCAACCTCGGGGGATGCACAGCTGCAACGGACGCCCTTCCAGGACAGGTGATTTCGAGGGAAAATGGAAGTATTTTAAGCATTTAAGGACGGAGGCGTTGGCGTCTCGAAGGAAATCTTT
>NW_021940603.1:1279100-1280637 GCF_001715985.3 Manacus vitellinus | reverse complement strand
CCCGACTACAAGTACCGGCCCCGGCGCAAGCCCAAGAACCTGCTGAAAAAGGACAGGTATGTCTTCCCTTTGCCTTACCTCGGGGAAACCGATCCCTTAAAGGCTGCCGGGCTTCCCGTGGGGGCCACTGACTCGCTGCTGAGCTCCCCGGAGAAGGCCAGGGCTTTCCTGCCTCCCACCTCAGCACCTTACTCCTTACTTGACCCCAGCCAGTTCAGCTCCAGCGCCATTCAGAAGATGACTGAGGTTCCTCACACCTTAGCCACCAGCACCCTGCCCTACGCCTCCACCTTGGGATACCAGAACGGGGCGTTCGGCAGCTTGAGCTGCCCCAGCCAACACACCCACACTCACCCCTCGCCAACTAACCCGGGCTATGTCGTGCCGTGTAACTGTACCGCTTGGTCGGCTTCCAGTTTGCAACCTCCGGTTGCCTACATATTATTCCCGGGCATGACCAAGACTGGGATAGACCCCTATTCTTCAGCACACGCGACTGCCATGTAACACCCACCCACCCGCACCCCACGGGCGTGTGCGTGCGCGTGTCCCCCGCCCCGGGTGGCGGCCGGAACTGGGATTCCTTCGTGTGTGCATGTACATAAAACCTGCAGGAGCAAAAGGCCACCCGACCCAGGACTCTGCCGCCCGCCGCCGGGCCGGGACAGACGCGGACGCTGCCTCGGAGATGCTCTCGCCTAAAACTCGCCCCGAGAGCTGGCCCCGGGCTCGGAGGGGGGGATCTGCAATCGCGGGGGCAGATAGGAGCCCGGCACTTGTAAGAGTTGTAAATGTGTTTAAAAACAAAAAAAGGAAAAGCGAAGCTTGAACTGCCCTTTCGGGACAAAGCGGGGGTGAAAAAGAGAAAAAGAAAAAAAAGAGAGAGAGAGAGAGGCGGTTTCGATTTTTATTTATTCTCTTAATGTCTATGAGTTCTCCAGGGTCTCATGTCACTTGGACTTGACTTTGGGAAGTCCCGGTCTTACTCTGATTTTATTTTTTTTCCCTTGTTGTTTTCCTTTTGCACATTGAAAGACGAGATCAGTTGTGTTATATATATATAAATATATATATATTTTGCCACCACGCACTACTAGGTAAAATTGCTTTTCATGTCAGAAAAAGGCTCTTCAAAGTTAAAAAAGGAAAAAAAAAAGAAAAAAAGAGGGGGAGAAACATTTATATTTAAAACATATGATAGTGTTTGCTTAATTTAAAACAGATAGTCCTTAAATTTGTGTGATCCAGTGAGACTAGATCTAAGTTTACTTTAGACAGAGCGTCAGGTATGAAGTCAGGCAGTAGAATTGTAAAAAAATTAATACTACTACTACTAATAATAATAATAATAACGAAAAACCGAATAAAAACGATGGCAATTTAAATAAGTTTTCACAATGTCTTGGGGGAAGAAGAAACAGAAACTAAGATGTATCCGGCAGGATTTTACCTCGTTAAACCTTTTCATTTGTTGAACAAAGACGTTTTGAATAAAGACAATCTGTCATCAAACGAGGCAACTGCGTGGTGTGAGTGC
>NW_021940603.1:1265975-1274396 GCF_001715985.3 Manacus vitellinus | reverse complement strand
TTTTTTTTTTTTTTTTTCCCCTTTTTAAGAGCCCCCTGAGAAGGCAGCGAGGTGCCGTCCTCTCCGCCGGGTCTATCTGTAATTGAATCTAGGTCAGTTATTCTAAAGCATGGGAGAGGCTGATTCCCTCTTTCCGACATCAGCCCGGAATTTGGGAGGCGGGAGGGGGGGAGGAAAGGAGGAGAGGGGGGTCTTGCAATTTCATTTAAAATGTAATGGTGGATGAACCGATAAGCAAATAGGGGGGAAAAAAGGCTCTGCTTAAAAGAAAAAAAAAAAAAAGGCATGCTTTTAATATGCTTCCAGATGGGGGGAAAATGATTTACATGGGAGTTTATTTCCTCTTTGCTGATATGAAAGAATTACAGATACAAAACCCACTGATCTATAGAATAAAAAAAAAAAAAAAAGAAAAGAAATGTTATTTTCCTGTAAAGGTATCAGTTCATTTATATTCATTTAACCATCCATCCATCAATTCACTTTCTCACTCCCTGCACATTCTCTCTGCCTCTGGTAAACCTACCCCACCAATATACTTTTCTAGAATATACAATGAAGTTTCCTTAAAAAAAAAAAACCAAACCAGAAATGAGATGAGATTCAGCTAGAAGTAGGTAAAGTGAAGTTTCCCTTCTCCCCCCCTCCTATTTTATGCTACAGACTTTGAGCAAATTAGCAAAACGAAAAAGAAAATGGTTTAGTTGGGGGAAAAAAAATGTCTGTGTATATCTCTGAATAATATATGCAACATAGATGTTCTATATGTGTCTACATGTATATATATCTAACAGAGGGAGAGCGGAGTTTGTGTGCTCAACATGTATGTGCTGCGTCTCTGTGCTTCTGTGATACAAACAGTTCATTCTCTGCCTCTAAAATAAAAATATACACATATTGTACAGATATTTACAGCATTCATATATCCCAAGTGCACGGACACAGATTTAAACACACTCCCAGGCTGTGCATGCTGGAGATATGCACGATATATGTGGTGCCCACGCACATGCAAAGGCAACATCCCTCTGAACTGGAGCAGAGCCTTTGGATTTAAGCAGAAAATATTTCCTCAAGTGTCCTTTGGGAGCGGAGAGGCACATACGGTGCTGGATGGCAGAGGCTCGTATTTGGGGTCATGTATTGGTGTCGATATTTCGAGTCAGCCCGGCGGCCTCCAACCTCCCGAATCCAGGGGCCACGGCTGTGCTATTCTGCGTTTCGGACGGTATTTAAATCTGAGGTTTAATTTCCCTTTTAGGAGTAGTGACTGGAGGGCAAACCCCTCTCGTTAACACCTCCAAGGATTAAAACAAACCCCCCCCCCGGCTGAGCTCTTCCCGGTGGGGACAGAGGTGACTTCTTTCTTCCCGTGTTCCCGGCGTGACGGCCCTTCCTCGCAGGAATAGTTCCAAGGAGGACGAGCCCGTGTTCCCAAAGCCAGAGGCTGCTGAACCATCCGGCATTTCCCGGAGACCTTCGCCGAGGCTGGAAGTGGAGGGGTGTGGAATAACTTCTTTTTCTGGTTTGAATGTAGTAGCAACAGCTGTGTAAGAAGTTGCTTCTTTTATTGTCAAGAGCAGGTAAATAGAGAGACTGCCAGATATGGAAATACCTCTATATACAGATAAAATATATGTCTTTATCTCCAGCTAGATACGGATATGGATCCGCACGGAATTTTCCTCGCGGCCGCCTCCGCCGGCGCTCGGGGGGGTCCTCGCCAGCCTTTTTCAAAACTCCAGGTATAAATAAAGGCAGCAGCCAATCACCCCCAGATCAAAGGAGCTGGTGACAAGGCAGGTGGATCCCTGCCCTGCGCAGGTCCCCCACGCAGCCCTGAGCCACATCAAAGGCTGCGGTGCCCGCGCTCGCACCCGCAGCGACACCTGAAACGCTGCTCCTGCCTCGTGCTCCCAAACCCCACCTGCACAAACACACAGTCACATCACAGCACAATTAACAGTGCTATCACCACCAAGGACTCGGAAAGGAAAGGCTGTTGAAAGAGAGTTCCTCAAGATAATCCTTTTAAAAGGTTCCCTTAAAACGCAACCACTAGCGGGAATAAGGCAGGTTTAGTTCCAACAGCTTAATACCTCTGGGTAGCAGAGTTTTAGATCTTGTTCATGCCTTTCCTTTAGTAGTGGCTTGACTTTTGATTTGGGACTTGCGCTTTTTGGAGGATCTCGTTGCTCTTGTGGTTCTCAAGGGGGAAGGTCCTGGAGGAGGCCCAGCCCGGCCCCCCTTTCCTGTTGACCCGTCGGGGACTCACATCCTTGTTTCTGCTGGAAATCAGAGGTGGTCACATCCTGGCTGTGCTGGTGTCCCACACTTTTGTCTAATGACCCATTTGAGCAATTTTCAGGGTGCTGCTTAATTTGTTTTTTTCTTACCCTGGATGATCCCCCAACTCCTGGGCCATGGAAAGGGGTCCAACTGCTGCCCAGCTCTTTCCTCAGCGGTGTCACTCCACTCCTCCGTGGTGCTCCAAGAACTCCTGCGTGGCATCACTGCCAGGGGGGGTGAGTAAATCACTTTATTTTTGCATTTTACAAATGATGACTGTGTAAAATAAGGCAAACTGCATGTCTAGGGGATAAATGGGCAACAGTGGGCTCTGCCTGATGCTCTCCCCAACCTTCTTCCTCAGTCTCTCATCCCACGAGCTCTTCCCATGGTTGTTTTTTGCACCCTCACATTTCTCAGGCTGCGTGGAGAGGGCAAAGCTTGAGAAGCTGGGACCACACAGCAGAGCAGATCCCTGTTAGGAAGCCCTGGGAGCACCCAGCCTTTTGCTGTCACTGCTTGTCTAGAGCTTCCAGCCAGGATCCAGCCTGCTGGTTTGCAGCAGGAAAAGTTTAGATTGGTGAAAAAAAGGCCATCAAATTGGCATAGAAATGAGTGAGGGCTTTAAGAACAAGAGACAATGGACACATCTCCCCAAGAGCAATGATTAAAAAATTCAAAATGAAAAAAATGAAATTCAGTTAAATCAGGTATTTTTTACTCCTTTCTCTTACAAGTGTGGACAGTCCTTCACACTATCCCACTGAGTGCCTCTGTTGGTGACAGGTTTGGTGTCCAATCTCTCTAACCCCACAAGGCCTCTGGAAAACCAGGGATCTCCATTCCCAGCAAGGTGTGGACCCAGCTGTTTTGTGGCAGTGGTGTTTGGAGGGCAAATCAGGTTGAGAGCAACGTAAAAGGTTTTTTGGGATGCTCCAGCTGGCGCTTGGAGGTGATCTCAGAGTCTGGCACTGGCAGGGCTTGCCCAGAGAGGTCAGACGTGGTGCCACCAGTGCTCAGACCCTCCCTGTGAGGGACAATGGTGACACATTTTGGGTCTCCCAGGGGAGCAGGGTCAGGTCCTGGTGGCTCAAATGATCTCAGCTCTGCAATGAGGCCGCAAACACGGGAAACATGGAGCTGCTGCTCGTCACCCGCGGGGCAGCCAAGGGCTGGCACCGGCACTGCCTGGTGGGACGGGCAGGGAGGGGGAGGCAGCACCAGAGGCCACCTCTGAGGACACCCAGGAGGCAGAGGGGGTTCTGTCCATCACTGATGAGCTCCGTGTCCCCGAGGGCTGAGCTGGGTCTCCATCACCCGTCCGTGATGAGCTCTGTCCTCCTGGTCCTGTGGTCCTCGTGCTGTTCCCCAGCAAAGCTTCCCAACCCAGACCCCCTCTGCTGGGAGGGACTAAACTGCCCTTCACTCCCTGCTCCTCTGCTGTGAGGGACTAAACTGCCCTTCACTCCCTGCTCGCCCAAATTTTATTTTTCCCGGTTTATCTTTTATCTGTAGCTGCACTAACACATCCAGGCTTTCTTCGCTGTTTTTTTTCCAGCAAGGTTACAGACCTCTGGGTTTGAGTGTTTAATTGCTTATGATTCCTCCAAATTTCCATGTAGGCATTTTAATGCCTGCCTCCTTCCTTCCCTGGGAGCTATTAACATGAGGCATTTTTTTTTCCCTGACATAGACAAGGGTTTTTCCACCTCTCCTTCTTCTCCATCCAGCCCTACTCACATGGGAACTCCCCCAGCAGGCAGTGAAAGGAGAAAGGGAATTAGATCTTTATCAGAGCCTTACTTTCACCCAAGATTTCCTTAGAACAGTAAGTTGAGGCCAACAGAAGCCAAACAAATGATTTCTCTTCTACCTGGAAATAATCCCCCTGCAGCCAAAATATTTCCTCTCCTCCTCTGGAGACAAGCTGGAGGTGGTGTGACTACAAGTCCTTCTCTTGAACATACCAGCATCACTCCCTTGTGATGGTTTGATTTCACTTGTTCTCTCCTTGGCCACAGAATGCCAGAGAAGACAAAAACTAAATTTCTAGCAGGAAAAAAAAATTAAAAAAAAAAAAGAAAAATAGGGAAAAACAATTAAATCCCAGCGTTGCTTCGAATCCCTGCCAACTTCTCAGGCCTTCGTAACTCAGCCAAAAATAAGGCTACAAACCCATTTTTCCTCATTTGCAGGTCACCTTGAAGAGTAGATGAGGAGCTCTTTTCACAACGTTTCTTTCAAGAGGGTTTCAGTGAGGAAAGCAGCAGTGGCTGAAATTCCCCCTTTCCTTACAGCTCCTGAGTTTTCTCTTGAGGGTTTACAAACACCTGGACAATTCCCCATCCTGGATTTCCCACTCCATTGTGGCAGCACGATCTGACTCGAGGTACTGCAGAGGTTTGGCCTGGATGTGCTTTACCATAACTTTTTAACCACCTCTTGGCCTCCCAGCCCACATGGTCATGTCCAAGTGGCTGCAGGGCTGGAGGAGATGCCCACAGAGAAATGGGGGAGCCTCCGTTTTCCGCAGCCCCTCTGGGAGATCTCCAGGATGTTCTGGCCAAAAGCACCTTCCCAGCCAAGCAGCTGCATCCCAAAGCATGAGAAGGAGGTGCAGATTAGAATGAGGAGTTGCCCTGATGCCTTCTCTCCTGGGGGCAGATGGTGCTCAGTGGCATCAGCGTGTTTCTCTCTGTGCTCCTGCATGAAGGTGAACCATCCTCTTCAGGGTGGGACCAACTGGGGTCCCACAGGTCCCTTCCCTTTCTGGGGTACTGGGAGCAGCCTCTGCCTGGAGAGAAACCATCCAGAAGGTCAAACTGTATATGAGCTTTAGTTTAGAGCCTTAATTGATAAGTGAGGAGAAAACCTTCCCCTCCACCCCTCCACCTGCACATGTACAGACACCCCCCCCCCATGTATATAAACAGATCTCTTTAAATTTAAATAGATTTATGCCCAAGGACAGGAGGGTGGATATGAGGCCATTACAAAGAAAGAAGATGTAACACATCCTTATGCTCTTTTGTGGGGATTAAATCTATAGCAGGTTGCATCCAGTGCTAATACTCCTATTAATTTCTATTTTTCATTGTTGTTTTCACATTTGTCAGGCTTTGATGAAGGGATAATGAAGGGAATGGATGTTAACTGCAAATTAATCATCCCTGTCTTGAGAGCCTAACACGGGTTCCTATTTGCTCACCCTCTTCACACTTCCTCCATCCCTCCCAGCAGCACCTGCTGGAGGCTGTGACAGAGCAGAGAAAGAAAGGAAAAGGAAGAGAGGGAAACCTTGCCTGAGAAACTTCCAATGCTCCTTGAAATTGCTGAATTTGAATTGTAAGAAAGCTGAGGAAGTTGAGCTCATGCTGATTTTGCAAGGGGAGCTTGTTGGGAACCGCGTGTTGACCACGGGCAGGTCGGACCTTCAGTTGTGTTTAACATCAGAGCTTTTGAGGGGCTGTGTTTTAGCTGGAATGTGTCTCTGGCCATGGCAGGGGGCTGGAATGACATGATCTTTAAGGACCTTTCCAACCCAAGGCATTCTGTGCCTCTGTGGCTCTGTGGTTGATGCTCGTTGCTCAGGGAGGGACGGATCTATTTGTGACATATTTACAGATGTTCAGGCTTGTTTGTTTGCTTGCTTGGTTGGTTTGCAAACTTTCTTGCTTTACTTTGGAGCCTGATGTCCATGAGCCTGGTCCTGTTGTGGCAGCTGGTGTTTGGGAGGCAGGAGGTTCCCTCGTGCCAGCATGAATGGGAACAGACTCGGGGAAATCCCAGTTCCCCCAGTCCCGTGGGAGTGAGGCAGAGCCAGAGAGTGCCCAGCCCTGGTGACACAGCAGCTCATGGATCCCCAGTGACACAGCAGCTCATGGATCCCCAGTGACACAGCAGCTCATGGATCCCCAGCCTGGATACCCTGCCAGCATCCCCTGGGCCAACGCTCCTGCTGGTGAGTTGTGTGAGCTTTGAACTCCTGTTTTTTTGTCGTTGGGACTTTGACCCAGACAAAGCTGGGACTCTGGGCTCGGGTGTGTCGTTTGGGATGAAGCAGAGCTCAGTTCTGTGCACACAGGCCAGTGGAGTTTAACCACTTGGCCTCCCTCTGTGCTTGAAGGAGGTAACAGTTGTAGATTTGGGATTTATCACTAATTGCTCATCCTTGTGGTGATCACTTGGGGCCGTGTTCCGACACCCACGGATTTCCTTCCCTTCCCCTTCCCATGTCACAAGATGCTGCAGATCTTTGCAGCCAAGCCCATCCCTGCTGGGGCACCCTGGGGAGTCACCAGTTCCCTGCAGCACCAGCACCCAGACCTGGTCCTCATTTCTTGGGCATCAGTGTGACGCCCTGCCCAGCTCCCAGGGTGCTTGGACATCCGTGGATCTCTTCCTTTACCTTTGCAGAGAAGGAAATACTTCAGATTGAGGTCGGGTTGAGATGTCCAAGCAATAATTTCATGTGGCTGTACCAGCTTTTCTCAGGGCACACACTGGCAGTATCCTCCAATAAAGGGGTGTCTGCCCCAGAAATACAGAAAACTTTCAGTGCTCTTAAAAATGGGTGTTTCCTGGACAATTTAGTGCTGCCCAGAGCAAGTGGACACTGTGGAATCATTCCCAGAATGATTAGGGGATGCTTAGGGATTGCTGCTTATTTGAGAGGAGGCACTGTAGAGTATTCAGGCATTTCTTAAAAGACATTTCTCCCAGCCTTTGTCCCTTCCTTTTATCACCTTCCTCGTTGCCAGTCCTTGGTACAGTCCTCCTCTCTCTTTTATTGATCAAACACTTGATCAGTTGATCGAGCAATCACTTGACTGACTCAGAATTTTTACCTATCTGTCCCAACACTATTTTTTTATCTCCCCAACCTAGGTTTATCACTTTTTGCAAGGCAAGGTTTTGACAATAAAGCATTCCCTGGCCATTGTCCTTCCACACCTCTCCCAGGATCCCATTTCTCCCGTGATCTCCATGATTTGGAGGTACTTGGGGACATGTTTCTGCACAGCTCCTGCTCTCCTGCTGCACTGAAAACGCAGCCAAACCTCTACACCTGCCTGCCTCACACTCTGCCCTGTGTTTGGGTCAGGGCAAGCAGAGATCTCTGTTCAGGGCTCCATCCCCTGCATTTGGCTCATCTGGATTAAATGCAGAACTTTCTCACTGCCTCTTTCCCTCCTCTCTCTCTCTCTTCCCTTCTTCCCTGCGCCTTTGCCCTCCCAGTGAGTGCAGGGAACGCGTTTTCTCCCTGGCAAAGCTGTAACTCCGGGGGTTTTCAAAGGGAAGGGTTTCATTCCTCACCCCCCATCCCCACCACGGGCTCTCCAAGCTGAAACCTCTCCATCTGCTTTGTGGGCCACGGGAAAAACAAAGCTGTGGAGAGGGCCCTGAGTATCCTGGAATTCCCTTTCCTGTGGCACAGCCAACCAAAGCTCACCTGCGGCCCCTCGTGGGGCTCTCGCACGAGGCTTCAAACCGAAGCCGTTCTTTTGTTTTGTCTCCAGCCCAAGAATTGATTTTTTAATAAGCAAACTCAGAAGTGCCTCTGAAGGATCCGGGCTTGCCGTGGGTGTGCAAGTTTGCACTTCCTCACGTGGTGCCCGAGCTCTGCAGCTCCTGGGATTAATGAGGGGCCGGTGCAGTCCTCGCCTTCCCCCCTCGCAGAGGCAGCAGAACCTCCAGCAGAGCCTCCCAGAGCCTCCCAGAGCCTCTGCCTCTTCAGCCCCTTCTCCAGGCACCACGTGTGCTCGTGGCTGCTGCGGGGAGAGCTCGGGGAAGGGGGAGGGAGGCTGTTGGGTCCTGAGCCCAGCACACCTGGTTTGGTCTCGAGCACAGCACAGCTGGTTTGGTCCCGAGCCCAGCACACACCTGGTTTGCTTTCCTCGCTGCCCCACGGCTGAGGGAGCAGCCCACGCTCCGTGTGTCCCCTCAGAGCCATTTGTCCTTTGGGATTCAGCCCCACCTTGCTGGTTGTCTTGCAGAGGTCCATGTCCTGCTGGTCCTTCGAGAGCTTGCCCACCCACTGGCACAGGTTGCCCAGAGAAGCTGTGTCTGCCCCTGGATCCCTGGAAGTGTCCAAGGCCAGGTTGGACAGGGCTTGGAGCAACCTGGGCTAGT
>NW_021940603.1:1220136-1265263 GCF_001715985.3 Manacus vitellinus | reverse complement strand
AGAGAGGCTTTTATTTGTAATTGTGAGAGTGGTTGGCTCAAATCATAGAATTACAGAATCCCAGGATGGATTGGGTTGGGAGGGACCTCAAAGTTCATCCAGTCCCACCCCCAGCCATGGGCAGGGACACCTTCCACTAGCCCAGGTTGCTCCAAGCCCCCTCCAGCCTGGCCTTGGACACTTCCAGGGATCCAGGGGCAGCCACAGCTTCTCTGGGCAACCTGTGCCAGGGCCTCCCCACCCTCACAGGGAAGGATTCCTTCCATATATTTAACCAAAATTTCCCCTCTTTCAGTTTGAACCCTTTACTCCTTGTCCTCTTACTCCAGTTCCTGATGAAGGGTCTCTCTCCCTAGTTTCCCTGTAGCCCCTTCAGATCCTGGAAGGTGCTGTGAGGTGTCCACACCTTCTCCTCTCCAGGCTGAACAGCCCCAGAATTTGTTGTTTGTCCCCAGTGTTTGTTGTTTGTCCCCAGTGTTTATTGTTTGTCCCCAGTAGCTGTTGTTTGTCTCCAGTGTTGGATGGAGAGAGGTTTCCCCCCAGCAGGGAGGTCTGACGAGCACGGGAAATATTTGGCAGCCAAGAGGATTGTTTGTACTTCTGAACAGTCAGAGCAGCCCACAAACTATTCCAGTGCCATCCTCCAGATTTAATTTTCCTTTTCTACAGTAACAACAACCATTGCTGTTGTTGCCTTAAACTTGGAGTAACTGAGCTTAAAATCAGAATGCTCTTCAAAATATTTTATTTGCTTCATGATCTTTCATTTGCTGGTGTGCTGAGGGGCCCTGAGGCTTTTGGATTGGTTAACACCAGCACATGTCACCCCAGGGCTGGGCACAGCTGGGCTGTGCCACACACATGCCCCTCGACTTCTCCTGGCTCTGAGTGAGGGCCTGGCATTGGCTTGCACTGGAGCTCAGTTATAAAATGCTTCAGTGCACTGAATGGGATTTTTTTTTCTCAGTCCAAGTCCCAAGAGGGCTCACTCCAGATATCCCCACTCCATGAAATATTGTCTCTGCAGCCAGAGAAAGCAATCTCTGGAGTATGAACCTTGGAGCAGAGGAACAGGTTATTTCTCAGCAAGCTTTTGATGTTGTCAAACCTCCAATCTTTGGGGGTTTATGGGCTTTGTGAATACATGGCACTGACTCTGGACACAAAATGCCTAATTTTCACCAAATTCACAATTATCCCCTTGCACTGTTCATGTCCTACAGCTGGGGGGGGAAGTGTCACTGTTCCCATTGTATGGATGGGGGGGTTGTGCTGCACAGAGAGGCCTGGGAAGTGCTCCCAGGTTTGCTCTTCATTGCTGGATCCCTCCTGCAGTGCCAGTGTGGTGAAGGAATGTGTGTGTGCCCCTGTTTTTGTTGTGCTGAGTGGCAAACCTGTTGCTTCTCCTTGTTTTTAAGGTCTTCTGCCTCCCTCAGTGGGAGCATTTCCAGAGGAAATCCAGAGAGCAGAACTGGGAAGAAGCAGGAGGAAGCTCCACCTTTTCCCAGTCAGTGTATTTGGCCACAGTGATGGGCCCTGAGACTGTCCCAGTCCTTTGAGGAGCATTTCCAGGTGCCATTCACTGCAGCAAAAGCTGGACACCCCACCCAGCTGGGGGGACAAACAGCCCTTGGAGTGCCCCAGGAGTCCTGGGGAACCAGCTGGATGTGCACAGGGGTGCTGAGGACACAGGGAAGGCAGAGCAAGGAGGGTCCAGAAAGGCTGCAAGGAGACAGGAGCAGAGTGAGGGGATGGAAACAGGGACAAAGAGGGAAATGCTGCCTGCTGGGTGGGCTGACAGTTCCACCTTGCCAGCCCTTAACCCAGGGATGTTTGGGGCTGTCCCTAAGCTTGCAGGCAGTGACTGTCACTGGAATTAACCCCATCATAAGTAGGCCAGAAGCACCAGGACTGGGTGGAATTCCCAGCTGACTCCTCATTTCATGTCCCCACAGAACTCTGAGCGACAACAGGGATCTGGAGCTCCTGAAATCTCCCTTCTTTCCCAATCCATCAGACCCTCCTTGGGCTCATTTGTTCTTTGCTCACAGTTCTTTACAACTAGAAAAAGCACGGAGGGAAAAAGTGGATATTTTCATGTGGGGACACTCCCCCCCCCCCCCGATTTTAAATAAAAATCTTGACTTCTGCAAATTTCCATCAGTTTTAGGGAAGCAGAACTGCCTGTTCTTTATGGAGAAGTGTTTTGGGGCTGCCCACTGTGCTCTCATGTAGGAAGACTCCAGGATTGAGGGGGAAGAAACCCCACAGACCCATCTGCTCAAACCCAGCAACATCTGCTGAATCAACGAAAAGCTGAAACTAAAAACCAGTTCCCAGGTAAGAGGTGTGAGGGCACAGTTCTGCAGCAGGGGGCCTTTGCATTTGAAAGGTTATTTTCCAGCTTACTCCTCCAAAACCCAATCCACTGGATGGTATCGCACTAGTCCTTGTTTTCCTTTGCCTTCCCAGCACACTTGGACACACTGCAGAGACTCCAGAGACTCAGAGGAGGCAACAGGAGCTTTGGATTTCACTTGCCACTCTTTCCTGGCTAGAGAGTTGTCCCCTGAGAGCACATGCAATGCTACAACCCCCCTGTATTTGCTGCAATGTTGGGAATTAGCAGCAGAAATCCTGATGCTCCCGGTGAGGATGCCACGGATCCTGAGCAGCGTTGCCAAAAAATTCCTCCCCCGTTGCCCTCCCACTGCAAATACGTCATTTTGCCCTGATGCCATCACTGATTGCCTCCATCCCAACCTTCTGGGCAGGTTTATGACTGGAATTAAGAATGTATTTTCCTATCTTCCATGTTCCCCCAGGTCCCTGAAGGCAGCGGGTGCTGCTGGAGAAGGTGGAGCTGGAGATGACACCAAAAGAGCCACTGGAGCACAGTGCAAACAGTCTCCTCTCCCTGACCTCGGGGCATGCTCAGGTCCCAGCTGGATTTGTATCCCTCAGGCAGTTTCTGTCCAGGGGAAGCACGAGGAGTCCCATGTTGCTGCAGGTTGGATGTCCTGGGAGCTGGGGAGGTCCCAGCTGGTTCCCCTTGTTGCCACACACTGACCTGCTGCTTCTGTGGGAGCTGCATTCCCTCGGAGACATCAGTAGCATCCAGGAAATGGCTGGTTTTTCCCCCACCTCCCACCTTTTTGGGCTCCCAGAGCTCCCATTTAGACTGCAGAGGGCAGGGCAGCAATGTCTGTGTGCTGTTCTAATGCTGGGTTTAGCAGTGTAAGTGCTCTCAGCATTCCACTGAGCACGTCCCATTCTGTCCCCCATGGAATGCCCGTCTGAAGGGATGTAATTCCAGCTTAATTCCAGCTTCTACCTCTCCACACCATTATTTACAAGCACAGTTCCATGCCCCCATCAGGCCTGGCTGGTGCCACCACTGAGCAAAATGTAGTTAATTTGGCACATGCCATATTTGAACCATCCTGACAAAACAAGTGTTGGCATCTCCAACAGGCTCAGGATCCCACAATTGCTCCCTGGAGGGCTTTGGAAGGGAATTCAGGGAGTCATGGGAAACTGTGGAACCCGAGGAGATCATCATGGGGTGGCACCAGCCCCACAAGGGAACATCCAGCAGGACCACGTGGTGTGTCCCTGGGAGGGCTGGTCATGGTGGCTCCCTGGGCACTGCTGGAGAGGGGTTTGCTGAGTGCACCCACACAGGCTGCTGGCTGGGCACAGGTTGCCCAGAGAAGCTGTGGCTGCCCCTGGATCCCTGGAAGTGTCCAAGGCCAGGTTGGACAGGGCTGGGAGCAACCTGGGACAGTGGAAGGTGTCCCTGCCCATGGCAGGGGGTGGAATGAGATGAGCTTTAAGGTCCCTCCCAACCCATCCTGGGATTCTATGGGTCTGCAGCTCCAGATTTAGGTGTTGGCCAGGGCTGGTGATGATGCCACAAGTCAAGGGAGCACCACAAGAGCAGCCTCCTCACAGGGGTCTGACTCTTGCAGCTTTTGGCCATCCCAGCACAGAACCCCTCAGGGCCAGGGAGCTCAGCTGAAGGTGTGACAGAGTCTCAGGGGAATCACCTGATCTGCTGCTCCTCTTGAACTGCTGCATCTCCTGCTCTCAGAGGGCGCTGGAAACATCTGTGAAAAATCAACCCCGTGCGAGGTGAGGGATTCATTCCTGCTACTCCA
The DNA here is from genome assembly GCF_001715985.3 of Manacus vitellinus. NCBI lineage: Eukaryota > Metazoa > Chordata > Aves > Passeriformes > Pipridae > Manacus > Manacus vitellinus. The sequence continues at coordinate 1,261,103 of NW_021940603.1, read as the reverse complement.
GGAGGCTGGAGGAGGGAAGATTTCATGCACTGCTGTAAGAGCCACAATGTGGATTTGAAATAAACACAATTACTGTGCCTCTGTATGAAGCAGGGACGAGAAAGCCCCCGTTCCACGAGCTGGGTGAGGGCCCTGACCCCCCTCATTAGTGCTGCCGTGTGCATGCAGTGAGTGCTGCAGTGAAGGGCCCGTCACGTGCCTGCTCTGCCGAGGAGCCTCCAGGAGACATTCCATTGGGAGGCACAGGCTGATGAGCTGCAACGTGGGGAACCTCAGGGAACCTTTCCCGGCTCAGTCACACAAGCCAGCCCTTGTGCCACACTTGTCACCAGCACGTGTGTCCAAGTGCTCCACAAAATGCTGCCTGGGGCACTTCCCTGGCACAGATGGGTCAGGAGGGAGCAAAAAGGCTTCCCAGGGTAGCCAGGGGGGGTGCAGAGGTGGAGATGAGTTTCTGTGTCCAGGAGGCAGAGGTGGAGATGGGTTTCTGTGTCCAGTAGCAGTATCTTTGACCTCTGTGTTCCAGCAGATCATGGAGAGATGTAAAAGTCCTGGAGAGCAGCAAAGCAGCCCTGGCCCCTGCAGCCCAAAGGGCAGAAATAAATTTGGTGTGGGAACAATCACAGAATCACAGAATGTGCTGAGCTGGAAGGACCCACAAGGACCATCCAGCCCAAACCTCAGCCCTGCACAGGAACATCCCCCAGAGTCACCCCCTGTGCCCCAGAGGATCAGCCAAACCCTCCTGGAGCTCTGGCAGCCTTGGGGCTGTGCCCACTGCCCTGGGGAGCCTGGGCAGTGCCCAACCAGCCTCTGGGGGAAGAACCTTTCCCTGAGATCCAACCTGAGCCTGCCCTGACACAGCTCCAGCCGTTCCCTGGGTGCTGTCCCTGGTCCCCCCAGAGCAGAGCTCAGTCCCTGCCCCTCCTCTGCCCCTGCCCAGGCAGTTGGAGACCAGCACTTCATCTGCTCCTGGGGCGATTTCAAACCCCTCTGTTGTCTCTGGGGAGGCTGACAGTGCCTCCCTCCAATCTCTTGGAAGATGGTCACCCCTTTGCCTTCACCAGGGGTGCTTTACTCTGTGAAAATCTCCACCTCCCACTTGCCTCCTGCTCCTTTTACTGCAGGAGGAGCTGTAGTGTTTCCAGCACTGCTGCCCTGCTTCCCTGCTGGGTTTGAGCAGCCCCTCCAGCTCCACAGATCATCTCTCCTGCCCCTCTGCCCTTCCAGAGGTACTGAAGGCTTTGCTGCTGTCTCCTGCCAGGACCAGCATTTCCCAGAGTTTACCCTTGGGGCCCTGGCTCTCTAAGAAACCAGGAGATGTGGCTCATGGCAAATGGGCTTCAGCCTTTTTGCCAAGGCCATCAGTTCCTGGACATGGATAGCCTGACGCTGCCTTGTCCAGGTGGAATGTGCCTTCTGCCCTCAGGAGCTCCAAGATTTAAACCCCAAAAGTGCTAATAAGCTGAAAGAGTTGTGTTTCCCTGCCAAGAAACCCTGTTGCCTGCTTTCCTCTCTCCCTGTACTCCTGCTTTAAATGGGTCTCCTTTTCTGTCTCCACTGTGTTGCTGCAGAGGTTCCAGTTTGCCTTGAAGTTCAGAGCAAGTGAATTCCAAGAGCTGCTCCAGTGGAAGCTCCTGTGAACTCCTGGTGAGGAGATCAGAGAGGACATGGGAGATCCTGGATATCACAAAAGCAGCAGAGAAGCAAAACATCTTCTTGGGGTTCCTGTGGCTGAGTCCATCTGAAGTGACAGTGCATGTCCTGTGCACCAAACTCCTCCAGCTTGGCCATCCAAGCACCAAAAGTTGTTCCAGCACCAGATTCAGCCAAAGCCCAACAGGGGTGTTGGGAGAGGGTGATGGGGAGTTTTCTGCCCCAATGGCCAGGCAGGACAGTGATTCCATGGCTTTATTTGGGCTCTGTTGTGCCTTGTAATGGTGAGAAGATGATCCAGTCTCTTGTCCAGTCTCTCAGCTTGCTGGGGGGGGGGGGGGGAATGGAGGCTGAGGAAACCCCATGAGAAAATGTTTACTACCCTAAACACTGAGTGAGGTCTCTCTAATGGAGGATTTAATCTCCAGGACATTGTTATCTCTGCGAGGTTTTCTGTATCTTAGGCACTCAATAAATGATTGCTGAAGTAATTCAACATTCTCCTCTCAGTCAGAAAACACAGCACCATGTCAGGGATCCAATCACACTCACTGAGCAAACAAAACCCAGGCAGGGTGGGGACAGAGAAAACTCTGAAAGCAGGTCTGAAACACAGGCCTGGAGCTTTGGAAGGTGGTGGGAACACCGTGTGGCTGGAGATTGCAGGAATGAGGTAAACAAGAGCTGCAGGAAGTCACCCACAGGGAAACGACCTCAGAACCATTCCTGGGATGGTAACCTGGGGTTGTGGTGCTCAGCTGTGCCATGGAAACACTTCCCTGGCTCCCCAACACTGAAAAAATCATGGTTTCTGTCTCTCCATGCCCAGGGACACTTCCCTGGGTCCTGCATTCTCCCTGGAGAGCTGTGGAACCCCAAGGTTCAGGGAGATGCTGACGCCCAGCCCGGCACCTGCAATCAGGACACCCTGATCCTTCCTTGTCTCCATCCCTCCCTTGGTTCCCTTCCTGGAATAGACCCACTGGATCCTCCTTTGGCCTGTCCCCCCCCAGCTCTGTGTGTCCCTCGTCTGTGCTGCATTCCCACTGCTCCCAGCCCAGGCTGGGTGGGGCTGTGCCCCCTCTCCAGCTCCATGTCATGATGCCCCCTCACAAGATTTTTCCAGTCTTGCTGTATCTCAGAGCCCTGGAATTGGAGGTCCCAGGATCAGGTGGGTATGCTGCCACTGTGTTCCCAGGGGGTCTGACTGCAGCTCTGTCCTCTGCTCCCTGGGAGATGTAATTCATCCTGTGCATCGAGCACTTCCATTCTGCCTCTTCAGACCTGGGTCAGGTTTAATACAGTCTGGGAGAAAGGCTTAAAACAGCAAGGTTTGAGATTGAATTATGGTCTAATCTGCCTCTAATAGAACCTGACCAGCTCCATTATTCACTGTCAAATCACTGCATTTGCTATTAAAACACAGTGTGAACTTCCCTAATTTCTGTCGGGTTGGGACCATATCCATCATTCTCGCCTGCACCGACACCAGGGTAGTGCAGATAACACAGACAAATTTAATGTGCTAAATTCACCTTAGGAAGCTTGTTCCAGCAGTGCTGGGAAGGGAGGGGCTGGGCAGTCCTGGGAGGGAGAGGATGGATGAGAGCAAGCTGCAGTTTGACATTGCAGGGGGAAATGAGATTGCACGGGGCCTCTCCAGGATGGGGAGGTCTCACTGGCCGTGGATGTGACAGCCTGACCCAAACTGTGCCCACAGGGAGGGGACACAGGAGGGACTGATCCCATGCCCAGGGGTGAGAGAAAGGGAGAGGAGACCCACAGGTTACACCACCCTTCCTGCAGCCAGCACACCTTAAGGTTGCAGCCTTTTTTTGTTGGAACGTGTTAGAAACCAAGCTGTGCTTTCTCCCCAGTGATGCCACCCCGGGAAGGCAGAGGTGGCACATCAAACTCTTTGCCTTGCCCACTGCTTTGCATCAGCCCTCCACATGGAGGGCAGATACTCCTTGAGAGGGGGGAAAATGGAACTATTTGTTTGCAGCATCCTAAAGTGGCCCAGGAAGTCCCCAGCAGATTCCCGGGGAGCTGAACCAAGGCTGCCTGACCCGGTTCAGTTGTGACTCCTGCCAGGATTTGCAGACCTGGAAAGCAAGGCCATGAACTTGCTGGGCCAGCAAACGACCTCTGGCAGAAATTCCTTGTTTATGTGTCATCTCTTCCTTCTCTGTCTTCTATATCTGTACTGATTCTGGAAATAAAGAAGTGTGAAAGCAAATTTCTGCTGGGGGGAAGGGGGGGAATATGAAGAAAAGAGAACTAGGGAAAGATGAAACCATTATAAGCATTTTCAAGGGTAAACAGATTATGATGGCAATGGAGATTAGAAGAATTTATTAAAGAAAAAATAAAAGTCTAAGGTGAAGGGGGGACTGCTCACCACAGAAATGACAAATATGAAAGAAAGAAGACTTTCTCTGGCCACTCTCTTATTGCTGGTGTGAGCCCAACCAGCAGACCTTTGCAGTTGGTTTCACTCCTCTTTGCCTTCAGCTCAGCTCCTGTGTTATAAAGACTGAGGAGAAGGCTTTGAGGACTCAACCAACCCTCAGGAATTGGTGGGTGAATCTACCCCAGCATGTGGAGCAGTAAGTGTATGAACACGTGGGTGTTGCTCCTTCCAACGGGGAATAACCCAGGAATGCTGAGGGCTTTCTAGGCAAGCCCAGTGTGACAGGTCCTTCCCAGCTTGTAAAGCTTCCTGTTTCTTTACTAGACCTTGCCTGTGAGGATCCAGCACTAGAAAAGCTTTATCCCTCTCTTCCTGCCTGAATTCAGGATATATCCACCTCTGCCCCTTGATCTCCCAGGTTTCTGTCTGGGCCAAGTGCTCATGGACAAGCAGAAGCAGCACTTTGGCTTCATCAAACCAGCCTCTTCCATGCCAGTGCTCCTTCCAGAGCTGCCCTTTGCACATCCAGGCACAAGGAGACAGTTGTGTAGGAGTTCCTCACGCCCACACCCCGGGGCAGCACTCACATCCCGCTTCCGTGGCCCTCTAAAGCCCTGCCAGGGAACCAACCAACTTCTTCCTGGGTTGTGCTGGTGGACTGGGATGGGGGAGGATCCCAGTTCCTTCCTGCACCACCATCCCTGTGCCTCTGTGGACACTCCTTGGCCAAGGGATTTGTTGCTGTCTGTAGCTGTGTTGACAGTGTTGGTTTGCCCGTCATCCCGGGCACTTCCCCAGGCACCACAGGATCCCACAGTGGGCTGAGCTGGAAGGACCCACCAGGACCATCCAGTTCAATCCTCAGCCCTGCACAGGAACAGCCCCCAGAGTCACCCCCTGTGCCCCAGAGGATCAGCCAAACCCTCCTGGAGCTCTGGCAGCCTTGGGGCTGTGCCCACTGCCCTGGGGAGCCTGGGCAGTGCCCAACCAACCTCTGGGGGAAGAACCTTTTCCTGAGATCCAACCTGACCCTGCCCTGGCACAGCTCCAGGACATTCCCTGTGTCCTGTCCCTGGTCACTACAGGGAAGAGAACCCCAAGAGGAGCTTTGGAGAAGCCCCAGTGAGCTCCTCCTGGCTGCCCTCCACTCTGTGCTGGTGCTGGGACTCAGGACAAGCTCCTGGTGCTGCTCTGAGCTGCCAGGACGTGCAGGGGAGCAGAGACCTGGAGGGGAGGCTGCTCCTGTGCCAGAGCCAGTAGGGCTCGTGCTCCACGTGTGCCCCATGAGGAGCTGAAGGGACCCAGCCCAGGGTGTCACCTCAGCACCCACGGCCAGACCTTCTCTGAGGTGGCCATTGCAGACAACGGGGTGACCCTCAGGGTGTTCCATTATTCATCCAACTGGGCTCATCTCAGCCATGCAGATGGTGGGAAAGGTCAGCTTGGCATTAACTGCTGAAAGGGAAGGTGGCCCAGGCTGGAAATGAGCCTGTCACACCAGAGTGGTTCTCACTGACGGTGGGTGATTGGCCATTAATATTAATTGGAGTTTTTGAGGGACACTCACAAAGGTTTGCCACGTGTTCACTGTCTCAGAAGCGTTTGCCATTGGGGAGACTCAAATACTGCCCAGAAGTTGTCCTGAAAAGGCTGAATGTCCTCCTGCAGTGGAGCACAGGGATGAACAAAGGGGTGTCCATGAGACCCCAGTGACAGGGAGCCTGTGAGACACCTCACCCTCAATTCACCAGCCATCCCTCAGCTCCTGGGGTGGGAGGGGAATGCAGGAATCTCCTGAAACCCATCAGGATTATCAGGCAGATGTGTGAGCAGCTGCATTTCCTGCTGCTGTTGTCCCAGTGCCGGGAAAGATCCCCTGGCAACTCAGGGGATCCCACATGGAGCCACAGTACCAGGTCTTCTCCTGCCACAGCTGACCGGGCCATGCAAAAAGGCACCATGCAAAGAGTTTCCCTCCATTCCCAAAGAGCTCAATCACCTTTGTGTGGATCTGTGGTTTCCATGGTGCATTTCTGCCTGGCCAAAAAGAGATAACTCCGTGTCTGGAGGCCACGTCCACCTTCTTTCCAACAGTGGGTTGGTGCTGCTCACACAGCTGGAGGTGGATTTACCACATCTGTGGGTCGGCTGATCAAAAGAGAAGGGGAGCCTGATGTTCCCAGGAGAACTGAGCCATGGAGGGATGATTTTTCTATCCCTGCAGTTGTTGAAAAGCAAAGGCTTCTTCAGAACTTCACTGAAGAGCAGCAACAGCTTCGGCTCCACACTCCCAGGCACTGGTTTTTGGAGAGGCCAAAGCAGCTTGTGGTGGAGTCAGTACTCCCTGCTGCTCAAGGCAGGAGTGCAGGGGACATGGTTGGATGAGGCATCTTGGTCTTACATGGCTGTGGGTGGTGAAAGGAATGAGCATTTCTGAGTCCTTGGGTTGACCAGAAATACTTGAAACTTTCTCCGGTGTTTCTGAAAAGGTCTGGGAGGGAACACCCAGGAAAAGTCAATGCTTCCTTTTGGTCTCTTGGAATGAAAAGTTTCCCATTTGCATTACAGACACTGAATGAGGATCAAGTGAAACCTAAAAGAAATTACCAACAGAAGGGAAGAAAACCTGTCCCTGTTGATGGGAAAGCTGGACAGGCAAACAGGCATCCTCCCTGCAGGAATACAGAACATTCCCAGTTTGGAACTGGCCAAGAGAAATCCCAGTTAAACCCAAAAGAAGTGTTCTGTGCTCCATGCAGAGCCTGGGTGTGGGCTGGGATGGAGGTGATATCCCAGTTACTTATGTTATATCAGCTGAGAAAGGCTGGTCCAGAAAGATTTTTCCATCTGGTTTGGGGACTTTGAGGAAGATCCAAAGGAAGGCTTCAAAGCCTGCCTGCAGGGCACTGTTCTGTCATTGTCCCAGACAAGAGTCTGGTGCTTGGGTGAAGGTTTGTTTTAACAAAGCTTTTAATCTACAGGCCTTGATTGAATGGGTGGAACCAAGGCAGCTGAAGGGACAGGGACTGGAGACTTTTGCTGGCAGCAAATCCCACCATCCCAATCCCCAGTTACCTCTTTGTGCCTCTGAGTCTGTCCATCTTTGTCATCACTTCTTTGAAGGCAGGTGGGGGAGCCTGCTCTGACCTGAGCAGTGTTCTCAGTCCATGAGGATGCATTTCCCTGGGCACAGAACCAACATTCCAATCCCCCTGGTTCTGACAGCGAGTGAAGTGCTCCCCATCCAGGCTGGGACTGAACTGGGATCTGGCCTGGGAGCTGGAGGGGTCCTCAGGTGCCATGTGAAACCTGGACAACCAGCTGCAGCAAGCCCTGAGCCATTGCTGGGCACTGGAGAAGATGGACCATGGACTCGTCCAGGTTTGGTGCTCCAGGGCTGGCCAGGGAGGAGAACTCCAGGCTGCTGCTTGTGCCCATCCTGCCAAACCTTCCCACTCAGGGAAGTGAAGCTGAGGGAGGGACAGTGGCTGCTGCTCCCACACTGACCATGTGGCCCAGAGCCTGAGCATTTCCTACTTGTGACACTAGAGATTATGACACTAATTACAGTGAGTGTTAATTAACACCCATTTCATTCCTGGCATGAAGGAGGGCTTGATATTTTTGTGACAATCACATGTTGAGCATTTTTTTTTTCCCCCAAATGCAGTGGACAGCTGTTGGCCCCACCATCCCGGAAAAAAGCTGTTTAATTATGTGCAGACAATTAGGAAAAATGTCATGGAAGAATTAATACGAGAACTACTGGAGAATCAAGGAAATCTGAGAGTCTCAGAGAATCAAAGAACAGAGTTTTTGCACAGTGGATGTTGAAACAAGGAAATCCTTTGCATGGGGAGATCCCCAGGCCAAGAATGGAGCAGGATCTGGGAGTGATCCAACATGCACAGCAAGAGCTGCCAGTGCTGGTGACAATAACTGAGCTCAAATGCAAAGGTGAGCACAAATTCACGGCCATACTCTGATCCCTAAGTGTTGGAGAACTTAAACATCACCCCAAGAATCAAGGTTTGGAGAGGGAGGACATCTTGCATCCCCTGCCAAAACTGGTTTTTGGACATTCAGAGGCAAAGTGGCCATTGGTGCTTGAGCAGCACCTTTCCAACCCACCCTACTTTGCCTGGTGTGTGCACTTGGGTGGGAGCAAAGGAATATTTGCTGCCTGTCCCAGTGAGGGAAAGACTTGGTGGAGATTTACACCAAACAACCCTCCTTCCAGCCTGCTCAGAGCTTTACAAAGCTCTTGGTTTAACTGAGACATGAGTCCTCCTGCCCAAGCACAATGCTCCTCACGTGCCCAGGGGGGCCCTGAGCAGGGTCCCAGCCCCCCCCGAGGTCCCAGCCCTCCCCAGCCCCCAGCAACACCACCCACCCACCCAGCCACGTGTGAATGCAGCATTTTCTGCAGGTATGAAGCTCCTCTGGGTTTATCTGGGAGCAGGCTGCTCTGGTTAAAATAACACTGTGCAGCAGAACAGAAAATAAGATGTCACGGCAAACTAAACATCTTCACTGGCAGGACATACTAAAGAGCTCTGGGCTGAGCAGAGAGGGGCAGGGGGAGAAGGGACACCCCATGGGTGGGTTTGCCCTGCCAGGCATTTCCCCCCTGCTGTCATCATCCCCAGCTGGGTGAGGTGGGCATGGCCCAGTCCTATCTCCGAGGACATCTTTAATTTTTGCTCCCAAAGAATACATTTCATTTGCAGTAACATCTTATTTTCTGTTCCACTGCACAGTTTTATTGGAGCCGAGGTGGTTTGCTCCTGGCTAAACTCTGAAGAACTCTCCAGCTTTCCTTTCAGCAAGAAGAGCTTTGGAAACCCCGCTTTTATTTATTGGTTCATTTTTATTTCCTGTTCTTTTTCTGCCATGTTTAGTATGACTGAGTGACCAATTCAATAAAAAATGGAAAACTTGTGTGGGTTGTGTAATAAAGCAGAGCAGGTTACTGAAGGGGCTGTATTATGCTTTCAATATTCTTTACAAAATACAGATTTGAAATAGAGATATGCTGAATGAGATGGGTGGCTGATACTTCATTTCAGTTCATATTATTGCTCTGAATAGGAACAGTCACCACTAAATATCTCCTGAGGCACTCATGGGAATACACTCTTGGGAACAGCCCTGTAAATACAACCCAGAGCCTGGAAGTGCCTCTCCTGCAGCCCTGGGAGGTGAGGCTGGAAGACTTTTGGGGCAGGAACTGATATTTGGAATGTGCAGTGCCTGGGGTGAAGGACTGTCCCTCTGGCTCTGAGGATGGAGTAATACCAACAATTCCTATGGAATGAGGGAATTGTTTAGGTTGGGAAAGACCTCCAGGATCACACAGTCCAACCATCCTCCAGCACTCACCCGTGTCCCCAAGAGCGGCTTTTAAATCCCTCCACGAATGGAGACTCCCCCACTGCTCTGGGCAGCTGTGCCAGGGCTGGGCAATACCCCTGCCAGTGGCACATCCCCTTCCCTTCTCAGGGAAGGGAATTTCCTCACTCCTGCTAGGAAGGAAAGCCCACAATGATCCCAATAAATGCAATTTTCTGCCTGTGTGCACGGTGCACGTTCAGCTGTTCTGCAGAGAAGCACATCCCAGCTCAGCACATCTCCTACACCAACACCTTCCTATCACCAGCAACTTTCTGCCCTCAATATTTGCTTTATTTCCCCTTTGTGCACATAGTTTCATTTATTTAGGGCGACAGTTGCTTGTGTCCAAGGGGAGAGGACATAATGTGGATGTTTTTTCCCTGTATTAGGGATAAAACAACTGTGTGGTGGCACCACCTCAGCAGGGGAGCACCAGTGATGAATAAGACAGTGACAAGCTTATTTTCACCTCTTTTTTATTGTGGAATCAGCTAAGACTGAGCATGGTTACACCACAACCTGCACTTCTGTGCAGCAGAGTCTTTTTGGGGTTGTTTCCAGGTGTTTTCTGCCCTGCTCCTGGGGCAGCACCACTCTGTACAGGTAAAAAGTTCAGCAGCTCGTGGAGAAAATGTTATCCCCCAGCAGCTGCTCATGAATTCTTATGTGCCAGCAGCAGTGCATGAACCATTCTTTGTTGTAAGATAAAATCTGACAGCAAAGCACAGCTCCTGACAGCAAAATCTGATGCAATTAAGTTTCTGTGCACAGCTCATAAACTTTGATATGGCAAATAATGGCTAAAATTGATCTTAAATCCAACATTAAAAAAAAAAGAACCCAAACCCCCCACGTTCCACCAAATGGACTCCAGGTATCCATCTCTGCCCACTTTGTGCAGGCAGCTCATGTTTTGCTTTTAAAGACAAGTAACAGTCAACAGAGAAAAAAAATGGGAGAGTGTGGATAAATGCCAGGGAAAGGTGAATTTCCAGCACTGCAATATTAGCAAAACTGAGTCTGGGGTGAAGCTGCACAAAAATGGCATGGACTGGCCTGGAGGGATTCCTCCTCTTGGCTCCAGGCCTGATGTGCTCACCAGTTTAGATCACATTTTTAACTGGGAGGGTGCTACACACACCTTTGGGTCTCTGCTGTGCTGTATTTTTGACAAAAAACCTGTTTGGGAGGAAAATTAAGGTTTTTTTGCTTGTGGGTTGGGGCCACTGCCAGCAGTGACAACAACATGGTCCTTGCTGGGCTGAGATGGGGAAAGAGCAGGAGCTGGGACTGCACAGACTTCACACTTCCCAAAGGACATGAAAATGGTCTGTGTGAGGGTCTGGGGTATGAAACAATAAACCTGGAGAGGGAAAGAACATTGTGGGTACTGAAAGTATCAAACCACTGAGAAGAGCTTCCTACAGGCTTAGGATAGACCTGGATAGCTTCTGTTTCCAGAGCTGGGCATGGGCTTGCACAGCTCTGGTGCCTGGAGCACTCCCTGATCCAACTTACAGTGCAATCCAAGCCATGTGACTGCCAGCACTGGTGGAATAAGCTACTTAAAACATGAGCAAAGACACCCAAAGTTGACCAAAGACAATTCACATTAACTAAACTCATAATACTACAGAATCAGGGGATCATTAAGGTTGGAAAAGACCTTTAAGACTATCAAGTGCAGCCATCCCCCAGCATTGCTGTGTTCCCCACTAACCCACGTCCCCAGGTGCCACATCCACACCAACAATTCCAGGGAGGTGACTCCAGCCCTTCCCTGGCAGCCTGTCCATGAAACACGAGGGACAACAAAGCAACAATAAAATAATATTTGGAAGCAACCTCAGAGAAAGAAGGAGTACAAAGCTCCCTGTCTCCAGGAATGCAAAATACGGGGGGATTTGCTGTCCCTGTCCTGCGTGTCCAGAGCCTGCCAGTCAGTGCATCCCCCATCCCTGGGAGCTGGGAATGACACCTGAGCACAACCTGCCTGCACACAGGAATTTCCTTCCACGCCCGAGATGCCAAATGATCCTATTACAGACTTATCAAAGCAGTGGGGATTAGCAGAGATAAAACAACTTTCAGCACTGGTCTCTGCCTTTCTTCGCTCTTTTGTTTGTCTAAATAGCTGTTTTGGTGAGTGCAGGGAAATAATAGGAGGCAATTATTGCTCCATGTAATGTTCCATGTTTGGTTTTGTAATCCTCCCCGTTCTGTTTATTCTCATTTTAAGCAAAAAAGTTCCCCCTGGAATATGCTAATCGCCTGCCTAGTTCTGCTCCCGCCCGAGGGCTCCCGGCTTTGTGTGCACCTGATGGCAGCACAAGGTTAGTGGCATCCCCAGGGCCCGGGGCATTGAATGCCCGTTGTCTGGGCTGCGGGGCCGAGATCCAGACACAAAACAGCGGGAACAAATCCACCAGCACGGGGAGCTCCCCGGCTGCCACCCCTCGGTGGCACCCGCGGCTCAGCTCTGTTCACCTTCAGGAGCGCAGAGAGGGATTTGGAACGGCACGGAAGGAGCAGAGGGAACCAGAGGGCTTTTCAAAAGCGGCTTGTTGGAAAATCTGGCCTTATCTGAGCTTTTAATCAGCTTTTAGGCCCCGAAAATGTCTATCCATCCTCTCCTTAGCAGGTGATCTCTTCCAAAATCTCCTTAGGAAGAGCTAGCAGGGGGTTCACTCACGCTTTCCTTGCCTTGTCCCTCCAGCCTTTCCTTAGGAGGAACAAGGAGATCTCCAGGAATCACCACTGTCCCCTGAGTGCTGTTAAAGGGGATACTGGGGTCTGCAGCTATGGGATTTTTTGGGAGGGGGCAGATTTTGCCCCAGCAAATCTCTGTCATGTGGTTCTGCAGGTAACCCTGGGGATAAACTGGGGGCACACCAGCTTTTCCTACAGAATCCCCCTTTCCCTGGGAGCCCCAGCACTCTGGTGGCAGGGGATGGTGTCCCAGGAGATTTCAGAGCTGGTGCTGCCATATGGGCTGTGTTTCTGCTGACTGAGGGACTCCCGGAGAGGTCCAATGTCTTGTTGGGACTGATGGGCCATGGAATCATGAAATGCTGTCTTCACTCTGGGACCTGGGAGCAGCTGGGCAGAGGCAGGGAAGGAAGGATGTGTTTAAACACTTTGCTGGCTCAGGGCCTTAAATGAGGGACTGAGCATGGATGAGGGTGCCATGAATGGAAGATCCTCTGTGGTCAGCTGACAGGCAGAGCATTGGTGCCTGGGGCACTGATACAGCTCCAAGGTGATGGTGTTCTTTCTCCAGGCCCCTCTTGCTGCTTGGTCTGCTCAGAATCAGAGAATTGCACACTGGTTTGGGCTGGAAGGGACCTTAAAGCCCATCCAGTGCCACCCCCTGCCATGGGCAGGGACACCTTCCACTAGCCCAGGTTGCTCCAAACCCCGTCCAATCTCGCCTTGGACACTTCCAGGGATCCAGGGGCAGCCACAGCTTCTCTGGGCAACCTGTGCCAGGGCCTCCCCACCCTCACAGGGAAGAATTTCTTCCCAATGTCCAATCTAAACGTGCCCTCTTTCAGTTTGAAACCATTCCCATTGTCCTGACACTCCAGTTCCTGATGAACAGTCCCCCTCCAGATTCCCTGTAGCCCCTTCAGACCCTGGAAGGTGCTCTGAGGTCTCCACACAACCTTCTCTTCCCCAGGCTGAACACCCCCAGCTTTCCCAGCCTGTCTCCACAGAGGAGGTGCTCCAGTCCCCTTATCAACTTCATGGCTCTCCTCTGGACTTTCTCCAAGGGTTCCATGTCCTTCATCACAAACCAAAAAGGTACATCCAAGCAGGGATGTGGGTTTTACCAATTTAAACTGTGTCTACTCAGACACAGAGGCACCTCAAACACTGGGCTAATCACAGAGTCATTGATGCAGGAAAATACCTCCAGATCATCAACTCCAAACTTTGATCAAATGCCACCATTCCCACGAAACCACATTGCCAAGTGCCACATCTGCTCATTCTGAGAACATGATGAAGTTCTTGATGCCCTGATGGGAGGAAAACACGACTCCTTGAGGCATCGGGCTCATGACCTGGTAACTTCAGCACTGGGATGGTCCATGGACCTGAAACTTCCTCAGGAGGGGCAGAGGAGGGGCAGGGACTGAGCTCTGCTCTGGGGGGACCAGGGACAGCACCCAGGGAATGGCTGGAGCTGTGCCAGGGCAGGCTCAGGTTGGATCTCAGCAAAAGGTTCTTCCCCCAGAGGCTGGTTGGGCACTGCCCAGGCTCCCCAGGGCAGTGGGCACAGCCCCAAGGCTGCCAGAGCTCCAGGAGGGTTTGGCTGATCCTCTGGGGCACAGGGGGTGACTCCTGGGGGATGTTCCTGTGCAGGGCTGAGGGTTGGACTGGATGGTCCTGGTGGGTCCTTCCAGCTCAGCACATTCCATGGAACACAAGCCCACATTCCAGCATTTTGCTGAGCTGAAGGAGCTCCTCCACTTGTGATTCTAAAACCCGAGGAGCAGCTTGTTTGTTGTGCCTGGAGTGTCTTTTTTTCACTTGTGGGAGTCAGTTTTGTCTGGCTCCCTAAATCCCACGGCTGGTCCCGGGGAATTACAGGGGGCAGCTCTCAGAGTTGGCTGGGTGGGTTTTCCCTCCTCACTCCTGGTAAGCAAACCCCGAGCCTGGGCTGAGTGTTCACAGAGGATTAAACAGTGATACCCACCGCCAGCAGCTCCCCTGGCACAGGGGACAGGTGACAATATTCCAGGAATATACAGAATAAAGCTTGGGAGAAGTGTGCTTGGGAGCTGGGCTTGGGGTGGGGGGGAGGAGGAAGGAGGCAGGGGAAATAATGCATAATTCACCAGGCAAATTAATCACTCCTCTCTCCTCTGCCTGTTGCAATTATATGGAACACGAGGAATCACGAGGTTACTACTTTTTATTATTATTATTATTTTTATAGCAGGAGGTTGAACAGCAGTGGGGCTGGGATATTGGAGTGAGGATGAGCTGAAAGCTGCAGCCACATTTAGACTGGTGCCTCACCAAGATTTCTATCTGGCTGTGCTTTCATTGTGGAAAGGGCTCTTTTTTTTTTTTTTTTTTTTTTTTTTAATTCTTTCCCCTTTAGATTGGTGGGGAGTTGTGGGAAAAAAAAGGAGGGCGGGGGGTGGCTGAGCGTTAGAGCAGAGAGATTGGGTAAAATTATTTTCCTTCATGCTTGGCTAGGCCTCAGTGTGAAAAAGGGGACCCAGCTTAGGGCTGGTGGGAGATGGCAGATAAAAGCAGCTTCATTTCTCACTGACCTTCCAGGCGCTCGGGGGAAGGAACAATGGGAGTCACCTCCAGAAAAACCAGCCCGGAACACCTCCGGGGGGACACGAGTGGGGACAAACAAAGCAAGAGTTGGGGCTTCACCCTGGTCTCTTCTGCCAGGAACCAGCAGTAGGACAAGAGGGCTGGGTCTGCAGCTGTGCCAGGGGAGGTTTAGGTTGGATATTGGGAAGAAATGTTTTACAGAGACACTGCTCAGTCATTGGAATGGGCTGCCCAGGGAGGAGGTGGAGTCACCATCCCTGGAGGTGTTGAAGGTGAGACTGGATGTGGCATCAGTGCCATGGGCTTGGAACCATGGCAGGGTTGGATCAAGGGTTGGACTTGATGATCTCGGAGGTCTTTCCCAACCTGGTTGATTCTCTGATTCTGTGATTCACTGGAAAGCCTTTCCATAGTCCCTGTCGAGAGCAGAGGGATGGAGCTGTGGTCACTGTGGGCACAGGGAGCCCCTGGGACCTGCCCCTGGGGCACTGTGGGGTCCGTGCAGCCACCAGGACCTGGTCCAGAGAGTGTCAGAGCTGTCTAAAGGAGTGAGACCTCAAAGCAGCTGCATGGTCCAAAGGAGTCAAATCCAGGTCCCAGTTCAGCAACACTCAACATCCATTAGGAATAGGTGCAGGCTTGGGATGGATTCCTGAGCACCTCACCCAACCTCTGTTCATCCAAACCCTCTGGAAAACATGTGTGTTGTATCTTAGGAGGAAACAAACCTTTGTATTACATTGACTCATGGAATCATCAAATGCTTTGGGTTGGAAGAAACCTCAAAGCCCATCTTAGTCCATGTTTCCAAGGTCAGTTAATTACCCTGGGATTGCTTAATTGCTACCATGGAGCTCTGTAACACCTTCGTGTGCACTTGTAGTTCTTTGAGGAGCTGAGGGAGGTCGGAGAGTTTGCACAGGGCCTGTGACATGTGAAATCCTTCCTTCCCCCTCCCCAAGGCTCCAAATCCATCAGCAGAGCTCCCCTCCTGGTGCACAGGCAGTTCCAGGAGCAGAGCTGAGAGGGAAAGTGGCTGTGCAAGTCCTTCCTTATTATTTTGCCCTGTGAGTAAAATCAAAAAGGGGGTTAAACCCTGTCTTAACTTAAATTTCCACTGACATAAAAGGCTCCTCAGACCTTGGTGCTGCTCTGGGAAGTGTCTGTCCTCAGATGACTGTTTTGCTGATCAGACCTTCCAGGTTTCTGGTCTCTAGCACAGAGATCTGCCCCAAGATACACTGTCCAGCAGTGCTGGCCACCAATTAAAACAAAAGGTCTCTAATTAGACAACAGACACCTTTTGAGATGCTTCTCTATTATGGGTGTGGGGGGGGAAAGTGGTTTTTGCTTTGCTTATTTGTAAAAGCTGCTGGTAATCACGAGCTGTTCTTCCCTGACTTTTTCATTGGAAGTTGAGCAATTAGTTCCCTGGGAAATCCCAGGTTGCTACTTTCATAAAACTCAAATTATTATAACTTTTCACACAAACATCAGATATTTCTCAACCAGCTTCCCAGCTGAAGCTTTCCCAAGGAACTTTATTGTGTCCCCTTCAAAAGGGGTTGTGTGTGGAAACAGGGAACAGAGATGTGCTCCCAGACAAACAACTGGACAAACAACGGCTTCTGTAAATGAAATAAGAGGTGTAACACTTCCTTATGGACATTCCCAGTGCTTTTCCAGTGTGAACCATCCTCCTGCCATCAGGAATGGGGTTCATCTTTGCTGAGCCACCCAGACACCTCAATTGAAGTAGGGTTTGGGGGAGGTTTGGGAGCAAATATGCTCTGGGAGGTCCCGGGGTGCACGTGGGTCACCACCCCGAGCTGCCTTATGCTCCTGAGCTGGGAAGTCCTGCTGAAAGATGCATTTTTTGGCTCCTTGGACTCCTTTAGAACCCCTTAAATTCTGCAGATTCCTGCTGCTTCAGATCCTCTGTCCTCCTCTGGACTGCCCCTGACATCAGGACAAGGACCAGCCCGGGGAGTCCTTTAGAGAAAAAACTTCTGGAGTAAAAAAAAAAAACCCACCTTTCTTTCCCTTCAAATAAATAAATAAATAAAAGGAGGTTTATCCTTTCTCCAGAGTGGAAATTGCACCCACCAGTCTGTTCTCTCAGGCCTCAGCTCCTTGAAGTCCTTGAGCACCAGCTGAATTGCAGGAGTTCTCCCGCTGGATGACTCACGGCTTTCCAAGTCGGTCACGTCCCTCAGGGTCCCGCTGAATTGAGTGGAGCCTTTCCTTCCTTCCAGCTCCAGGATGTGGAATTGGAGCCATCCTGCCTTCCCAACCTGCCTCCTGCCCAAGCTCATGTCAAAATGTTCTGTTCCAGAAGTGGCAGCTGGGTCGTGTTTGCCGGCGACGCGCCGGGAGCTTCGCGGCGTCTCGTGGGGGAACAACTTCACATCTCCTCACTTTGGAAAAGAGTTTGCTCAAAGCCTTGTTAACCCTCTTGCTGCCCAGCTGGAGGAAATATCTCTGCATGCCTAAGTTGGCCTAAATCTGTGTTTCCAGCCTTGGAAAGGGATTAGAGGCAGAGCTGAGAGAGCCTTGATTTTGGTTCAAGTTAGAGACACTTTGTGTCTTAGAGCTGCTGAGCAGAGCCAACGGTGCCAAGGGCTGATGGGTTTGGACTAAAAGGTTAGATTTAGATTAGATATAAGGAGGAAGGTTTTTACAATGAGGGTGGGCAGGCCCTGACACAGGTTGCCCAGAGAAGCTGTGGCTGCCCCTGGATCCCTGGAAGTGTCCAAGGCCAGGTTGGATGGGGCTTGGAGCAACCTGGGCTAGTGGGAGGTGTCCCTGCCCATGGCAGGGGTGGCACTGGGTGAGCTTTTAAGGTCCCTTCCAACCCAACCCATTCTGTGATTGTCTGGCCCAGCAGTGCCAGGAGGAGCCAGCTTTGCCTTCTGCACCATCAGCACCTGAGGAACTTGGTGGACCAGGAGGTTTTCCCTGGAGTGTAACCCCAAATCCAGACACTCCGTGGTGTTCCCTCCTTGGTGCTTTCCAAGTTTCCAAGGGAAATGTTCCCTCTCCACAGCATTTCACTGCAGGTCTTGAGAATCTCCTGGGAAGCCCAGGGAGCCCCTTTGCCCTGTTCCTTGCAGACACTGGCTTGCTCCTGTTGTTCCTTCTTGTCCTGATTGAGGTGTGTGCTCCAGCCTGTCCATGGAGTTCCCACAGCCCGAATTCCTCCTTCTCTTTCTGCCCAGGAAGTCACAAATGTTCCTGCTTAGAGCACCTTTCACCAAATGAGGAGGGTGCTGAAGCTAAGTTGTTTCCTGGGGAGGGATTTGGAGTTCTGTGCTCTGATTTTAGGTCCTGAAGACAGACAGGAGCAGTTTTTTTATCCCACCACATAAACTGGGCAGAGCAGGAGGGGCTGCTGTGTTTTCCCACCCTGTCCCCTCTTAAAAACAACCACTGCCCGTTCCTTTACCCCACAAGTCCCATCTCCTGGTCGGAAAACCTCCTAACTCACATATCTTCCAAATTAAAAAAAAATTACTTGTTATCCGTCCAATTTCTCTGAGAGGAAATTCTATTAAATCCCCACAAGAAAGTGCATTATAGCTGTACTTTCAGAAGCAGACCCTTGAATAAACTTTTTTACTTATTCCACATAACTCCCATTATGACTGTCATTATGAAGCAGATGAACATTTTCTTGGGCAATTAGACTCGGGTGTGTGGAATAAAGAGCGGAGTTCGCCTGAGATCATTGAAACCTATCTGTTTGGGTGATTCATTTTCTTCCAACTAGGCTGCCCATAATAAGCTTTTCTTCTCTGGCTTTGTCTTGTTTCCCATTTCACTCAGCCACAATGCCCGAAGAATTGAAAGAATGTCTTTCCCCATGTCCTTGTGCTGCGACTGAGCCTGGCAAACAAAAAAATAAAGTATATTTAAAAAGAAGGAAAAAAAAAAAAAGCAGAAAAAGAAGAGGAGGAGGAGGAGGGGGCAGAGCAGATTAAAAATAAAACAAGTGCTGTTCCTTGTGGAGATGGTGACTCGGGGCAGAAGGGCCTTGAGAAATGTTGTGGTGTAAAGGATGGGAGGTGAGCTCTTAGCTGGAAAAAACCCATCCAGGTGCATAAGAGAAGGCAGGATATCTCCTTGTATGGGCCTGGTGGTGTGTCAGGTGGAGCCACAGGCAGACAAAGCTTTAACTTGTGCCTCCATGACTCCAGTAAAGTCACCAATATTAGTGAAGTCCTTCTAGTGAGAAAAATCACCCTTGGCTCTGCAGTGTGTGTGTCCCAAAGGTGACACCCTGGTCTGCAGGGCTGAGCCCAAGGACAGGAAATGCTGTGCAGGGACCTTTACAAAGACAGTGTCCTCTGCACATCTTTCTGTGCCTCCATCCTGGAGTCTGGGAGCTTTCCCATGCCCAAATTCCAGGGTATTCCATAGTGTGGGCAGCAGGGCAGGGGGGGATTGTGCCCCTCTGCCCCTCAGGGGAGACCCCCCTGCAGAGCTGCTCCAGCCCTGGGGAACAGCACAGGGAGGACATGGAGCTGCTGGAGAGAGTCCAGAGGAGGCCCCAAGGTGGTCAGAGGGCTGGAGCAGCTCTGCTGGGAGGAAAGGCTGGAGAGCTGGGATTGTTCAGCCTGGAGAGGAGAAGCTTTGGGGTGACCTGATTGTGGCCTTGCAGTGCCTGAAGGAGCTACAAGGAAGATGGAGAAAAACTATTGACAAGGGCCTGGAGTGACAGGACAATGGGGAATGGCTCTAAACTGAGAAAGGGTAGGTTCAAGTGAGATATTGGGAAGAAATTCTTCCCTGGGAGGGTGGTGAGGCCCTGGCACAGGTTGTCCACAGAAGCTGTGGCTGCCCCTGGATCCCTGGAAGTGTCCAAGGCCAGGTTGGATGGTGCTTGGAGCAACCTGGGCTGGTGGAAGGTGTCCCTGCCCATGGCAGGGGTGGCACTGGATGGGCTTTAAGGTCCCTTCCCACCCAAGCCATTCCAGGACTGCTGACAGAGTGCAGCTGGCTCAGCTTTGTTCACATCCTTATTTCCTGACAGCTTTGCTTTGGAGCTGCTCAGGATGTTTCTGGGATTCCCACCAGGCTCTGCCACTGAAGGAGCAGCACAGAGCCCCAGCAGGCTCCAGGGTCTGGTGAAGGCATCTCCTCCTCAAACCAGCTCCTCTTCTTGGGGCCACAGCTTTACCCTGCATATGAAAGTGCAGTTTGCTCCTCCTGTACCTCCCAGACTGCTCCAGTTCCTCCCATTTGAAGTGGATCAGCCTGAATTTCCTTATTTTGATGTTTGCTTTAAAGTGGAATGCTGTGAATCTCCTCCTTGGAGCGCTCAGAAAGCATTTCCATGTTTTTTCCCTGCCCAGACAATGCCCATAAATACACCTGCATATTGAGAGATGACTGATAACACAGGTGAATTTGTTAAGGAGGGTGTCACTTGACAGACAAGCAGGTTTGTAGTGGGCTAAAATCATATTTCCATTGTTCATCCCAAATTAAACATCAGCCTGCTGGGCAATCCCTTGCTGTTTTACCTCTTGTTCCAAGCAAGAAAACAACAGTGCAGCCAAAATTCGTGTCTGATGCCTGGGACTGAGCATGTTCCATTGTGTTTATCACCCAAATCCCTATGGAGCAGCCTGATATTTAGTCAGTTCTGCTGCAAACGCTCTGGAAATCTCCTGGCCACCTCTAAGAACGCTTTGTGTATCAGTTTGCAACTCCAGAAATTGCTGGAGAGTGGAAGAAAATAAAGAGCTCGCTTTGATTCTTTTAAAACAGCAGCAGCAGCTGACGTGGGGTCTGCCCTGGGCTGCTTTTGGATATATATATTAGCAGGGCTTGAATTGAATGGAAGCTCCTGGAGAATGGGAGGCAAGGGAAAATGTTTTTATAAGAAAAAGAAATGGTAAAACTTCAGGGAGAAAGCGGAGAATACGAGACCTTGAACTGAGCCTCTTTGGGGAAGGGGGGGATAAAACAGGGGGGAAAAAAAAGTACCCACTTGAATAATAGACTAACTGGCGACCTTGAACATATATGGTGTGGATAATGAGAGTGAAACAAAGGGGGCTCTGAATATGAGGCATTCTTAGGCTGCAGAATAATGATCACAAGTGGCAAATGCAGAAAAATAAGAGGAAGACATATAATGTAACAGAGGTAATGGGGACCCGATCCAACCCGAGAGCAGAGGAGTGACTGAGGGGGCTGAGCTCGTCAGTGGCACAGCCACTGCCTGTGGCAAAGCCAGGATTCCTCTTGCTGCTCCAGAGGGTTTCACTGAGGTTTTGTTATCTTTGCTGATGTGGAAGTTCCAGTTCTTCCTCAGACCGAACTGGGCCGAATTTGGACGGGAGGGATTTCCCAGCCTGGCTGTGCTTCCAGCCGTGCCCAGCCCTCCCTCTGCATCCCAGCTGGCAGGGGATGGGCACTGATGCTGTGGGGTGGCAGCAGGTCTGGTGAGGGATGTGGCTTGATGCTCTCACTGGGCTCAGTGGCTCTGGCAGGGTCAGGGGTGGGAGGGTTCCCAGTTTGTCCCCAGCACTCCCCAGAGCTGCTGGGAACTGGTGCCCAGCAGTGTGGGACAGTGAGTGCTCTGGCACTGCTTTCTGTGACAGCATCCCAGAGGAGTGCTGGCAGTCCCTTGAGCCACTTTGACCACTTGTGCATTATCTGGTTCTTGGGTTTGGTTTTTCCTTCCTGTGGATCACCTTTTTCTAGCTTTCTTCTGGATTGTCTCCTCCTTGTTTCCTTATTCCCCTGCAAGTGCAGGTCCAACACGGTGCCCCCCTGAAGGCAAAGCCCCTGCCCACACTGCAGCTCCCCAGGCTGCTACTCCCTTTGGGCACAGGGGCTGCAGGATATTTATCCCTGAGACACCTCTTGCTTTTCCTGACCCAATCCCATGTGCTGTGGCCCCTTGGCAACTGCAATTCCTGTTTGCTGCTGATTTCTAGGAGAAATGTCTTCAGTGCCTTCCCCAGGTCACCAGTGAAGATGTGAGACTCACTTCTGAAGTTCTCTTTTGCGTGCAACTCTCATTTATTTTCTTCCCAATAACTGGAGCTCCTTCTTTGTGTTGGTGCCATTGGCCAGTTTGGGACTGACCCTGCAAGATTTGCTCCTGGATTTCCCCTCCCTTTGATTTGTCAGAGGCTCTGAGGGATATTGTACTTCAGCTTTTCTTTCATCCCTCCTGTTCTCAGAGCTTTCAGTTTGACCCTGGAAGTGTCCCAAAAATGCATGGATGTGGCACTTAGGGGTGTGGTTTAGTGATGGGCCTGGTGGGACTCGATGTTCTTAGAGGTCTTTTCCAGCCTAAATGATTGTAGGAGGCTCCTTTAATGCTGCCGTGGGTGCACACAGTCCCCACCCAACATCCCCAGCACTGGGTTGGCTCCACCACCTCCCAGCTCTCTCCCCTTCCCAAAATCTGGGAACTGTTCACCTCAGAGAAGGGATTTGTCTGGACCTCTGTGCTATGGAGGTGGCTGGTTTTTGGGACCTCTTCCTCTCCCAACCCTGCCTGAAGCCACCAGTGGCTGGTGTAGAACACTCAGTCTTAATCCAAGCTTGGTAAAGCCAGCGAGGCCGAATTTTTTTGGTGGGTTTCCATCCTGTGGAGATGCCACTTGCCTTCCAGGTCCTTCTGCTGGAGACCCCATTCCTTCACACGGCCCAGCAGGGCCTGCCCTGCTCCCCTTGGCCGGGCTCCCGCTGCCTTGGGTGGCTCCTCGTGTTGTCCTCGTTCCTCACACCACAAAAGATTAAAGATAATACTGATCCTAATAATAAAAACCCGCCCTTCTGAGAATGGGCTGCCGCTGGTATTATGCCACATAAAGACTCTGTGAAATGGCTTGGGTAATTTACACTCATTAGGAGGAGAATGCAGGAGATTAAAGGTAGCAAGGGTGAATAGCTTCCCATTTTTGTCAAACTTGCCTAACCTTTTATTCACCTGCTGAAGCCATTATTTTATAATAATAAAAAAGAGGAGAAAGAGCCTTGCATGAACTTGGGGAGAAAGGCAGAGAGTGCAAGCTAGAAGCTATTTTCTCAAGAGAGAGAAATGCAGCATTATAGATTAAAGGTGAAAAGACAGCCCTCATTTAAATCAATCCACCTCTCCGAAGCATATTTATTCACAGATTAATTAGAGTTGCAAATGAAAATGATCTGGTTGGTGGGAACATTATTGAGGCCTTTAAAGTGCGGGAGTGAAGATTAAAAGGAAGCACACTTACCCTTTCCCTATGATCTGAAGAGGAGATCAAAAGAGTCGGTGTCAAATTAACAGCCCTGATGATTTCTCTCTTCTTCTGGGCCCCCGTTGATTATCTGAGGCTCATGTTGGTACACGCAGGATGAAGACCTCCCTTCCTGAGCAGCTGGGGCAGGGAGTGTGGAGGGACCCTTGGGACAATTGGGATGAGGCAGGAAGGTCTGCAGCCCCCTGAGCAGGGACATGGGTGTGCAAGGGGGGAAAAAACCTCCAACCTGGGCCTGTTGGTTGACATGGAAGGGATAACACGTTCCTTTGGCGTGTTGGGGTGTTGCAGGGAACTGTTGAAGCTGCAGTAAAACAGGGAAGCCAGACTTCACCTTAGTTGGCCTAATCTGTGGTTAAAACATGACTAATTGAATGCTGAGCCACTTCTGAGTCTGTGGGATGGATTTTGTACTTGCTGTTGAAGAACCATGATTGTGCTCAGCTTGAAGGCAGGGGAGACAGATCCACTCCCCCAGGAGCAATTCAAACACAGCAAAGCCAGGAAAGGCCAATAAGTCTCCAATTGCCTGGGCAGGGGCAGAGGAGGGGCAGGGACTGAGCTCTGCTCTGGGGGGACCAGGGGGGGGGGGAAAAAAACCCCCCAGCACCCAAGGGAATGGCTGGAGCTTGCAGGGCAGGCTCAGGTTGGATCTCAGGCAAAGGTCTCCTCTCAGAGGCCTGGTTGGGAACTGCCCAGGCTCCCCAGGGCAGTGGGCACAGCCCCAAGGCTACCAGAGCTCCAGGAGGGTTTGGATGATCCTCTGGGGCACAGGGGGTGGCTCTGGGGGATGTTCCTGTGCAGGGCTGGGGGTTGGACAGGATGGTCCTGGTGGGTCCCTTCCAACTCAGATATTCTGTGAGTCTGTGACCTCTCCCTGCTCCCAATCCTTATCTCTATGTCCAGAGGGTGCTGTGCCCTGAACTCCTGAAATGTGATATTTTCCCTTCAGTGTGAAGTGGGAGGTGTGAGTTGGGTGCCAAGGGCGTGGCATGTTTGGGACTGGAGAGGCTCCTGTGCTGCAGGACCCCCAGCACTGAGCCATGGGCAGTGCTCCCACCAGACACTTCCTGACACGGGATAAGGGATTGTTCCACCTAATTCTTCATTACCACACATCCCTGCTAATTGGCTGGGCTCCCCCCAGGGGATTTGGCACGGCCCTGTGTGCTCAGATTTGCCTTGCAATTGAGTTCTTCCTCCAGCAGAGCCCCAAATTCTCCCACTCTCCTTGTGGAACACTGGGGATGCAGTGCAGGGGGAGGGAGGAGGGTCGGCCCAGCTCTTATTTAGCTGCTTTCTTTGGTTTTTGGTTTTTTTTTTTGTGTTTGGCTTTTTATTTTAATCCCTGTCCTCTCCACCTTGCCTGTCTCTCCACAGTCTCTGCTCTGCCTCCTGCTTGCCATACCGAGCTGCAGATCCAACCTGGACGTTCACAGGCATGTGAATGTTTTGGGAACTGTGCTCCGGCCGTGCCAAAAATCCACTGGCCAAGTCCCAGAGAAGACTGGAGACACCTGCTCCCGGCTGTGTGGGCTCAGCCAGCACTGCTCCTCCCTCTGCAAGGTGAACAGGCACCGTAGGAGCCACACCAAGCATTTTGTCCATGGGTTCAGTTCCTTCTCCAGCTCTTCAGAAAATCCCAGCCATGGAGATTTCCATGGAAAGGCTCGTTGCAGTGACTCGGGAATCTCTCTGCACAGGCTGAATTGGCAGTTCCAGTTCCAAACACCCCCTTTTCCCCTTGAAGCTGCTCTTGCATTTGGATGTGGATGCAAATGAGAAACCTCCTCAGCTTTCTTTGGCTGGAAATGTTTTGTCTTTGGCTGGAAATGTTTTGTCTCCGGCTGGAGAACACAAAGCCCCCGGGGGCGTGGGCAGACCGGGGGTTGTGCCCGGTTTTCTGCTCTTATTTTGGGTTTGATTTCCACCGGTGGAGGACAAACATTTCGCATCTGAAAGATTTAAATGAGTCGGGAGACTTGCTCCCCTCCCAGCTCTGCTGGCAGGTTCCAGGCTGCTCTCAGATGCTTTCCTGAATTGATGATTTCTAGGTCAAGGAGAGTGTTACAGTTTTTTGACCGTTTGTCTTGTGCTAATCGCTGTCAGCCCAGAGATTTATGCACTGATAGTGACAGCAGATGGGGTCACTTTTAATAGGAATTCACCCACCAGGCAGTGGAAGGCACGGGGGCTTTTCCCACTTAGACTGGGGACACTCAGGGACTCCTGGGTTGAAAATATTCCTGGTTTTAAAAAGGCTTCTGCTTGTGGATTTTCATTAATTTTTTAATAATTGCATTTATGTATTTTTTAAATTTTATTTTAACAATTTTTTTATGGAAAATTGTCCCATTATTCCCAATATCTGTGTCTGCCTATGTACTTCCATGGTGGATGTAGCTGCTCCTGCACTAGGAATAGGGTTCAAGAGATCTCCATCCATGCTTCAAATATATATTTGCTTCCTGCAACACAGACCTCTAGGACCCAATAGCAGAACATCTACTCACATCCTGGTGTTTTCCTTTTTTTCTGGTGGAAGAAAAATCTTCAAATCTGGAGTTGCCAAGAATTCCAGTCACTGCACCCCAGAGGCATCTTGTTCTGGAGTAGGAGGTGGATCCTCAGGCAATCTTTGCCAGTGTGCAGGCACATGGAAAACTGCAATTCCTAGGAAATCCAATGCCTTAATTTTTATATATTTTTTTTTTCAGGACCATATAAATCACATTATGGTTTTTATTGTGTGGTGAATGTGATGAATCAAAGGATTCACGATGTCCTTAATTTTTGCAGTCTGCTTAAATGAGGAATTGGATCAGAGTTAAAGAAGTAAAATGACCTGGGTATGGGAAAGGAGGCCCCTCATGCAACTGTGGTTGGGGCAGGTCCAGAGGAGGGTGGCAAAGAGGAGAAGGGGACTGGAGCAGGTGTTGCAGGAGATGGTGTGTGTTGGTCAAGGCACATGGAAAGGGTTAAATCAGCCCAGGCCAACTGGTTACATTGGCAAACCCACCAACCAGGCTGGGGACCATATTGTGCAGCCACCAGGTTATCTCTGGGACGTCTGGAAAAAACATCCCACCCTGGTCTAGGTGGGTGGGAGGAGGACGTGAGATGTCCCAGCCAGAAAAGCTCATCCTGAGCTGAGGAGTCGGGATCCTCTCAGCCCACTTTGGGGAGCAGGGATGGAACAGCCAAACCCCAACATTTCAGGATCCTCTCAGCCCACTCTGGGGAGCAGGGATGGAACAGCCAAACCCCAACATTTCGGGATCCTCTCAGCCCACTTTGGGGAGTGGGATGGAACAGCTAAACCCCAACATTTCAGGATCCTCTCAGCCCACTTTGCAGAGCAGGGGTGGAACAGCCAAACCCCAACATTTCAGGATCCTCTCAGCCCACTCTGGGGAGCAGGGATGGAGCAGCCAAACCCCAACATTTCGGGATCCGCTTGGCCCTGTCTGACAGGAGGGATGGAACAGCCAAACCCCAACATTTCGGGACAGGTATGGAAAACAAAAGCTCCAAACTGCCTGGCAGCCCCCCCTGGAAGGTGCTGAGGGCTGGAGTGCTGCAGGGCCCTGGTTAATGGCCACTCCCCGAGGTTTCCCCTCCCTCGGCCCACGATTGATTGCAGTGAGATTACGATGCCATTAAAATTCACTCTGCCCATAAAGCAGCGCCCAGCAAAGTGCTGACGTTTATAGCAGCTCCTACAAGGCACATATTTCAGGGGGAAAGTGAGTCCTAATGCAAGAACTTTATTTAGGTAAAACAACATGCAGGGGAAGGGGAGGGGGGGGAGGAGGAGGAGGAGAGGTGGTGGCGATTGCAGAGAATTTTATTCCTTTCAACTAATGGGTCTACGGATGCTAAATTTAAAAGACATTTTTAATAAATCTATTGGCCTTTGACAAAATCAATCCAAACCCCATAAACCAAGAAGTCACCCACTTGGTATTAATGAGGCTACATTTGCATTTATTTTTCCTTTACACTAGACAAACCATTAATTTCGTGTTTATGCTTCCTTTGAAGTCTGAATGCTTGTAGATAGATGGCCACATCAAGTCTCCTGCTGCTACATTAATATTTTGCTATAAATGATAAATTTGACCATTTTCTACAACACCCCTTTTTTCTTTAAGAAAGCTGAGAAAATGCAAGCAATAAGTCTTAAGCCCCTGAAAGCTTCGCTGTTTTTTTAAATACTCTGCAGTCATTGATTATTAAAGCAGTCATAGCTTTAACTTTGGGTTGCATTTGATGGCACCCAGCATTTTGCTGCTGTAAATTGAGAGATGTTCATTAACCAATCAGGGTTTTTTTTTTTTTTTTTTTTTTTTTTTTTTTTTTTGCAAATCATCTTTCATTTGACCCCTTGCAAAAACAGGACTGGGCCAAGGTCCCGCTGCTTCACCCCATCTCTGGCCTCTGAAGGTCCCTCCTTGCATCTTCTGGTTGCTTCCACGCAAGTTAAGCACATCCTTGTGCTCCAGCAGGACTGCCAAGGTGCCTTTTGCACAGTTTTACAGTAATTTACTTTATTGGTGCTTTTTCTTTCGGGATTTTCTGTTGCTCTCTGGCTACCAGAAGCCCCCCAAAACACCTTCTCCTAGGGAGAGACCCTTCTGAGAAACTCGCAGGAGCCCAGGAGGATGGATAGGAGGAGAGATTTAAGTCCTGCAAGGACTCTTGGAAAGGTTTGTGAGTTTTTGGAGACCCTTCTCTCCAATGCCAGTGCCAGATGCAGAGGAAGGCCCAGGGCTGATGATGCTCCATGTCCCCCTGCTTGATGTGGGTCTCCAGTGGGTCTCCTGAGCTCAGTTCAGGTGGATTAGAGCTCTCTCAGTGGGGGTGGAGTGGGATGGCTCATAGAGGGAGTTGAGGGGCAGCAGGGCAAGCCTAGGAAACACTTAAGCTGGGCTTAGTGGAATGATGAGTCTCTGGGGGAGTTTTCTTGTAGCACAGATGAAGGACCTGCTGGTGTTCACACCTTGGGCCTGGAGCTGGGCACAGGTAACTGGGTGCTGGGACACTCCTGTTCAGATCACTCTGCTGGGACTGGGAAGGGGTGTCCTGCCTTCCTCTTCCCAGCAGGCTGGACCTTCTGGGACACTCCCAGGAACTGGTCCAGGTGTTTCTCATGGACTCTGCACCTTGGAGAACATGGGACATCCTGACTGGCCAGCCCTTGTGTGGAACCAGAGAGTCACAGAATGGTTTGGGCTGGGAGGGACCTCAAAGCCCATTTCATCCCACCCCCTGCCGTGGGCAGGGACACCTTCCACTGTCCCAGGTTGCTCCAAGCCCTGTCCAACCTGGCCTTGGGCACTTGCAGGGCTGGGGCAGCCCCAGCTTGCTGTGTGCCCTGGCAGGGGTTCAGGTGCTGACAGACCCTCAGCTGCCAGGAGAAGCTTTTGTGCTCTGTGTTTCTTGATGCAGGGGCTTAAATTCTTCCTTAATCCCCCCTTAGGTGTTTTCAGGTCTCCACTGTGCCTCCCTCCTCGGGAAAAGCACAGGTCTGGAATGGTTTGGTGGGACTGCAGGGCAGTTTGGAAGGGATGCTGAGGGGTTTTGGTGCTTTGGTGTGACAGACAGAGCATGGCAGGGAGCTCTGCCCTCACCCATGGGCAGGGGGTGGGATGTGACAGGCACAGTCAGAGGGCTGAGCATCACCTGAGTCCCCTCTGAGGGGGCTGGTCTGCAGCAAGGTGGCTTTTGGTTCCCTTCCAAATTCCTCTGGCAGCACATCTGCGATCCATGGTCCTTTCCAGCTCTTCCAGCTACATGGGGAATGCAAAGATTGCACAGGATCCAGAGACTGCCAGTGCTCTGCAATGAGACTGTGGATTAAGGGGTCCTTCACCATCTCCCCCTGCTCCCCTTCCCACAGGATCTTCCCTCAGCCATCACGCAGCTCTCCCAGAAGTTTCTGGGGTGGAGGATTCGAGCTGCGTTTGTCCCTGAGCAGAGCTGTTCTGTGCACACGCTCCCCATCCAAGGAGCAGGGATCTGAGCAGGAATTAGCAGACTAAACATCACTTTCTTTGCAGGTTAGGAGGGTTTTTTGTTTATTTGTTTGTTTGTTCGGGGTTTTTTGTTTTGTTTTTATTTTGTTTTGTGTTTTGGTTTTGTCTTTATTAGTTTTGGTTTTTTTGTTTTTGTTTTTTTTGTTTGTTTTGTTTTGTTTTTTGTTTGTTTTTTTGTTTTTTGTTTTCTTTTAATGAAGCATCTTTTCTAGCCGTGCTGGGGTTAGATTTCCTATTGTTTATTTGCTTTGCCAGCCGGAGTTTGTGGAGGAGGGCAGGGATGTTCTCTCAATGGGGGAGTGGCTGTTGACACTTGCTGCTCTCAAGTGCCTTTCTGTGCTTTCAAACGGCAGGATTATGCTGGGGGTGGCTCAGAGCCTCAACTGTCTCCTGCTCGATTAAAGCCAAGATCTGGAGGTGTGAACTGAGCGTGGTGGGGTCTGACATGGAGGAGGGCTGAGGGTCGAACGTGGAAGTTACACCCACTCTGGCTTTTTCTCCCCTCATTTTTTTTTTTTTTAATAGAGAAACATTCCTACTTCTATGTCACAAAATCCACACTTCCCAGCAGAGCAGGAAGGGTTTGTGCAGCACAGCAGCTCCATGAATGCCTTGCTCAGAACTGGGCTGTTTAACTCACGAGGTTGGGGGGAAAACCTCGACACTTGTTTTTCACACTCTCGTTCTGGTTCCTCGTGGTTCCCATTCAACTCTGCCTCACTCAGCTCCTGGTGTCTGGACTTGAGAGCTTCCCATGTCCAAGCTTCACACCCAAGCAGTTTAATGAGAAACACACTTGAAAAGGGAGAGATACCTCATTATTTCCCGTGTTCAGGTCAGTGAAGGATGTGATGGTTCAGAAATAACATTGATCTCCTGAGAGTCCCGTTCGAGTTCCCCACTTGGGAGCAGCTCTGATAAACCCAGGCCTAAGGCAGGTTTTGTGCCAGTGAATCTCTCCCAGCATCCCAGATTTGTGCCCAGTGCAAGCTCAGTGTTCAGCCCTACTCCAGCCAGCCCCTCTTTTTTTTTTTACCTGGTCTCCTGCCAGCTGCTCCCATTCTGCAGGCAGTGGATGTCTTGTGGATAGATCCATGGATTTTTTCCCTTCTCCAACTAGTCTGAACACGCTAAAGATCAAGTGAATGTGGTTGGCACTTCCTGGCAATAATTAGAAATGAAAGCAAGCATGAAATAAATAGGGTTGGCTTATTCCCATGAAAAGCTGGAGCTCAAGTAGGGATTTCAGAAGCCAGTCTTCCGCCTTTAATTTCGTATTTTGGCCTCTTTTTTAATTTGAAAAAAGGAAAACCTAAGTCTGGTGTCTGAGAGCTGGGAACCTCTCCCAGCCCAGGCTTCTCACTGCCATTGATGTCTCTTCCCATGCCACGGTAATACCAGTGTTGGAAAGGGGCTGAATCTCATGGAATCTGGGCACTTGGGATCCTCCCCAGCCCTTCCCCAGGAGTCCTGTGCTCTGGGCAGGGTTAGCTGAGGAGAAGACATTTCCCTGCAGGCCCTGAGCAGAGCTGGGTTTGTAGCCACAAACCAAAGGAAACCGCCCAAGCCACAAAAACAAATGCAATAATAAAGGCCAGACAATTTTAATGGGGTTGGTTATTAGGGGTTTTGCTGCACCTTGGCCCTGTTAACTTGCAGTGCTCAGGGGCAGGGCAACCTGCTTGGAATAACCAACCCTCCATGAGGAGCTCACTCGTTCCTCATGGCTCCTGCTCTGCTGTTCCTGCTGTGTCCACGAAAGAGTAAAGTCAGAACATCACCAGGGCTTTAATTCTCTGCCAGAGCTGAAACCTGGGCTGGGCAGAGAAGCAGCAGCCCCAGACTGGTGGCTGCTGTCAGCCCTGATCCTGCTTGCTGAGGGAAATCCAGGAGCCTCTCATCCCTGTGGAGCTCAGGGAACCACAGGGTGGTTTGGGCTGGAAGGGCCCTGCAGGGTCAACTCATTCCATGGGCAGGGACACCTCCCACTAGAGCAGGTTGCTCAGGTCATCCCAGAGGGGATCTGCTCCATGACACAGGGGCCATAACCCGGGGGATTTGACATTGGAAGGTCATTCACTACTTCAGGGATTTCCATGGAATGACCATCATCAATAACCTCATCATTTGTGATCCTCAGGGTCTGGATCTCAGCTGCTCCACTGGCCAGAGCCACCATTCCTTGACTCCTTGAGAGACCAGCAGCACTTTGTCCTATTCCCATTGCCCCCTGTAGCAGCACCTGCTCAGCTATTCCCACTGGGAATGGGGGGCTGTAGGGTGATCTGGAAGGACAGGATGTCTCTGCCCTCCTCCCACTGCAGGTGGCACAGGAGAGGAGGATCACAGACATCCCACGTGCTCCAGGCTTGCTTTGCCCTTCAGTTGGATCCCTGCCCAGGAAAAGGCCACCTGAGGACTGTGGTGCCCAAACCTCTCCCGTCTCATCAGGAGAACCTTGACCTGGATCTCTCACCTCTGCCCCAGACACATCCCAAGGGGTGACTGAACCAGTGCCACGAGGTCCTCCAGCTCTTTGTGCTGGAGGGGAGATGAGGGTGATGGGTTCTGCTCATCCTTTCAAACCAGAGAGATGGAAAGGGAGGGAAATAGGGGGGGAAACAGGAAGAAGGCTGAAGGTTTGCTAAAAAGGGAACACTGCACTCCCAGTCTAATATCTGCCCTTTCTTCTGCATTACAATATGGGGAGACTTTCAGACTGGACACGATGCAGGAATCAAGGCTGAAATTAGTTTTCAGCCATTCATTCATAACTGTTATGTTTAAAAAAAAAATAAAAAAAAAAAAAGGAGAAAAAAAAAGAGGGAGAGAGAAGGTGGGGGAAACAAAAGTAAATACAAAAAGAGAAATGTTAACATGTGTGGTGCAGAATGTGTAGAGCAGACAAAGCTCTGCTTGTTCTTCCACAATGGCTTTGAAAAGCAGGTGTCATAGCAGCTGTACAAGGTTAAAGCACAGGGACCATTATGTACAAAATGAGTGAGTCTTTATCCAGACTCTGCTTCAGCTCTTAAGAATGTGCTTCCTATTGTGCCAGTGTTTGCTGGAAGGACTCCATCTATACAATGGAGAAATTTTTCATTCTCACCTTCCCCCCAACCTCCGTTCCACCATCCAAATCTCCAGTTATGGATATAATACAGACCTCTGGCATTCAAGGTCCTCATTGCCCTGTGCTTCTGAAACAAAAGCTATTGTGCTGCACCATGAAAGGAGCCCGTGGCAGAATAAAGCCTCTCACAGTGGACCCTGAGAGAGTATTTGTGAGCCTCCCTCTAAAGTTAAAATCCGGGAGAAAACAAAACACTTCCAATTAAAAATATTCCCTCACTTTGTTTGGGGTGTTTGGTTCCCTTTGCTCTCTCTCCCTCTCTCAGAGCTGCTCATATAAAAAGCCAAGTGACCTGTCCTTGTTTTCCTCCTCAAAGGGAGAAGATGGAAAGAGAAGCAGGAATGCACAGCCCGGGAGACAAGCAGCATTAGGAACAAAAAAGAAGTTGGAAAGCAGGCCAGGATGCATCTCCTTCCCAGTGGGCACTGGGACAGGCTGGTGTGCTCTGGGATACAAGGCAGGAAGCTCAGCAGCAACCCCTGGTTTTGGTCAGAACAAGGCCAGGCTGCAGAACTCTCCCATTCCCAGCTTTTCCATCCCCTTCCCCACAGCACATGCAGTGCCTGGGGTGTGTCCCAGAGGGAGCAGCACAGATGGGCCCTGGCTGAGCTGCTCTGTGCCCTGGGCATGGCTTTGGCACATGGCAGTGTGGCAGGGTGGGGGCAGGCAGGGAGCTGGAGATGCTCCTGGTGCTGTGTCCAACCCAGAGCAGCAACCAAAGCCACCCTGAGGCCCCCAGAGATCAGGGAGGGCTCTGCTGTCACCCCCAGGAGATGCTGCTGGGACAAACCCAACCCCTGCCTCCAGAAATATCCACGGAAGCCCAGGCTGGGTGAGGCTGGAAGGGACCACAGTGGGTCACCTGGTGCCACCTCCCTGCTCCAGCAGGGCCATCCCAGAGCACATGGCACAGGATGTGTCCAGAGGGATCTGGAATATCCCCAGGGAGGAGACTGAACCCCCTCTCTGGTGTCTGTTCAGGGCTGGGTCACTGCCCAGGGAAGAGGTTCTTCCTCCTGTGCAGGTGGAACTTCCTGGGCATCAGTTCCTGCCCATTGCTCCTGTGCCCCTGCTGGTCCCCCAGGAAGGCTGTAGATATTGTCCCTCCTGTGCTGTCCCTCCTTTCTTTCCATGGGATGTGTTCCCATGTTTGTGGCGTGGTCCTTGCTGGCCTGGACACCCTTCCTGGGCACTGGGAGCATTGTGCGGATGAGGAGGCAGCTCAGGGTTGGGGTGTGTGGTTGGAACAAGTGGAATACCCAAAGAAAACAAGCTGGCAGGGGGTTGGTGTCCCCAGGGTGGGGATTCACCCCCTGGCACCACACACAGGGGACAAGGAGGGGCTGGAGGTGGAAACCACCTGGTGTGAAGGGGAGGTGTGTGCAAGGTGGTTCTGTCCCCTGAGAGCTGTGCCTCACGTTGTCCAGGTTTATCAGTGGATCAGGTTTTTGGGACTGGGAAGAGAGAGTAAAATAAAGAGAGGGGGAGACAGTTTGGGCTTGATCTGTGTGTAGCTGCTGTTTTCTGTGTGGAGTTTTGCATTCAGTGTGTGTCTGCTGGGGGTGTGGGGCCAGGCAGGGGGAGCTTTGTTTCAGCACCTCCTGCAGCCCATCCCAAGCAGGACTCAGTGTGAGCAAGGTCTCCATGAGGTCACTGCCCAGCTCGTGGTGCCCCATAAGTCAGCACATCCCTGACCAAGAGGTGGCTGCAGTGGGATTGAAGCTGATAAGGAGGAGGAATGAAGCCCCAGGATCCCAATCCTTGAACTCTGGCAGATGGCAAAGGCTGGAGTTGTTCTCCCTGCATCCTCAGGTGGTAGCTCAGGTCCCAGCTGGGAGTCCCCAGGTAAGGATCCTCCTCTGGGCTCTTTTCCAGTGTCCCCCCACCCCTCGATGACCTCCCTCACAGTAAATCTGTTCTCCAGCAGGATCTCAGTGCTGCTCTCCCTCTGTCCCTTCAGCACTGGCTGTGTGACCAGGGGCTGGGGACGCTGCTCATGGAGCTCTGGGCTGGGTGGCCTCTCTCTCCCTGGGGATTGAAGTTAGAAACTAAAGGCACCAAGAGCAGTGTGACAGGGGGACTGAGGGACCCAAAAACCACTGACAACTGCTTTGTGCAGCATCCCTGAGGTACCACAGGGGCTTTCCACATCCACCAGTGCGAGGCCCCGAGGAGGAGAGTGCTTGGGGTGCTGGGGTACAGACAGTGCCCCAGCAGCCTCCTGGCCAAGAATTCCTTCCTAGAAACTTGTCAGCTCATCCTGACACTTTGCCATACAAGTGCATTAAAAAACTCCAGTGAGGAACCTTGTTCCCAAATTGTGAGAAGCACTGGAGCCTCCCTATGTGCTCCTGAGTGCATTGGATTTGTGTTGTGTTATAAACACCTGGGTGCTCATTGAACACTTCATTTGGGAGGCTGCTGTGTTCCCTGCACCTTTATCAGGTCTATTCCCAGTCTGATTTCCCTCTGGCACTGGGATTAGCACACTCCCCCCTTTGCAGTGCCCTGGCAGGTCTGTGTGGGAGCTGGAGGAGTTCATCCCAGCTGGCAGCTGGACCATGGCCACAAGCCCAAGAATGCCAGGCATGGCAGGAGGATGGACATCATGGCTTGGCCTCTGGTCTTCTGAGTGCAAACCCCAACATTTTGGGCCACCAAGCAACTGCACTGTCAGTTCCTTCTTCATTACACACTTTCCCCCTCCGTCATTCCCATTTTGAGGTGCACAAATGTCCTCTAGGATGAAGCTCTGCTGGCAAACAGCTCCCAAACAGTTTTCCTGCCTCTGGGCACTGTCACCTCCCTCCTGAGGGACTCGGTGGGTTCACAGTTCTTCTGTGGTTTGAAGGCAGGGGGAGAAATGGAGCTGGGGAAGCAAAGTGATGGAAAGAAATGAGCTAATGAAGGGAGATCACAAAGTGTGCAACCCCAGACGCTTCTATCTTTCTCTCCAGTTACCTTGGTAACTGTGGAGTGATATGATGTTGCTTGGTTTTGTATCCTGCAAGTAAAAGAAGCTCAAAGTACCCACCACTGGCAAAAATATTGGCAAGATATCACATTCATCTACAAAACAACAATTAAGTTGTGGGCTGGCTAGATACTGTATCCAAGGGGGGATGGATCTCCCCCAAAGCCTGGATGAAATGACTTTTCCTATGAGCCAGCAATTTAGTGCAGCTTTTGATGGGATTTCTTAGGGCCAAATCAAAGGGATCACACCAGGACTGCCTTCCTCAGGGCCATGGTTTGCTGAATCTCTACATCCTTCCCCCTGGAGGTCTTTCTGCTGATGATAATGTTGGTTAAAGAGAGATATGGGCTCCTGGGGAGCAGAAACAGCCTGAAACCATGGATGGACTTTCTTTACAGGGAGGTGCAAAACCCACCAGCTCCCAGTGGTGTGGGGACCTCTGTGACACAAGAGATGCTGCTCCACATCAACAGTGGGGTCTGGGCAGGTTTGGATCCACCAACCACCTTCCCTGCCATGGGCAGGGGGCTGGAATGGACTCACTGATGGAGCTTTGAGTTCATTCTTTCCCCCCCCAGGTCTCAAATATTGAGGCCTTTCTTCTCTCTGAGGGTGACAGCAAAGCTGCTGCCTCCCAGTTACACCCCAGTTCTTTCCCCATCACTCCTCCAGCTCTGTGGTTCCTCAGCCCCCTGGGTAGGATAGTTTGGAGTGTCAGAAGGAGGGAATGGACTTTCATCTGGCCACTCTACCTGACCAACCACCAACTCTTGCTCCTGTATTCCCCTTTTCCAGCCTCACTTGTGGCCCCTGACCCCGAGGTCTGAGGTAATGGTGTCACCCATGAACCCCCCAGCCCCAGGTGTGGTGTCCCCAGGCCACGGTGCTGCTCAGAAGGTCTGGGGAAAACCATGTTCTACTTCAGACTCCTTTGTTCTTCCTTGGTCTCTTTACAAAAGCTGCAGCAAACTATTAAAATGAGAGGCTCCATGTGAGTCAAGGACTTGAGCAGGAAATGGGAAAACCAGTTCAAAGGGGGACAATTCCTCCAGGAGGAGAGGAAGCAGCAGTTCTCTGCTGGGGTGTGTGTGGGGAAATGCTCAAATAACTAATTTAATACTGGCTGTCATCTCCTGCAGCTGCATCTGCAGCCATTGAAGTAGCACAGGAAAAGCTGGGCTGGGACTGTTGGCAGGTCTGGATGGAAAACTGGGATGGCCAGGACTTTGCAGGTAAACCTGGAGCCTCTCTGGGGAGAATGTGAATTCCAGCTCTCCACTGGTCTCTTTTCCCACTCCTGTGCTGTTTCCTGGGCAGTTCTGCAAATCCTAGGAGTGTGACCGTGGAGACTTGGAGGGGGTGGGTGGCTTTGAGAGCAGGAGAAGAGCAGGGCTGGACACCAAGTGTTGTCTCCTTCTGTATCCAGGTGAAGCATCAGAGGCCCCAGAGGGGCTGGAGAAGGTCGTGGACCACAAAGTCCAAATCTGGCTTCAGGAAAAAGCCAGATTTTCCTGGCTTCAGGAAAAACACATTGCCTTTGGCAATACTGCCAAGGAATTAAGCTAGATAAAAAGGTCAAATAAGTCTCTATCAGGATATAAATCTAGGGACTGATCATGGCTTTAAAATGAAAGAGAATAGGTTCAGATTAGAGATTAGGAAGAAGTTTTTCCCTGTGAGGGTGGGGAGGCCCTGGCACAGGTTGGATCCCAGAGACGCTGTGGCTGCCCCAGCCCTGGAAGTGTCCAAGGCCAGGTTGGAGCAACCTGGGCTAGTGGAAGGGACCTGCCCATGGCAAGGGGTGGGATGAGATGGGCTTTAAGGTCTCTTCCCACACACTATTCCATGATTCTGTGGTCATGGGATGTGTGAATGCATAATTTGTGTCTTAGTTCATTGTCTGAACACTGACAGCTGGTCAGGGGCTCCAAAACATGGAAAATTAACAAAAAAAAAGTAAAAAAAATCTGGTTCTGGGATTACCAATCTTACTGACCTGCAAAACCATCTAATGTTTGCCTTTTAAAGGCAAACCTTGGCCATGTTCTTACAGAGAGACCAGGTAGAAAGGCAGATCAGCCGTGGAGGTGGCCAAAAGCTGCTCCCTGCCCTTGAGGGGGGAGCTGCAGGGTGGCCCAGGGAGGGAGGCAGGGCAGAGGGAGGGGGTTTTCTTTTTCCCAGTGCCCAGCTGTGCATTCAGGGCTGTCCAACCCACAGGCCAGTGGGCACGGCCCGGCTCGAGAGTCAATAAAGGGGAGAGAGAGGGAGCAGAGCAACGACCCACCTGCAATGGGCTGGAAAAGGCTGGGAAGGTTGGCTGAGCTGTGGCCTGGAGGGAGGGAGCAGGGAGGAAGGTAGACTAACAGCCTTTATATCTATATTTTTTATGTGTTTGTTTTTTTTTTTTAAATCAATGTTCAGTGGTTCTGCAATGTCTCTGATGAAGCAGCAAAGTTCTCCCACCAATTAACCCCCAGCCCTTTG
The DNA here is from genome assembly GCF_001715985.3 of Manacus vitellinus. Classification (NCBI taxonomy): domain Eukaryota; kingdom Metazoa; phylum Chordata; class Aves; order Passeriformes; family Pipridae; genus Manacus; species Manacus vitellinus. The sequence continues at coordinate 1,223,443 of NW_021940603.1, read as the reverse complement.
CCCCTGCCCTGGAGGGCACACACAGGGCGTGTGGGCACCACCCGCCTTTCTCTTTATCTTATCTTCACCTTTATCTCTTTCCCATCTCCTTGAAACACCAGCTCGGGATGGGAAACTGCAGAAATCTCCTCCAGACAATAAAATAATTCAATTTACTGCCTCTGACAGAGGACGTCCCTCAGTGCAGGGTGAGAATCGAGGCCGCATCGCTGGGTTTCTGCTGCCATCCTGTGGCCACGGGACCCTTTGCTTTGCCCGAGCCCCGTTTCTCTCTCGTTTTCAGGGATTTTGGGGCTGAGGAAGGTGGAGACAGATCATCGAATCATGGAATAGCCTGAGCTGGAAAGGACCTGCAGGGGTCACACGTCCCTCACGTCCCCTGCGCTTGGATGCTGCTGCTGCATCTCCTGCCACGTGCACACAAACACTTGATATTTTTGCAAAAACATTTTGTGGTGAAAGCCTCTCATGGGTTTAGATCCGCAGGGGTAATGTGGGCGCTCTTCTCCACCCTATAAAGTCCATTTTCCCCAAGTTGTGCGGGTGTTTTCCCATCGCTCCTGCAGAGAAAACTAAATAATAATTCCAAACCTTTGGGTATTCGGGTCACAGCCCAGAGATCTCTTTTATTCAGACCAGTTTAAAGCCAATTCCTGCCTGTGCAAGGTCACAGTGACACGAGGACAGAGTGAGATGTCACGTCCCATCCCCATCCTGCAGGATCTTCTCCTTCAGCTCATGCCTCAGGCAGGAATTAGTCACTCCAATGCTTGGGAGCTGCTTTGCAAACACAGAGCCCTGGAAATATTCTGGATATTTCCAATGACAATATTTAGAGGCTTTTTTTTTTTTCCTTCAGAGCAATCCAGCTTTGGATGTGAGTGTTCTCAGCAGTTTGCCGCTCCTTGAAAAAAATCATGTAGATGAAAAAGAGGAAAACAGGGGAAAAAAAAGAAATAGGAAAATCCAGTTGGGAATCTGCAGCTTTTCACCCTGTTTTGCCCACTGAAGAGGAGGAGATGAGAGAAAGGTAACTGGGAAAAATAACTTGAAATTCCCACCTGAGAAGGGAAGTTTGGCCGATACAAATGCAATTCTTTGGCATTCCTGTCCTTCTTTTTTCCCCTGGAAAATCAACCCAAGGTGTGCATTGGACACCCTAAAGCTCTGAGATGGGGGTCCAGGCAGCCCCACCTCGATGGCATTACACAGACATAGCCATGCTCTGCAGCCTGGAATTAGGTGTCAGCTCCACTTTGGTTGATTTTCCAGCAAAGTTTACCTAAAAAGACTGAGTTGAAGGATTTTATAAATAGAAAATAGAGCCTTTTATTACAAAAAAAAAAAAAAAAAGGAAAAAGAAGAATATCTGCTTTCCTTGAAAGAGTAGCAGTCAGCAGCAAAGGATACAGAGAGAAGAAAAGCAAGTAAGGAAAAATGTGTTTTTCAAGAGTAAAACTATGTTTTTTGGGTGAATTTCTTTCCTACCTACATGGAACACCAATGGATGCTTTTGAGTAAGAAAGAATCATTAATAATGACTTAAAAGTACAAATATACAATGCAAAGGATGTGCAGGCACATGCTCTAATGGGCTGGGGAATTCTCTCCCTTCTCTGCGAGGACCTTTCCTTCTGTTCTGGCCCTGGAATGCCTTTGGAATTCCTGGCTTGTGTGGAAAGCTGACCTAGAGAGGGAAGATAAATCCTGACTTTTAACAGGGGATGGTGGAAGAGTTGATTCCTTGTCCCTTGTCCCCAGTGGACTTTGCTGGAGCCTTGCAGGGACAGCTGCCCTCATTCCTCACATGCTGCATCTTCCCTCTCTTATTCATCCTAAAATCCCTTCTGAAAGCCCCTGTTTGTGGGGTGGTTTCTTTTCCTATAAAACAGGCTGAAAGGCACCTTGAGGGGTCTTCTGGTCTGTCCACACAGGCTTTCTTGGAAGCCAGAAGGAAACACAAGAAAATAATAATAAAAAGAGGATAATTCCAATAAGTGTCCGAGGCTTTTCCCGCCCCCAGAGCAGGAGAGCCCTGCCAGGGTAAATTTTGTCTTTCCAAAGCAACTGGAGGCAAACACAATTGTTCTCCCCAATGCCAGGCTTTAGGTCCTGAGAAAGCTGGGGCTGTATTATTTGCAAGCACAATTCCTGAATGTCCAGGGGGAATCCGTTGGTGTCAAAGCAATGAGAAGGAAACAAAGGCTTGGAGGAGAGAGCCTGGGAATGGTGTTTGTGACAGATGTGCCTGAGCCTTTAGATTCTGGCCACAAAACCTGAACCAGGAATTTGCCATCTGTTTGGGCTTTAGAGGTTCAAGCTCACCCTCCTCCCTTCCCCCGAAATGCTGGAGAAGGTTGAGCAGGGTTTCCCTGGGGAAGGATGGGGTGCTTGGCACGGGCACTGCTGGTGTTCCCGGGGTCACCACGTGTGCCTGGGCACCTCCTGGCAGTGGCTGCAGCATCCCAAGGGCTGGGCTGGAGCTGCAGGGCCATCCCTGCTCCCGTGGGATGCTCTTGGCTCAGAGGGAATGCTGAGCCCTGCTGGGTTCTTGCAGACAGGAGCTGGGGATGTCATCGTGTTCGCCTTGGGTCACCTCCTGGGAAATCTCTCCACCCCTCCAGACTTCCTGCTTTGGTGAGATTTGGGAATGGAGAGGGTTTTCCAAGAAGGCTTCAGAGGGGGATTTGGGCTCACAGATGGCAGGTGGGGGTGACGTGGAGCTTCTCTGGGGGTGGCCAGGAGGTCCCAGCCCGCCGTGTTTTTGGCAAAGCCCAGGAAAGCAGAGCACCAGGACACAACAGCTCCACTTTGGTCGGTTTTCCAGCAAAGTTTTCCTAAAAAACTGAGTCGAAGGATTTTATAAATAGAAAATCGAACCTTTTATTACCAAAAAAAAAAAAAAAAGAAGAATATCTGCTTTCCTTGAAAGAGCAACAGGCACCTCAACACACCGGGCTGGGCCCCTGGGAGAGGTTTGGGATCCCAAAAGCAGGGAATGGGAACATCCCTGCTAACGTTCCCTGTTAGCTCTGTCCATGCCTGGGATGTGGCAACCAAAACATGCCCATTCCTGTCTCCCTGCAGCCTCGGTGCCTGTTCAGGCAAAGGGCAACATCACTTTCCAGAGCCAGGTACTGGAAACCCATTAATGACTTCTTAAATCCAGGGAAGCTGAAAAAAAAATCCCTGCTCTGTGGCCCAAAAGAGTGCTTAAAGTTCATCTGATTTGCCAGTTAAACTGAGTTGTGCATCAAATTTATGTATTTTAACTTATAGAGGATTTTTATATTAATTTATATAGTCT
>NW_021940603.1:1177167-1218309 GCF_001715985.3 Manacus vitellinus | reverse complement strand
GATGGGCTTTAAGATCCCTTCCAAGCCAAACCATTCCATGATTCTGTGCTCTACAGAAGACATATCAGAGCCCTGCCAGCTAAACTGGCAGAGGTGTCCATGTGCCAACCCAGGGTACTGCAGCCCCTGTGACAGGGGAAGTGCCATTCACCTTGTGTGGTGGATGAACCTTGTCTGGGGACACTGCAGTGCAGGGCAGATTCAAGACTGAAGAATGGTAGAAAAACGTAAATTGAGGTTGGGTGGCAACAGGGCTTTCCCTACATCTTCCAGCACTGCTTGTGTGGCTGCTCCTTAACACAAAACAGGGAAACAACCAGCAATGAATGACTTCTCCTGAGCTCGTTTTGGTGGACAAAAGCTCTCCTGCCCATGTGTTTCCTCCTCCTCCTCCCGGGGCCAGGCAGGAATGTAGCAGTTGAGAGGTTGGGTGAAGTTCACCCCTCCTGAGAAGCTCCTCTTGCTTGGGCATGTCCCCAGGGATGTCGTGGTTGTGGAGGGCAGGTTCTCCTCGCTGCTCTTGGGAGACCCTGAGAGTGTGGAGCTGTGGGTGCTGTTGGGACTTGTTGGGAGCACCAGAAATGCTCCGTGTGGCTCTGCCTGTGCTACAAACCCTGTCCTACCCTACCCTGCTCCTCTGAGTCACCCCCTCCACCCAGCCCTCCCTGGAGAATTGCAAAACCCACTGTCTATAAAAGATTTCCTGGTGTGCCCAGCACTCCTGGGGCAAAGCTGATGATGCCATCGAGTGTTAGAGGTCGGCCAAGGGGGGAAGGAGGGACTCCTTGGGGTGCCCTGGGAGCTCCTTTCTCACCTCATGGCCAACACTCTTGATCAAACAGTGAGAGAAGTTTGATCAAGCGACACCATCAGAGCTCTTGAACCTCACGAGGGTAATGAAAAGAATAAATAAATTTTTTGGGGTGTGTTGCTAAAAAAAAGAATCACAGGAAAATACAAGTTGGCTGGACCAATTCCTTCTGAATTTCCCTCTCCCTCTCCTCTCCCTCTCCTCTCTCTTTTAAATATTTTTCTGTTTTTGTAACTAAAATTAGAACCAGAAATGTGATTTCAAAATGCAAACTGGAGAAAATTTCGCCTTGGTTTATTGTGCCTATGAAGATCTTGGCTTTTCTTTCCCCAGATCTTTAAATTCAGGACGGGATTAAACCTCTCCTGAGCTCATCTGCTGCCACACTCCAGTTCTCTGTTTCCCAGTGTTTTTGCTCTCCAAAACAAACCCCAGACAAGCCAAGTGCCCCCAGGTCCCCAACCCCAAATTCCTTTACAAATAACACGGACAGCACTGCAGTGCTTAGCCCTGGAAATGGTTATCCCACCGTTTCAGGTGGGCAAACCTGGTTCCAGAGGTATTTGAGGCTCCTACCACTTTCTAAGCTTGTTTTTATTTAACCTTTCTCAGGCTCTACGCCTGGAAGTTTTATCTCCTTCACCACGCAGCAGTTCAGCAAGGCTGGGAAGGAGGGATCCGAACCAAGGTGTTATTAGCAGGTTATTTGGCACTTAATGGGGAGAAGAGATGCGAGATTCTTTTGGCACAGTGGTACTTCTTTTCCCTCAAAAAAAAAAAAAAAAAAAAGGAGGAAAAAGGATTTTAATTGAAGCCTGCAATGTTGTATAAATGGAAGATCTAAGTTTTAATTGAAAAATAATTATAACCACTTAATCATTTTAAATGAGGGCTGTAATTGCAGTCAGTTCATAATAGCCAAATACAGACACTTAGATTCCCGCAATAAAGCAGGGATGGTACAGCTTGATTTGCTAATAGCTCTTCCACTTCTCTCCTCTTTTGTCTCAAAGATTAATTCAGGCAAGGGCTATTAGTGCCGTTAATTGGTTCTGCAATTTAGACCTTGTGCTGGTGAATGAGTGAGTGATGCAGACCCATCAGCCAATAATGTGAACACTTTGTCAATGTGTTGCTCATTGTCCGGCTTCTCAGAATTCCCGCGGCGGCTCCTCCGCCACCCAAGCCCGGCTCCCGGGGGGGATCAGGGCGAGCGGGGCTCCTCGGGGGTGAGGGATTCACTTAGCTTTAGATAGGTCACCCAGATGCCTTTGAAATCATTGCTGCCTTATGAATAAAATAATTAGGCAGCCGAGGCGTCCTCCTTGGCGGGGACAAATCCCGTATTCAGGAGGAATCTTGCCCTCTGTGCTGGAAGAAGGAGGTTCAGTGGGGTTGTGAGGGGTCCCCTTCCTTGGGGCAGCAGCACGAGTAAAGCCAGTCTAAATCCCTGAAATCCCAGAGAACCACAAAACTCGACTTTTTACAGGTGTTTTGGCCTCAGCATCAGTGATGGGCAGAGGGCACAGCCGGTGGGCACAGCTGACAGGCCTGAAGTGCCAGGGCAGGCTCAGGTTGGATCTCAGGCAAAGGTTCTTCCCCCAGAGGCTGGTTGGGCACTGACCAGGCTCCCCAGGGCAGTGGGCACGGCCCCAAGGCTGCCAGAGCTCCAGGAGGGTTTGGCTGATCCTCTGGGGCACAGGGGGTGTCTCAGTCCTGTGCAGGGCTGAGGGTTGGACTGGATGATCCGTGTGGGTCCTTCCAACTCAGCCCATTCTGGGATTCTGTTCCTTGGAGCAGCCTGTGGTATCATTCCTTAGGAAGAACACCCGGGGAAGGCTTTGCCCTTGCCATGTCCATGTTGTGGGAGATAACTGAGAAGGTGCTCTCCCATCAAGGGTAAGTTTGGGTGGTTGAAGCAGTTCAGTCCCTGGGTATTTTCACTGTGAGATGCTCTCAGCAGAGAGAACTCTCCTTTTGGTTACAGTTTGGAACTTTTTGCTTGGGAATGATGCTACTCACATACCAGGGCCCTACTCTTCTGCCTGCTGTAAATTGGCAGAGCCCTTGAAATAAATGGATTGATGATTTGGACGAGATCTGCCCCTGTGCAGCACTTCCCACCCCAGAACCGATACGCACGAAATTTCTCCTTTGAGGTAACTTATTGAACACAATCCTTGGCTGCCAGGAGTCTTTTCTGTCTCCAGGTGAGTTGTGACAAACACAGGGAGTGTGTTTGTGCTCTGGCCTGGGGCTCTGTGTTTGGCTCTGTGATACTGGGAACGCTTTCCGTGATTAAGCTCTGTTTGACCGATACCGAGAGCAATGACCAGCCCCAGCACAGGGTGAGGTGTGTCACCAGCACTGGTATCGCTGTGCCCAAAACCAGCCCGGGGAGGGAGAGTGGATTAGGAAAGCACATGAATCACCAACACTGTTCTTTTGGGGAAAATGAGGAGAATGGGGAAATGTTACGTTTGAACCCGGGGACTGTTGGTGACACGCGTGGAGTTGTCTTTTCCCTGGTTGCTGTTTAATTTCGGGCACTAATTTAATGAGTGATGTGTAATAAACTTCAGTATTAGGCAGAACATTTTCAGAATTGATAATTGAGACTCTGGGATAAATAATCTGAAGTGAGAGTGACGTCTCCCTCATGGATACTCTCTGATGACTGCTCAGAGCTTCAGGAACAGCGTTGCTCTGCTTGGGGTGTGGGAACAGACTGGATGACTTCCCAAGGTCCCTTCCAGCTTGGTTCTCCCAAAAAGATGCAGAACCAAAATAATCTCTAGGAGCCAATCACGGTGTTCCCACAAAAGGCTGGATCTTCTTCAGAAGGAGCTTCACAGGGAAGTCCTGGAGACACTTCAGACTGAGCATCTGGAGAGACCCTTGAGCAAGGCTGAGTGTAGCCAGATGACAGTGGCCACCTCTTCGTGCTCCCTGATGACTTTCCACTTCCACCACCTGAATGTCACCCCACTGAGCTCCACTTCTTCTGAAGGTCCCTTCTGGAAGCCTCCACGTGCCGGGTGTGAGTCTGGCACTGCTGAAACAGGGCTTGTCATCCCTTCCCTCCCATGGGGAGCAGCTCTCCTGCACATCCCCCTTTCCGTACCAGCGGAAAACTGGGCAAGGAAGGAGGTTTTGAGAGATGGAGCAGAAAAGTCATTCTTTTCTTGCCCTGTTTTTTTGTCCATCTAAACAAGTCCCAATTCATATCTGGATGAGGGGTTTAAAGTGAATGAGGATATCCAGCTTCTCCTGTTTATTTATTTACCCTTGGTGCTCCCCCAGCAAACTGCAGGTTTCCCCATTCCCTCCTCAGCAGCTGCTGCCTGTCCCACGTGCTCCCAGCCTGCCCTCCCTCAGCAAGGTCCACCCCAACCCCAGGGCCTGCCCTTTGCTGTGGGACTCCCTCCTTTACACACAAGTGTTTTGGTGGAGCAAACAGAGCAAACAGCCCCAGACAGAGGCACAATAACAAATCATGGAATCAGCCAGGCTGGAAAAGCCCTCTGAGACCATTGAGTCTGAACCAGCACTGCCAAGGCCACCACTAACCCACGACCCCAAGTGCCACATCCACAGGGCTTTTAAATCCCTCCAGGGATGGGGACTCCACCACTGCCCTGGGCAGCTGTGCCAGGGCTGGTTCAATCCCTGGGTGAGCCATTCACTTAAGAGTTGGACTTTGATAATCCTTGTGGGTCCCTTCCAACTCAGAAAGTTCTGGGATTCAGTAAACCCTTTCCATGAAGAATTTTTCCCTAATATCCAACCTAAACCTCTCCCCTTGGCTCAAAAGCATCATCCTTGCCAGGGAAGGATTAGGCTCTCCATAATTTTTATCTGTTTCATCCATTTTAGGCACCTCTGTGCTTGTTCTCCCGGAGCTCAGAGTTGCTCCTGTGGGATCTCTCCACTGGCTGTTCCAGAGGGATCTGCTGGTCCCCGTGGGACCTGTGCTGGCTGCACCTCTGCCTGGAGGGAGAAGGTAAACAGAGAGCGAGGCGTTCACGGAACAAACGGCTCTCGGTACCGGGCGAGGGAAAATTATCTCACCAGAAACAGATAAAGGGAAGGGGAGGTTCGTGTGGTGCCAACCAGGCCTCTTCTGACTCCATCCGTGACGTAGGCGCTGCCTCCAGCTAAAAGTGCCCCGTGCCCTGGCTGCCTGCCCCACACCCGGCTCGGGGAGGCTCCTGCTCGCGCGGCACCATGTCCGTCACCATCTGCCAGTCCATGGGCTTCGTGGTGTCTGCCCTGGGCATCGGGGGCATCATCGCATCCACCTGCATGGACCAGTGGAGCACCCAGGACCTGTACAACAACCCGGTGACCGCCGTGTTCAACTACCAGGGCCTGTGGCGCACGTGCGTGCGGGAGAGCTCCGGATTCACGGAATGCCGAGGGTACTTCACCATCCTGGGGCTGCCAGGTAGGGCCCGCTGGCTCAGAGGGCAGGGGGTGGGGGGCACCTGCCAGCAGCTCCGTGGGAGTGGCTGTGATGGGTGGTTTTCAGTGCAGAGCGGGAACCCCGAATTCCAGCCAGAAAGGATCTCGGGTGCTCCCCCGGTTTGGGTAACAGGTCCCTTGGAGAGACCTCCAGCCAAGCCCCCTTCTGTGGCCAAGCAACTCTGTCCTAACCAGAGTGGGGAGGATCAGCAAAACTCACCCCAGCTGATTCTGGATCGTGTTCCTGAGGTTTGTCCAGAGCTGCTCCGTGGGGCAACTGATCCCCTGCGCCGTGGGGTCAATTCCTCCTGTAGAATTCCAGCTGTGTGGCTTCCCACCAGAAGCCACTAATATTCTTGTCATTGGAGCAGATCCTTTCCTAAGAGGATATGTCACAGTTTGGCTCACAGTATTTCGGGACGGGCTAACACCACCAGGCTGGATTTCCCCCTAATTCTCCTTTGGTTCCAGTTTTCTTCTTCCACGGGAATCATTCCCGGGCCGGTTGTGCCCAGAGTATCTCGGGGTGCAAACAATTAGGTTACAACAGGATTATCTGGGGGTTTTTCTTGCCTTAATACAGTGAGAAAAAAGGCACTTAGGCTGTTACACCCATCTGGCCTCTGTGCTTTGACACAGCGAGGATGGAGGGAAGAGCTGCTGTCTGGTGTTGGATGTGCTGCAACATCCCAGAGCAGGTGCCAGGGACGTGTTTTCCTAGAAGGAAACGAGCCTGGTCCTGCCTGGACATCCAAAGCAGGGTGTTTGTGCAGGGCTTGTGTTCCATCACAGTCAGCAAAGCTGAGCAGCTTCCCCGAGGGAAAACTCACGGAGCAAAGGGCAGGACAGGTCGGTAAAACTTGACTCCAGCAACTAATTACTCGTTTAATGGTTGGACTTGATGGTCTCAGAGGACTTTTCCAACCTTTATGGTTCTATAAAGAGATTACAGTTGCCACATGAAGAATAAATTGAAGTGTAAAAACCCAAATCCTCCCCACACACAGATACACCCACAACACGCCGCAGAACTGCCTCAATTCTGCTGCTCTAAAAGCTTAAAATGACAAAAAAATGTGACTCCATGGAAGAAGCAATTAAACTTTTCAAGTGTTCAGCTCTGGGAACTGCTTTAATCTTTGAAGAAACCAGACTAGTTGAGATTTGGGGGGTTTTGTTCTTTCCAAATATCTTTGTCGCTAAGCTCAGCGTTACAGCAAAAAAGAAAAAAAAAGGGATTTTTTTGGCAATTCCCAAACCTGCAGACTGGTGTCTGTAGGGTGGGTGTTAGTTTTCTAAAATGGAAATGTTGGGGGGGTGGATTTCCTGCAGGAGCAGGATTTTCCTGCTTTGAGACAGGCTGTGGGAGTTCAGTCTGCTTGTGTCCCTGCCAGTGGCAGGGGGCTGGAATGAGATGGTCTTTGAGGTCCTTTCCAACCTGTGATTCCATGAATCTGTGATTCTATGAGTCTGGGATTCCTCACCTCCATCCCACAAGCTCCGTGGATCCCTCCCAGGAATGACAGAAATGAGCATCCTATCCTAAATATCAGGATTTCCAGGGAAACCATCACCTTCTGGTGGAATTCCCAGCTGGGTTTGCCGGGTTTCTGCTGCCACCCATGAAAAAGGGGTTTGAAAGACCCCAAGAAAGAAATTTAAAAGACCCCAAAAAAGAAATGTAAAAGACCCCAAGAAAGAAATTTAAAATAAATCTGAATATAAAGGTAGGTGGGTGCCTGAACCCCCCAAATTTGCCATCTCCACCCTCAGGGCTGTGGGGGATCTCTGGGAATATGAATATTTATGTGCTTTTTGTGACCGGTGTTATCAGCTCTGCCCTACAAAATGAGGTGGAATATTTTCCTTTCTTTTTAATGAATTCTTCAGAAGTCCCCCCCTCCCTGCTCCCGTTTCCCCCTCCTGTTATAGATTGGCTGACACTTCCCAGTCTCTGGAGAAGCCACAAACCCACTCTCCCCATTGCTGTGTTTTATGGATTGGCTCCATCTCCCAGATCCATCTGCTCCTAAAGGCGTTTCTTCCCACCCACCACCAGCAAAGGGCAACTTTATCCCAACCAGAGTGGGGGGGAAATGAGGCTAAAAAATTAAATTATTAATTTAAGATATTATTTAAGAGCATGCTCCCCATGTTTATTTTCACCTCGCTTGCCATTAAACCCCCCTCTCTACCCACCCCGTGGTTAATGGTTTGTCAGCATTTCCATTATAAACCCCTATTTATTATTCTGACAATGGCAATTTATATTGGGAACAATAGTGCCAGAGTGAATAAAAATAATAGGACTCTCACAAGCAGTGAGGTGACCTGAGCACATCGAGGAAGTTTTGCTTTCCAAGGGTTTTTTTGCCTCAATCCCTCGCTCCCCTAGCAAAGATTAAACCTGTCTTGCCCACCATCTATCTTCAATTTGGTTGGGAATTTTAATTTCAAATAGATGGAGGAAAAATCAAGATAATAGATGAAAATGAGAAATAACCCAGGTTCTTTGCTGCTCAGTTATAAACAGTCAGTCTCTGGTGGAATATGTCACTTGAGAACTCAACCTGCTTGCTCTGATTTGGCTTTCTCGTGTTGTTTTTTGCTGCTGGTTTGGTGTGGGAGGGTCTGGAGGACACAGAGAGAATTAGAACACACAAAAAAGGCACAAATAGCAATAGCTGAGCTCGGGCAAGGCTGGGAACTTCACCTCATGAGGAAATCAAGAGGCACCTTCTGCTAAAAGGAGCATTTTTCCAGTTGCTTCCAAGTTTGCTAAACTGCAGGAACAAGGGCAGTGATTTTCCTGTTTGTTCTTGGTGTCCTTCTCCCAGCTCAGTGAACCTGCTCCAGCCATTTCTGAGGAGACAATTTATTCCCTTTCCACCCTTCCAGAAGGGCTGAGGCAACAAAGCTCTGGGGGCTTGAAACAGAGGAATATTTTTGCTTTTCCAACAGCAAGCTTTGAAAGCCTGAGAGCAGCCTGGTAAACTTCTCCAACCAGTAAAAATGTCCATGTTAGAAGGGTCAGAGTGAAACCAATCCCTGGGAATGTAACCATGACTTCTCTGTGACACAGCTGCTATCAGCTGGCTGGTGAGAGAGGGTGGCAGAGGTGCACGGATCTTCCTTAGGAGAATTCATGTTTAGGAGGTATTAACATTGGCTTCTCTGCATTTCCTTCCTTCTGTATCCATGTTCTGACAAGGTTCTCTTTGAGTTCCTACAGCCAACACACATTTTGTGGCAAAACCCTTGCTTTTGGAGAAAGGGCATCCCACCAGCCAAGGAACAGCACCTCTGTTCCCTGGAACTCTTTCATGCCCAAAGTTTGTGAGGATGGGGGCTGCTGATGACCTGTCATAAACCTCCACTGGTGGTGGCCATGGGAAAGTCTCTTCCACGTTCTTTTTGCTGCTTAAAATCCCTTAACCCAGTCGAATTTCGAAATATCTGCAGGTAACTCCTGTAACCTTCTTGAAGCCTTGGGAGACCCAGTTTTGTGCACAGAAGGATTCAGGTGGCCCAGGTGGGCTGGAGACTTGCCATAAACCCACCAAGGGCACCCGTGGGGCTGTGGGGGGGTTTGTACTCCCAGCAGGAGCTGAAGGAGGTGCAGGGATGGAGGAAGAGCCAATGGGGGACCCTCGGAGGGGTCTGGGGCACCCCGACCCCCAGTGACATGTGGGGTGGGAAGAGGTGGCAGTGAGCTAGGTGCTTGTGTCACATTCTTACTGTTTTGTGCCATCACACCATGCAAAGGTGAGAGACAGGTTAAAAGTGTTCTAAAGGATCTGGGATAAGGGCTGGAAGAGGAGCAAGGCAAGGGAAATCCAAGGGGCTGTGGAGATGTGGGGCTGGGATACAGCTCATAGGCAGCTTCATGGGCCACCTCAAAGGACCCTCTGGACCATCTGAACACCAGTGGGGTGGATCTGAGCTGGGATGGGGTCCTTCCATGACCCCTTTTCCCCACTGAGTTCCAGAAGGGCCGTTCAGCCCTTCTCCTGGTGGAGCACACGCTCCTGGAGCCCGCGGTCGTCACAGCAGCGGAGGGCAGGGGGAGAAGGGTGGGTTTGCCTTGGCTGGGTCTGGACAAGCTGGAACGGTGTGAACAACTGGCAGGGTGTGAGTTCTATTTGCAAATTTGAAAGCAAACATGAGCTGTAGGTGGTTTTTGTGGGAGAGGCAGTGATAACATTGCGGGGTTGCCATGGGCCCGGAACGGTCGGAGATAACGGAGAGCCGACGCCTGGGCAGATAAAACAAGGGGGAGCTGAGAGAAAGGGGGCAGAGGGGAGTGGGCACAAAGCCCCCTTCCTTCCCCTGGTTTGGGTAAACCACTGGAGATGTCCCAATAGTCACAGGAGCCCCGTTCTCTGCTCCTTGGAGAGGGAGCTTGGCCTTGGCAAGAGCTGTGTCCTCACCGAGCTCCTTCCCAGAGTTTCCACGGGACATGGGAAACCCTCTGGCCCAAGCTTTCAACCAGCAAGCTGGAGAGCAATCCGTCCTTCAGCCACTGCTGGCTGTGGACATCTCCCACAGGTGGCTGGAGAGGAGCATCAGGTGGTGCTAAAGATGCTCAGACTTGTCCTACAGCTTTCCTAGCACCCAACCACCTCTTTGGGTGTGCTCTGAGCCAACAGCCCAGGTAAAACTCTCAGGTGACCTTCTGTTATCTGGGGAAATGGGATGATGAGTTTTTGCAAAGGGAAACATATTTTTCCCTGAGTGGTTCAGAAATAACCTTTAAAAATAAGCTTAAAATCAGAATTATCTGAGAGGAGCAGAGGAAATGTGCTGGGGAAGGGGTGGGATGGAAACAAGTTTAGGTTTTTTCTCCAGAACTTTGCTTCAACCAACCACTGAGGAAGGTGTTTGTGGGAGCTTTGACTTCCCACTGTTTCCAAGTGTGATGCTGATTAGAGAGTAAGAAAGAGCAAATGCTGGGATGGCTGGATAACACCTTAGCCAATATTTTTAGGGATGAGCAAACAGAACCCCCCCAACCACAATAACTCTTCCAAGATGACACCACGTGGAGAGCTGGGCGTGGCTGGGTGTTTGTCTGGCTCTTAGCTCAGGGCTGCAGCATGAGCATCATCACCAAAATTGCTTCTTCAGCTCCATTTTTGGGGGAGCAAACATGAGGCTTCAGTGGGAAACACACAACCCTGAGCTGGTTTATCTTCTTTGGAGACGTGATTCAATCTGGCCCTCAAAATCAAAGCCAGGCTCATCCACCTGGGCTTTCCTGGAGGCTGTTGGTGATATTTTTGGGTTGCTCTGGGGTTTAGGTGCCCCTGAGTAAGAGAGTGGAGGGGAAGCAGCATCTTACATCAACAGGAGGAGATTCTGTCTCCAAGGAAAGGTATGTGAGGTGACAGATTGGGTGGCAGACCCTGGCTCAGGGCACATCCAGGGGATGTCCCTCTTTCCAAGAGGTGTCTTGGGGGAGCGACAGAGCTTGGGATGAGAAATGGTGGAGGAGGAGAAGAAAAGATGGGCTTGAAGAGCTGCTCCAGCTGCTTCCAGCTGAAACCAGCAGGAAGGGTTTAAGGAAGGACTGGTGGCTCTGAAAAAAATTTTAATTCTCCCCCTCTCCTTTGCTTTTTTCTCCCCTGGGGTTATTTTGAGCTGTCACCAGTCCCTGGGTTCATTTCTCTGGGCAATGTTGCACACTCAGGATGCATCCCTTCTTGTTTTACTGGCTTCCAGGTCCTCCCCATCCCTAGTTGTCCCCCCAGCTTCTAGGTCCTCCCCAGCCTTGGTTTATCACAAAGATCAGCAATGTTCTCATCCAAGGTGAGCAATGTTAGCCCATGCCCTCTCCCTCACAGAGGATAAGCAGTTCCTGCCCCCTCTGGTTCTCAAGGGCTCCCTGCTGTGAGTTTTGTTCACCTTATTAGTTTTGCTGGCAACTTGGCACATGGCAGAGCCAGCCCTTCCTCTGACATAAACTTGCCAAAGTCAGTGAAAATTAGGAAATTTGAATAAAACTGCTGGAAGCAAAGACATCTCGTGCCTGGGCCGGTGGTGGCCGTGACTTGTGGCCACCAGCCATGGAATGGTGCTCTGGCTGCCCCAGCAGAGCCCAGCACATCTCTGTGTGCTGCCCACCAGCTTGCACAGCCCCACGAGCCAAAGGGGTGCCCTGGCAGGGAGTTCTCCAGGAGACAGAAGCGAAATCCAAGGGGTGGTAACCCCGTTGTAACTCCTCCATGCACAGAAACAGCCTGTCCTCTCTTCCTCGTGGCTCCCACACGTGCTGATGGTGCCTGGGGCAGGGAGGGGGACCAGGACTGCTTAAAGTGGGAATTTGTTTCTAGGTCAGGGCTGAAGGCAATCAGTGGAGAGGAGTATGAGATGGGGAGGGATGAGTGTGAAGTCTGGAAGGTCCTTGTAGCTCACTGTGCTCTGCTGGCAGTGGCACGGTGGGTTTATATGGCTCCTCTAAACCCAGCACTTCTCCCCCGTGCAGAGGAAATGAATTTCCTGTTTTTTATATCCCCACCCCTTTTCCAGGACCATCCTTCCAGTCAGTACAGACAAGCACCCCAAAAAGGCCATTTCCCAATGGTCCCTGTGCTCTCCTTCCTCCCCTGAGGGTTTCAGTGGGGTCACGTGTTGGCTGCTGGGATGTGGGCGGGTGGAGAGCCGGGCTGGAGGAGCTTTGCTGGCCTCTTGGTGCCTTGGGTTCTGCCATGATCAGCATCCCACACAACCTCAGCGATGCTCCAGGGGCCTGCAGGGAGCAGCCACATCCTTGGGCTGGGCTGGTGGCCCCACACCCTCTCCCAGAGCCACCACTGGTGTCCCTGGTTGTCGTCGTTGGTGTCCCAGGTCGTCATCGTGCCTCTTGTGGGGACACCTCTGCGGGTGCTGGGGTATTGAGATCCCCATATTGGGCTGGTGGCATAAGCAGAGGGTGGCCTGGGCTGAATTCCCCTGGGAACACGGTCCTTCCCTGTGCCAGGAAGGCAGGAGGAGCCCGAGGGGCAGCGCAGGGTTTCGATTTGGGGCCGGCACAGGCCCCAAGTGGGTTACTCAACGCTCGGCAGAGCGTGGCTGCTCCAAGGGGGAAGGACAAGCACTCTGAAGGACAAAAGCTCATATCTGCAGCCCTGCCAGCACAAACCTCCTCCCCAGCCAGAGTGAAACTGGACTATCTTGCAAAAACACTTTGAGCAAACAGCGCTCCACGGAAAGCATCTGATAAGAGCGGCCGCGTTCCTGTGGCTCGGGGAGAGGACCCGGCTGCTCCCATTAGTGCTGCTGCTCCCCCGGGCATCTCGCTGCTCTGCCGGGGACACACCATGTCCACCACCCTGTGCCAGGTCATGGGCTTCCTGGTGGCCTCGCTGGGCGTCGCGGGGACCATTGTGGCCACGGCCACGGACACGTGGAGCACCCAGGACCTGTACGACAACCCCGTCACCGCCGTCTTCCAGTACCAGGGGCTGTGGAGGAGCTGCGTGAGGCAGAGCTCCGGCTTCACCGAGTGCCGGCCCTACTTCACCATCCTCGGCCTGCCAGGTAGGGCTGAACATGCTCCAGGTTTGACCCGGGAGCTCTTCCTGGAGCTCTGCGCCGTTCTCATCCAAAAATGAAGCAGTAGGAGCTTCCCAAAGGAGTTATTCCTCTGGGAGGAATAACGTTTCCAGGCCACTCAGCGTAAAAATGTGTGTTTATTTATTGCCAAAATGATACTTTTACTCGGTGGAAGTTACACCTTGGAGAAACTTGGAGCAACCCGGGGGTGATTTCTGGCTGAGCATCACAGGTACAGGCATAAATCAGCCCGGCTCCGGTGATGTGAGGGAAGAGAGGGTGTTAAAACCCCCAGGGATTGTCCCTTTGAATGGGAACCCCAGGAAAACAGCTGTGTGGAACTGTGTGTTGGCAGAGAATAATGAAAAGGATTGGTTTTTCCAAAGGAAAAACTGGAATTGGAGAAATCCACCTGCGAGCAGGAAGGGTGAGGAGCGGGGGAAGGCATGTTGGGTCACTCCACATTACCTGGGCAGGGTTGGTGCTGCAGAATTGATTGCAGGGGGGGTGTGTTATTTTCCTGTTTGCTTGCCAATTTTACCAAAAGAGCTGATTTTGCCTTCCCACTGCACGGGAGGGTATTCCAGTGCTCCTGGCCCATGGGAGAGGGGCAGCCAGCCTGGGAGCTCTGGTGCCAGCCTGGGAGCTCTGGTGCCAGCCAGCAGGAAACGTGCCCTGGGAGTGTCTGTGGTGCCCAACTGCAAACAGGTCCCAGCAATGACTGCTGCCCACAGGCCTTCTGAGTGGATGTGGGCTCCAGCCCTGTATCCTCAGGGATGCCGACCTGGCCTCCCTCTGGGAAGCTTTGCTGAGGACCAGGGTTTGCTTTCTGAGGGCTGAGATGGGGTAAATGTGTCTCTGGTTTTCTTCAGGATTGCTCAGGCCACTTCTCTTCCATTTGGAGGAGCAAACCTGATATTTAGAGTCCCTTTTCCTATGGCACCATTTGTTTTAAGGAATAACAAATATATTTATCAAACTATATATATATGAATGTTGTCACTTTATATATATTTAGAATGCTGTGTGTAGGTGATTGGTTTTCAAAGAGCAGTGAGACAGTGGCAACCATCCTTTTGGTGTCAATTTATCTTAATCCAGATTTTACATTTTAAGTTATTTTTAGGTAATATGGTAAATATGCAAAGCAATATCACAGGCAATATCTGTTGTGTCTTAGAGATATTCTGTCAGTTTGGATCTTTATGTGTCCATTTAATTGATGAATACCTTAAAACATAAGCAAAGAATGCCCCTGTTTGAATTGGGTTAACTTAAAGACTGTATTTTTTTTCCTTAAACTTTCTATGTCCCATCAATCATTTGTCATAAAGTCAGATTTCCATTTTTTTTTCCAAATTTTGTATCAGCAACAGAAACGCAGGTGATTTTTACCTTAAATGACTTAAAGTTGTTTTACCTTGCTCATTTCTCACTACTCTGGGGAGAAAGAGGACTCTTTGGTTTCCCTTACATCTGGAAAACACAGGGATGCAAACTGTGCTTTCAGATCACTGGTATTTATTTTGGTGAAGAAACTTGAATTTTTGCTATTCCCTGGTTGTGGGACACCACCCCTTTGTACAGAAATCAGGTGGGCAGATATGGAGCCAAGTTCTCCCCCCTCATGCAAAAAGTTTATCCCAAACCCCAGTGGTTTCTGTGCTTTCCCTAAACTCCAGGGCTCTTTGCTCCTCAGGCAATTTTTTTCCCTTACTCTCCTATTTTGTTTGTCTAAACCCTTCCACTCCCTGCTGTGGGAGGTCATTCACCTCTGTTCAGAGGACTTTTGGTGGAAACACACTTGAAGCCTCAGTGCTCACTTTCCAAAGGGCTTCCAGTCCCAGGAGCCAAGTGAAGAGTCCTTCATGGCATGGGACAACTTTCTACTCCTTCCCATCCCTTTGTGGAGATGGTGCCTAAGTCACTCTCATGGAGACAGGAATGGCCAATTGGCATTTTTTCCTCTGTGTTCCACTCCCTCCCCTTCCCAACAGCTCCTTTTCTATGGAGAGTCACCAACTTGGACTTCGGTGCTCCAGCAAAAGTGCAACATCCTCGGCTGCCTGGCCTCTTGTGTCATTCCATGGACACACCAGGAACACATCTCCTGGGGACCAACAAGCTCTCTGTCAGATCTTGGCTTAGGGTCCCTTCTTGATGAGTTGCAAACACCTCATGATAACACCACAGAACCACAAGGTCTGTAGGAAACACCCAGGAATGAAGGACCCGTGTTAGGGCCGAGGAGCCCCTTCAGGATCCCCGGTGTCTGGATTATCAGCCTCTCCTGCCTGCCCTGAAACAAAGGCACTTGCAAAGGAACTTCGGTGGTTGTAAAGACAAATGAGATGGAGCTTTTCTTCTCTTTGCAGCTTTGTGCTTCCCATCAGGTGCTGCGGAACAACCTTTGAGGGCTGATAAGGCGTATCCGCAGCTCCTTGTTCTCCGCTGGAGAACAGCTAATGAGCTCGCACCTGGGGGCTGATGAATGGCAGATTGAAAATCCCCGGCTCGTTAGCACTTGTTATCGGCTGATAAGGGCAAATTGAGTCATAAGAGGCAGCCCCGGTGGGACTGCCGGTGGTGTGTTCCCAGCTTGTGGGTGGCAGGGTGCCTGTTTCTGTGAGCCCACGGTGCCAGTGCTGCTGCTCGGGGTGCTGGTGCCTCACAGCACGCCACCACCCACCCTTGCCCTCCTGCCCACCCTGTGTGAAGCCAGCAGAGTCTGCTCTGTGCTCCCTGGGCACCCCAAGGGGTGGCAGCCAGGCTGAGGGAAGTCCCTGGGGCTGCAGAACACTCTCCTTGCCCTTCTCACCCCACTACGAGCCCGGTCACCTTCCCTGGAGAGGGACAGTCACGCCTGGGGAGCATCAGAGCCAAGCCCAGGGCTGGGAGAGCTCGTGGGAGGGCAAAAGGAGGCTGCAAAGTGTCCCGGCCAAACCCCAACAGCCCTTGAAATGCTTTTGGCCCCCCCTCCCAGCGCCGCCGCCTCCCTGTCTGTGCCCGGGAGAGCAGGGGGAGAAGTGTCTGGGGCCAGCTCTGGATTGCAGGAAAGATGGGATGTGTGCCACCTTATTAGAGAATCACCTTGGTATTCACATCCCCTTTCCCCCTCCACTTCTCTGTTTTTAAAGGTGCAAGTTTCTCTTTGATCTCTCCTTTATTTTTCTAGGGAGTCTTGAGGGGTTTTGTTGCCTTCAGCCCTCAGCTCCCTCAGGAATGACCCACCAGCATCCCAGCCTGCCTCCAAACAAGCATTCCCACCTCATGGCAGGCTGCTGGACAAACTCAGGCTGGGGGCATTTATGTGCTGTATTAATGAACATGGACAGTTTTATACAGGACTGTTACAAATCACCATGGAAGGGATGTGGGGAGGGAGGTCGTGGCCAAAGTTTTGTTGGTGTGTAATGTTTGTCAAGATGATTTTCCTCTTCTCCTGTGCCATGTGCTTTCCTGTGGATCAGGAACATCCAGAACTGCGTTTGGAGCCATGCAGTAGCTGGAAGTATCATGGAGAGCTGGGTGGAGCTGTCTGCTTTCCTTGCTGCTCAGGGATTAAAAATAAGAGTGTTTTCTTAGTCAATTTAGTAATGAAACAATTCGTGCTTCTCCCAGCTCCCCACTAACTCTTCTCCATGAATTTCAGCTGAATGAACCATGACTGATGAACAGTCATAAAAAATCCTGTCTAAGCCATCAAACTCCTTGGGAAGCTGGGGCAGAGAGCCCGTTCCAGAGATAACACTCCAGTGTAAACCCAGCGCCCGTTTGCCGAGGTTTTCTTCCTTAGCACTTATCTTTTCAGACAGAACCAGCCTTTAAAATGCTCCCAGGCTCTGGCAAGTCTCTTGTCAGTCACTGCCCGTGTCTCCCTCTGTTCCATAGCCATGTTCCAGGCCGTGAGGGCACTCATGATCGTGGGCATCGTCCTGGGCATCCTCGGCCTCCTCGTCTGCATCTTTGCCCTCAAGTGCATCCGCATCGGGACCATGGAGGACTCTGCAAAAGCCAACATGACTCTGACCTCTGGCATCATGTTCATTGTTGCTGGTAAGTGAGTGGTGTCCCGTTTTCCCCGTGCCTGGAATTGAGGGTGGCCAGGTCTCCACACAGCTGCTCTGGAGCCACCCAAAGCGTTGGTGCTCTCACAGAGTTCTTGGCATCTGTCCTCCAGCTCGGCCTCCTGGGGTCAAGTGGTTTCTACCTCTGCTTAGTAAAAAAAACACCTCAGAAACCAGAAGTTTGTATGGACAGAACAAGGAAGACTTGGAAAAAAACCTCACAGATAGAAAGGAAAACATCTCTCTTAATTTGTTATATATGTGTTGTTGTCATGTACTATTTTATCCTTTATTTATGTATCATATTTTTTATGAGTTTCAGGCTTTATATGTAATAATTTTAGGAATAATTTTAGGGGTTTCAAAGCTCAGCTTGTAATTTTAAATACCTTGGGTTATCAGGAGGGCTGCAGGAATGCCCAGTGTTGCCCAACTACCTCATTTTAAATGTTTAACACATCACTTACAGGTTTTCCTACTTTATTTTTTTCTGAGATAGTAATCAAATCAAATCCATATCCTAATGAATGGAAGGAGAATGCCCCTATTTAAAATCCTTAAAATCCCAACACTTAACTTTTGCTGGGACATGAGACATACAACACAAGTTAAAGGTATTTCATAACTGCAAGTTGGAAAGAGGAACAACATTCTGCAACACAGCTTTATATTTGCATGTTAAAACTGCCACTTCAGAATCACAGAATCACAGAATGGTTTGGATCAGAAGGGACCTTAAAGACCATCTCATTCCAAACCCTTGCCATGGGCAGGGACACCTTCCAGTGGACCAGGCTGCTCAGTTTTACTCCTTTGAGTCAGTGGGTTGAGAATTTGGGCAATTAGAAAATCCCACTCGTGTTCCTGAAGATGTGACCGGCTCCTGGGATGGGACATCCCTTGGTTGCCTTCACCCATTTCCAAACAAGGTCCCCAGGCTCAGCTGGTGAGGAGCTGGGCCCCCACATGCCTGGTGGAGCTGGCCCTTGGTCACACCTCTGCCAGCTGGAGGTTGTTCCCTCCTCAAACAAGGGGGAGAAATGTTAAAGGTTTGCTCAGACCTCCCCAGTGCTGTGAGGAATTGTTTTGGGAAAGACCCAGAGGTCTTGATGGGTGTAGGAATGATAAATAGGACTTTGGATGCCCAGGAGATCTGGAGTCCATATATCTGGGCCAAAAATCCTCACATGACAGTTAGTTTTGTTTTGTTCCTCCTTCCACAGTGTCCCAGGACAGGTTGGACGGGGCTTGGAACAACCTGGTCCAGTGAAAGGTGTCCCTGCCCATGGCAAAGGGTGGAATGAGAGGAGCTTTAAGGTCCCTTCCAATCTAAACCATCCTGGGATTCCATGTTCAAGTGTCCTATGAATCCCTCTGCTAAGGAAAACAGGGGATTGGCATCCCTGCCAGGCTCCTCAGGGCTGGGCATCACCCTGAGCCCTTGTGCACATGGATGGAAGAAGGTCCCACCTCTTGAGGCTGGGCTGCCAGACCTGGCAATGAGCAGGTTGTGAATCAAATGTATCTCTTCTTCCACGGGGCAGAGAACGTGTTTTCCACTCAAAAAAATAATTCCTGGCAGGGAACCTTTTGTCCATGTTTGTCACTGTAAAACAAACCTTTAACACTGGGTATTTTCAGCTGCTGAAATGATCTGTTTGTTAAACTCACTTTCTGTGAGAAAACACATCAGGAGGAAGATTCCTGCTGGGATGATTTGGGATTGTGGGGGGTGACATTGCATTCCTGCTGTCGGAATTGTAAATGCAAGGAAATCCTGTCAGAAAAGTGTAATGTGTTGCTGAAGGACACAGAGCAGTGTCTCACCCAGCTTTCCAGAGCTGGAAGGTGCTTCCCCAAGGCCACAGGTGACTTTTGAACCGTGTGGGTCTCAGTGTGTCCCTCTCTCCTGTCCAGGCCTGTGTGCCATCACCGGCGTGTCCGTGTTTGCCAACATGCTGGTCACAAACTTCTGGATGTCCACCACCAACATGTACCAGGGGATGCAGAACGTCCAGAACAGGTGGGTGGTCAGCTGGCTCAGGGGGCTCCACAGTGGGGATCTCCCTCAGGGCTGCAGCCAGAGGAAAGGTCCATCTGGGAGGACGTTGGGATGGTCACAGGACTGGGAAGATTCAGTCCCTTGGGAGATAAAGTCTCTTACCTGCCCTGGAGATGTTGGCTGGGATGTCTCTGCTCCTGCAGCTCAAGGAGGAGGTGGGGAGCCCACTGAGGGACTTCTGGGCACTCCTGCGGGGTTGGGGGAGGATGACAAGGCTCGGTGTGTTCTGGGGGAGCAGCCTGGCCCCTGCCCAGCCCTGAGCAGTCTCTGTCCCACAGGTACACCTTCGGCTCAGCCCTCTTCGTGGGGTGGGTGGCCGGCGGCCTGGCCCTCGTGGGGGGCATCATGATGTGCCTGGCTTGCAGAGGGCTCATTCCAGAGGAATCCCGGTAAGCTGAGCTGTGGGACACGTGGGAAGGTGCTGCCTGAAACCTTGGCTGTTGGGGTAGCACCCAACCAGCCCAGGATGTGTCTGTGAGATCCCCATCACAACAGTTACTGTGATGGTGGAATCACAGAATCATTTAGGTTGGAAAAGACCATCCAGTCCCACCATTAACCCAGAGCACTACATCAACTCCACCAATACATGTTTATTTATTTGCCCTTTTTTGGGTCAAAAGAGACCATTTGCCTTCTCTGACTGTGTGACTTGCGAACAAATAGAACAGGAGAGAGACCTTAAAATCTAAAATTTGCAATGTGCTGGTGAAGTCAGGCCCATTAATTGCAGCTTCATTTGCAAGGTGCACAGCAGATCATTAGAAGGTGGGGATTGCATCAGGTGACCCCTGTGATTTATGCAGAATCATAGAGTGGTTTGGGTTGAAAGGAACCTTAAAGACCATCTAATTCCAACTCCCTGCCGTGTGGGACACCTCCCACCAGACCAGGTTGTTCCAAACCCCATCCAACCCAGCCTGGAACACTTCCAGGGATGGGGCAGCCACATCAGGGAGAACTTTGTACGCCTACACAGCTGGTTCTTGTACGTGGGTCTTCACTCAACCAAGGAATTACTGATGAGAAAGGAATCATAAGTTCATGAAAAACCAGGAAAGGGACTTGCAGTCTGTCCATGAGTGGATGGTTTTGAGCTCACTGAGTGTCTCCAAGTGATGATGAAGTTGCCTAAAATCCAGCAGCAAACAGGCACAGAGGGTGCCAGGTTGGGTGGTCCCAGACCCCCCAGTGCCTGATGCCACCTCTTGTGTCTCTTCCAGGTACAAAGCCGTGTCCTACAACGCGTCAGGACCGAACATCTCCTACAGAACGGGGCCCTACAAGGGCTATGAGCCCGACCCAAAGACCAGGAAGGGCCCAGGGTATGAAGAAGCTCCTCGGAGTGAGGAGGGAAGACGCTCCTACCCTTCCAAACACGACTATGTCTAGCAGACCTTCTGGGCTCAGCTTGTGCTCTCTCGTGTATTTGTAACTTCAGAAGCAAAAAGTGCAGCAACCAAAGCAGTCTGTGAACAGGATTGTGTTTTCTGTCGTGTTTTTTCTACTCTGAGGTTGCATCCTGGACATCAGTTTTATTGGACTGCCTGCCACGAGGAGGTCTGTAACAAAACACTGCCTTCTGGTGCTCTCAGAGTAGAACATTTTGCTCCTGTTTTATGTATAAACTGATATCCAGGAGCGGTGCCTTGTGCCCTTTCCCAGTTATTCCAGTAGTGAAAATTCCCCTTTAATAATAGCTGTGTATTTGAAGTAAATTCAGCCGTGTCCCTTTGGATGTGCCCAATGCAAACAGACCCCACAGTCATGGAATTCTCCTCCCTGGTGACTGTTCCTGCTCAGTCACACCTTTGCTTTGCTGGTTGTACTGATCTGCTGGGAGATTTAATCTGATTTATGTTCCTTAGACATTTGCTGTAACCCGTGATACCAAAGTGTATTTATTTCTTCTGATCTCTCCAGGGAATATGAATAATCCATTGTTATTCCTACAACAGATCTTTGCTGTAACAGCTCCAAACCTCTGTGTGTGACCAGTGTTCCTGCAGATGTCATCTTTAATGAGGCCAGGAGAGTTTCTCATTTAGAATTAATTACAGTTACGTTTGGAGCAGAAATCCCAGGGAGCATTAGATATTTAACTCCACACCGACACCAGGACTTGCTTGTGTTAATTCTTCCCCCAGTGATGTGAAGATTAACTCCTTGGTGGGATGTTGCCTCCTCCAGCCAAGCCATCAGAGAGGGAGTTGATTTTTGAAGGGGTCAGAGGAAGGGATATGAGAGCTGAGGTGGGAGGGCAGAGCTTTGTGCTGTCACCTGGCTCCAGAGCACATCCTAACAAAGCTCTGCCAAGTGCCCATGAGCAGAGCAAAGGGATGAGTTGGAGAGAAAAAAGGGCTCCAAACCCTCCCAAGTGGCCACTTTGGTGGGCACCTGCAGGAGGTTTTGGCACCACTTGTTATCGGTTCTCTGCAGGAGTTCACTGGCACAATGGTTTTGGTGACATGCTGGTGTTGGTTTGATGTTCTGGAGGGTTCAGAGCTGGGCCTTTGGTGGGTGAAGCTGCCACCAGGCTGGTGGCATCTCTGGTGGCTGGCAGGGATAGAGGGGGCAGGCTGTGCTCCCAGTGGGCACAGTCTGGGTCCACCACCTCCATGTCCATCCCTGCTCCAGGACCATCCCCTGTCCCAAACCCCCAGGTCCCCAGAGCCACCATCCCAGAGGCAAATCCCAGCAAGGTCCAGGAGGGGGGAAGCTGCTGCCCCTGGGGAAGGTCAGCAGGAGGAGGAGGGAACACCTGGGAGCTCATGGTTGGAGAGAGGTGGGAAGAGCTTCCATCCAGCTCTTGGATGAAGAGCTCTTGGTCCCTCTCAGGCTGGACATTGGCCCCTCCTGCCACCTGGGATAAATCCCTCCTGGATGTCAGGGCTCACCTTCCCTTTCCTACTACTCATGGGCTTGTTTGAAGGATCTGTTTTTAAAGGAGAACAATTCAGTTTTGCAGAGGTAAATCCTGTTCTATCTTAAAAACCTTGACATTCTTTTCCATGGTTTTATCTCCACTCTCAGTATAAACTTAGATTTTTCTGCTTTTTTTTATTTTTTTGCATGCTGGATTTATTTTTTGGCTTGTTTGTTTTGTTGGTCGTTGTTGTTTTTGTTTTTTTTTTTACGTGAATATTAAAAAAGAAAAATCTTAAAGACCAAAATCACTGTTTCCAGCTGTTTCCATTTGTTCTGTCCTTGTCATGACCAACATCTCCAACCTTCCTGCTCAGCTAAACTCCCCTCAGCTTTGGGTCCTGCAGGTTCTTGGGAGGAGGATGGACAAATACAAGGAATTGAGGATAAAAATAAGAGATTAGGGTGTGTTTTTTTCCTGTTAGTCACATGCTGAGACAAAATCCCAGAAAATCAGGTGGAGAAGCATCAGGGGACCCCAAGTCAGTGAGGTGCTGAAGTCAGAGCTCCTTTGCTGGGAGCTCTCTGAGGAGCAGAGCTCAGTTTCAAGGCAGAGATTAAACACTTCTAAATACTTCATTGTTCTTAGGAGGGGGAAAAAAATTGCTGGTATGTTCTCAGCTCCACTGGAAAGGGGCTGAAAAGCACGGGAATGTTTAATTTAGATAGGAAACACACAAGTGGTGACAAGCTGAAGGTACACAGGGGGATGGAAACGGAGGGAAAACCCCCAGGAAAAACTGAAATGCAGGTTGAGGGCTGTGTTAGAACTAAAAGCATCCCAAGGAAGCAGCTTGGAGAGTTACATTTTATTTTTATGCAGCACAAATTCTCCAACAAATTCCCTGAGCTGGTTCTCCCTGGGCTACACTCGGATGTGTGTAGATGACAAGAGTGTGGGCAGGAGCTGAGGCAGCCCTGGATCCAGGAATTCCTGCCCTTGGAAGGTTCCTAATCTTCCAGCAATCACTTTTCATTTCCCTCGGCCCAAAACTCGCAGGATGGAATATTTCAATGCAGGGAATGTCACTGGAAAAAAAAAAAAAACATTCCAAAGGGGAGAATCCTTTCTCACTGAGCCCATCTGTGGTGTGTCCACTCCTGCTGGGACACTGCTGGGACACTGCTCCTGTGTCCGTGGTGTGACCAGTCCTGCTGTGACACTGTCCCATGGCTGTGGCTGGAAGGGACTTTATCTCCTGTGGTGCCTCGGGGACTGTGAGGATCCTGTGCTGGGAGAAGCTGCACCCCCAGCCCTGGAGCTGCTCCTCCTGCCCAGGGAGAACTTGGGGCTTGGGCTCTGACTTGTTGGAGCAAGTCCAGAGGAGGTACCCAAGGGGATCAGAGGGCTGGAGCAGCTCTGCTGGGAGGAAAGGCTGGAGAGTTGGGATTGTTCAGCCTGGAGAGGAGAAGCTTTGGGGTGACCTGATTGTGGTCTTGCAGTGCCTGAAGGAGCTACAGGAAAGACTGAGAAAAGACTATTTCCAAGGGCCTGGAGGGACAGGACAAGGGGAATGGTTTCCCACTGCCAGAGCAGGGTTAGGTGGGATATTGGGAAGAAATTCTTGCCCAGAGAAGCTGTGGCTGCCCCTGGATCCCTGGAAGTGTCCAAGGCCAGGTTGGACGGGGCTTGGAGCAACCTGGGCTAGTGGGACGTGTCCCTGCCCATGGAGGAGGTGGGACTGGATGGGCTTTAAGGTCCCTTCCAACCCAAAGCATTCCAGGATTATGTGATTCCCTGTCTTGGGACATGGACCTAAATAGCCCAAGGGGAAATCTCTGGGTCTTTACTGAGGACAAAGTTCCCATTTCCAGGCTTTCCTCTGCAGGCTGAAAAAAAACCCGAGAATACCCTAATTATTTCTTGGTCTTGGCAAACAAAGTGAGATCCAGAAGCACCCCCAGGATGCCCCAATGCCTTGGTGGCAGCTCATCATGTCCCAGGGCTGTTCTGTCCCAGTGTCCACAAGTAAAGGACAAACCCTCCTGTGCCTGTGCCAAGTCCCTGACCTGTGGTGCAAAGGGAAGGGGACACTCAGCCCATGGGCTACCCCTCACCCCAAACACATCTGCCCCCCACACTGGGTACTGCAGGGGCACCTGCCACCCCAAAAGGTGTGAATTGGGCTCTGCAATCCATGCCCAGAGGAGCAGGAGCTGCTGGAAGGAGCAGGAGCTGCTGGAAGGAGCAGCTCTGGAAGGAGCCTGGTGGCTGCAGGCTGGGAGGAGCAGTCCAGCACTGGCTGGGCTGAACTGGGCTCACTGGTTTGGCTGATGGGACAGCACCCAGGAGCTCTGAGCCTCTGGAGTTCTTCTGGCTGAAGAACTGACACAGAAGCCAGAGGCTGCACATCTCCTGCCCTGTGAGCAAACCCAGCCTTGCCTCCTGCTGCTGTCCCTGGGGAGGGAGGGAACACAATCCCCTCCCACCTGCTGTTTTACCTTCACTGAGAACAAACTTCAGGCCAAAGGATGGTTTTGGTAGCACCTGTAGAGCCAAGTCAGGGCAATCCTGACCAGTGACTGATGTGGTTTTGTCTCCATAAATTTGATCATCCTCTGACAAACACATCTTAGAGGAGCTGATTAAACACAGGCTTGTCCACCAAAGCCAAGGCTGCAAAGCCTGGCTGCATTTTCTGCCAGCACAGCTCTCTGTGGGTTCTTGCTGAGCTCCTGCACCATTTCTAAGGGTGTGAGAGCAGATTTGCATGGATTTGGAGCAAGGGAAGCAAAGACACCTATCTGAAGCTACAAATTGGACTAAGAGATAAGAACTCTCCTGAAATCTATATGCAATTAAAAGCCCAATCTTCCTTCCTACAGTGACAAGGTTATTGCTTTTATGGAGCTGAACAGAGATGGATGAGTCCATGGATTAATAGCACTAAGATTTATGACACTGTGCTTGCCCCAAATATTCTGGGAGAATAGCTCTCTGGGTGAGATATTCCAGCTGAATACATTTGATAGGGTTTTTCTTTTCCTTTTTTTTTTTTTTTTTCCAGCTTGGTATTATTTGGGAGAGTTGTGCTGCATTCAGAGCTTGTTAGTGCTGTGGGTTGAATATTTACTATATTCACAATTTATAAAAGTATTGCCAGGAACTGGAGCCCCAGGAAGAAAAAGTCATTGAGAAAAACAAAATACAAAAGATATTATTTTGAAGAGCTCGAGACTCCAGTGGCATTAAACTCTCAACAAGGGCCTGAGCAGTGATTTTAGTGTAGCTGTGCTGTTTTGTCTCATGGGAAGAGGGTCACACTCCAGGGATGTCCCAAATGTCTGGCTCTGTTACAGCACCTGGAAGCTGGTTTTTCAGGAATCAGCTGGGACAGCAAAACCAACCCTTCAATTTGGCATGGCAGTGCAAAGGTTCCCTTTTCCCCCCACCAGAAAATCACTGATCTGGGTGATTTCTCCTTCATTAAATTGGCTACTTCTGGACTTGTTTTACTGTTCCCAGAGACTCCCAGGGAAGATAAACCAAAGGAGTCACTTCTGGCAGGAGAAATGAGGTGTCAGAGTTGATGGAGACGCTGGAGCACCCTCTGTGCTGAGCTGAGCTGGGGACGAGGCTAAAACACCAGGAGGAAATGAAAACCTGGGGGAATTTAAGGAGAGAGGTTTGAGGCTGGAAGGGCTGGAGTTCCACAACTAGGCAGGGCACAGGGGGGAGGACTGGGCTGCTGGACTGAAGGACAGGGAAAATGGGGAAAACAGGGATATTGGACAGGCCCTGCTCCTCCAAACCTCCCAGGATGGGAGGGCTGCAGCATCCAGCGGCTCAAAACCTTCAGGGGTTGTTTTGGGCCAGGCTGGAGGGGTTTGGAGCAACCTGGGAGAGTGGAAGGGGGTGGGAACAGGAGGAGATTTAAGGTTCTCCCAACCCAACCCATCCCATCCTGGGATTTTATGACTTTGAGGAAGAGCCTCTGGGTGTTAAACATCCCCCTCTGCCCGCCCTGTGTCTCCTACCCCAGCCTGGAACTCCCTCCCTTCCACACCCAAACCCAGGGGAAGTTTTCCCCCACTTTTCCAGGACATCCTGGACTTGGTGTGGAGAGGGAGAAGCTCTGAACCACCTCAGGCATGAAAACTGCTGGGAAAACCAATTTAAAAATGACTCTTGCCCTTGCTGGCAGGTGAATATGCCCTGGGCAGGGCACCTACCTTGGCACCCACTTTGCCACGTTGTCCAGGCAGAACAGCTCCTGCTTCCTGCCCTTTTCCTGCCTGATTTCTTTCGGGAAGAAGTTCATTTTCCTGATACTTTTGGATGGTGACAGCACCAATGCTCAGCCCGGGTTTCCTGTCACCCCTCTCCCAACAGCAGATGCTTTTTGCTCCCTGCACCTGGAATTTTTTACAGGTGAAAAGGCGTTTTCAGCATCTTTGTGGACAGTTTTGTGGAGGGTGTTTTCCTGGTTCAGAGAAAATTAAGTTAATCCTGCTTCCTAATATTCAAACCCACCTGGAAATGTCAGAAATAGGGATGGGTAGAAGTCTGATCCAGGAGTGGGTCAGAAAAGAGAAGGGGGGAAAGGGAGAAGTGCCAGTTTTCCTGTTACATTGCCCAAAATGTCCTAATTTTAAAGGGAACAAGCTCATAAATGCATTGCTAGAAATGTAGGAAAGAGAGAGAGAATTGGGAAAATGAACTTGATTTTCACTGAGCAGCCGGGTCAGGGTGGTGTGGTCACGTTCACACTGCAAAAAGTCATCTTTGGGTTGGAATTTCCCCCAGTTCAAGCAGGAAAGGAGCAGCTGCTGCCCGTTCCTGGGCTTGTGGCACCATCCAGTGGCTGCTGGCAGAGCATTGTCACCTCCTTGTCCCCTCCACGTGTCCCCTCCCCGGATTTCCGGAGCATCCTCGGGCTCTCAGCCGGGTCCTCCAGGGAGGAGATCGCCAGGGCACCTCACAGACCCTTTCTCTATTTCCAAGCTCTCCCCAAATCCTCCTGCTTCAATTTTATTTTCACTTGGCCAGGTGAAGGCCTGGAATTTCCTTTTCGTTGAAAATAAGGAAACAAGGAATAAAATAATAATAACAAAATAAGGCATAAAATAATAATAAGGAAATAAGGTATAAAATAATAATAAGGAAATAAGGTATAAAATAATAATAAGGAAATAAGATGTAAAATAATAACAGGGAAATAAGGGAAAAAAAGCAATTAAAAAAAAGGAAAAAAAAAATCTTCTCAGTATTTGTGCGGGACCTTCCTTGGGTGAAATCTTTGTTAATTTTTTTTCTCCTGCTAAAAAAAAAAATAATTTAAAAAAAAGCAATTTGATTCTGACACTGCCACCACTTTAATTACATCAGCTCTCCCCATAAATTGAGGTTATGTTTAAGTCCTGCTTTAGTAATTCAATCATTTTGTCATTGCATCACTCCAATTATCTCTAGATTTGTTCCAGAGACCTTTTCTCCAGTCGATTCTCTGGTGAACAGACTCACTGCTTTGTTCCCAATGGCATGAATACTGATTTTTTTTCCCCCCCAAAAAGAGGGTGAACGGCCAAACTTTAGGGAAAGGGCAGGTGTCTGCAGCTGGATGAGGGGCCAAGGGCTGCAGGTTGGATCTCCCTGTGCCCAAACTGTGCCCCTGCTGACGGGCAGGAGCTGAGCAGAAGGCCCTGCACGACTGGGTTTTTTTATTATTTTAATGGAAATCATGTCAAAACCCCTCCCTGTGGCCCTTTGGCACAGGATCCCTGGTGGGCTGGATGCTTTGGGCGATGCCAAGCTCACAGCTGGGAAGGGTTTCACCCCCTGGGTGGTCCCTGTGCCCCTGATCCAGGTGTTCTCCCACCACGGATGTGACAGTCCCTGCAGGGAAAAGCAGGTTCAGTGGCAGTCCCAGGGCATGGGGGTGGCACAGGGGGGCAAGACACCCACCTGTGGTCTCCTCTGGTTTCCCCCTGCTCAGGGGGGGTTTGTTGTACCCTGGGCAGGTCCCCTGGCAGGGTTGGGCACTCAGGGTGCCCGTGGATAAAGCCACCAGTGGGCACAGCAAGGAAGGACTTGTCCCACTGCAGCCCCAGGAGGGGGGTGACACAGGGACACTGCTGGTGCTCACCAGTGTTGCCTAAAACCAGCCAATTTTGAGCACAGAAAGGCAGAAAACAGCTCTTTAACTAAGGGGCCTTAAATGCACAAAGGTGTACATGGGCCTTCACAATTTTTAGAGTTCCATTTAATTATAACACCTGGACATGTGCTCGTGGTTACACCCAGCCCCCAACCCCACCCTCACCACACCTCCCCAGTTTGGGTCAGTGGTCCCAAAACCACCACCCCTTCATCCCCATCCTCCTCTTCATCATCTCCTCTGCCCTCCTTGGAACAGCTTCAAGGGGCTGAACTTCAGAATGGAACTACTTCTCAGCAGTTTTGACTTGGTTCTATCCAGTCATGTGCCTTTTAGGTCTTTATTCTGAGTATTTTTTACATTCTGTATTTTCTAGGGATGAAATGTCCCTTGGAATCCCCTAATCTTTGTCCCTTGGAATTCTTGACAAGAAATGTTCACCAGCACTTTCAGAAGCCTTGTCCAAAGGTGATGGACTAAAAATGCTGCACTAAAATTTATACAGTCAAAGCTGTTCTTTTCCTTTGCCACATTTCCACCTGAAGTTTCCTGATTTCTAAACTGTAAGTTTGTTAAACTAAAACATTTATAGATTTTAAGGCATCCCCGGGGCCGTGCCCACCACCTCACTGACCCACCCTACAAGAACAAGGTGGTACCTGAACCAGCAGTTTCCTCCAGCGAGTCCAGATGTGCCCCAGAATCCATGGAATTCCCTGGAATGGCTGTGGAGAGCACAGGCTCCTCCTTGGGGCTGGGTCTGGAGGATCTGCAAGCACTGCCAAAGCTGTATTTCACCCTGCTGGGGTTTTTTGGGGTCAGTTGGGGGTTTTCCTGACCCCACATGGGGTCAATATGCAGAGAGCAACTGCAGGGACCTGCATCACCACAAATCCCCTTTTCTGGGGTATTTGGGAGGCATTTCTGGGGCATTGCCCACCAGGGCAGGGCACAGCATCCCATGGCCATCAGTGGGTGGCCAGAGGTGCCCACGCTCAGGGTGTGAGGGGACAGGAGGTCACCTCAGTGGGATAGTGGAGAGCTGTCCAGGCAAAGCTCTGCTGGGCCTCTTGTATGGCCTGACTGCCCCCAGCACGGGGACCAGCTCATCCCTCAGGAGGAGGGAGCAGGGAATTCCTCAGCCTCCTGTTCCTGAGCCTGACCAGAGCCTGGAGTCTCCTGGAGGTCCCAGTGGGGATTCCCTGCACAACCTGGAGCAGAGGGTGGCCAAGGAGCCTGACCTTGTCCTCCCCCAGGACAGGAGACAACTCCTCAGCACCATCACCCCAATCTCAGGAGCATCCCTCGAGCTCCAAGCCCTGCCCAAACCCCAAAGTTCCCACCAACCCTGACACCCACCCTATTCCCAGCACAGCTCCCAGGCAAAGAGCCCCCAGTTGCTTTGGGAAATGACTGAAGACAAATCTCTGCAATTTTGGGGCATTTTTTAGGCTCCAGGCTCTGGGCAGCATTTTCTCTTGGGAGGTTTTGGGACCATGAATGTCCCAGGCTTGTAGGGATGTAAAATATGGGAAGTGAAGGGTCAGGTGGGGTCTGTGTCTGTAGGACCGGCTTTGGGCACCTCTGCTGCCTTCCACACCCCCTCAGTGTTCCCAAAGGACGTGCCAAGGCAGGAGGGGCCGTGCCAGTGCTCCAGCCTACATGGAAAAAACCCCCAGGAATGCTCCTTAAAAGCAGCTTCAGGGAACAATGTAAAAAATTCTGGAGTCACCGCTTTTCTTTCGTGCTTTGGGACCCGAACCGGGACCTCTGCCTGGCTCTGGGGCAGGGATGGATGGATGGATGGACCCCCCCGTGCTCCCTGCCCGGCCCCTGCAGCAGCTCTGCCGGGTGCTAGGGGGGGGTGTTGCATCGCCGGGAGCTCGGGAATGCTGGCAGGAGGCACCGCTCCATAGGCTCGGCACGAAAAAGGGTTTGGACAGCGAAAGTCCCCTTGAAAGCCCTGGGACAGGGGCTGCTGTGCCCTCCAACACCCTTCTGCCCTCGAGGAAGGGTAATTTAGCACAGGAAAGGCTGCCTGGGAGGAAGATTTGCTGGAGAGACACGAATAACCAGGCTCAGAGGTGGGAGCAGGGGGTTTATCCCTGTGTAATTCCGCCTCTGCCATCCCATTTTCCTCTCAGAGGGGGGTTGCTCCACGTGGGTGTATTTTTGATGTTTTGGTTGCTCCTCCCCCCCCAAAATAAAAATAAAAATAATCATTTCAGAAGAGTTTCTGTGGCCCTGCACCAGCTCAGGGCTGGCACTGAAGGACACACTCACCCTCTTGGCCTCCTTCTCTGGCTTTTCCTCCAGCACGTCCTCCAGGACGGGGCAAAACTGCTCCAGGAGATTTGGGGTTCCCTGCAGAGCCTTCAGCAGTCTCTGCTTCCCACCCGGGGGGCTCCTCCCTGGCTGGAGTCAGGGTGGTGCTGGGACCAGTGCAGGGAGGACTGGCAGGGGCTGCTGGGACTCCCATGTCCAAAACAGGGGGAAGGATCCCACCAGTCCCAGAGCAGGGAAGTGGTTGCTCTCAGCAGAACAGCCCCCTCTGCAGAGCAGCAGCTTCCTCCTGTAATGTGATTAATTCCTGCCCACAGTTCACCCCACACCCCACCCCAGCCCCCTGGCACAGCTCTCCCAGGGGCTCCAAGCCCTGGTGGGATTTCTCCTCTCCTGTCAGAGGTGGGCTTGTACTCCTCTGTAGAGGAGCCACAGCAGAGCCTTGGAAATGTTTCTCCCCTGAGCTCATGTTGAGCAGGGAAGTCTCTGCCTGTCCCCCAGCCCTGTCCCTCCCCTCACAGACACAGGGGAGTCTGGACAGTCGAGTCATGGGGCACAAGAGGCAAATACTCACTTGTTTCCAGAGCCTGAGCTATAAACTGGAGAGGAGGGATGAGGATGGAAGCAGAGAGATGAGTGTGGGGGGTGAGAGGCAGGAGGGACCAGCCAGGGGCTGCCTGGAGCTGTGAGGGACTCTCTGGGCTGTAACCCTCCCCTGCATTCCCCCAGCACTGGAAAGTCAAAGTCCTGGAGGAAAAGCAGATCCTGCTGCCACAGGCAGGAACATCCAGCTGGGGTGGAGTGTGGGGCAAAGCTGAACCAGTGGGGATGGAACCAGAGCAGGAAACTTGTGGCCCCAGGGCTGAGCCACAAGAGCTTCATCCCAGAAAAGGGAATGGAAAAATATCCCCCCATGCCATGTTGTTGCTCCAACCACAGAATCATGGAATGACAAAATCTGCTGAGTTGGAAGGACCCACCAGGACCATCCAGCCCAACCCTCAGCCCTGCAGAGACCCAGCCCCAAGAGTCACCCCCTGTGCCCCAGAGGATCATCCAAACCCTCCTGGAGCTCTGGCAGCCTTGGGGCTGTGCCCACTGCCCTGGGGAGCCTGGGCAGTGCCCAACCACCCTCTGAGGGAAGAACCTTTACCTGAGATCCAACCTGAGCCTGCCCTGGCAAGCTCCAGCCGTTCCCTGGGTGCTGTCCCTGGTCCCCCCAGAGCAGAGCTCAGTCCTTGCCCCTCCTCTGCCCCTGCCCAGGCAGTTGGAACTGCACTGAGGTCTCCCCTCAGCCTCTTCTGCTCCAGCTGAACACACCAAGTGCTCTCAGTGTCCTCCCACGACTCCAAATCAAGGCCCTTCCCCACCCTCAGCTCTCAGCTTGGCCCCCCCTGCCCTTCCTGGTGCAGCTGGGCTGGTTTTGGGGGAACACGGGGCTGGAGGGAGCCTGGAGACCCATGCCCCGAGCCCAGCACAGAAGGCCTGTGTGCAGAGGGCTCCCTTCTCCCGATAAATCCCCATCAATCCCGCATTCCTGGCTGCAGAGGCTCATTAGCTGCCGTGTTTACAGGAGATAACATTGTGCAGATGGCAAACATTGGATGAGGGTGACTGATCCACCCCCGCCTTTCTGCTCCCGAGCTAAAAACAGCTGCTCAGACAGACTCGGGAGAGATTCGCAAGCTGGGCTTCTTTTTAAGGAATGGGCTGGATTTGCACCACCCTGGGAAGGGAAGGAACTGCCAGGGGATGCTTTGCTCTGCGGTAGAGAAGGTCTCCAGGTGCCCTGGTGGGATTCAGTGGGGATTTTTGCACAGCTGGACATGGGTGGCCACCTCATGTCATGTCAGTTGAACTCCATTTGTTTCAAAGGGATTTGGGGAACCCTGGAGGACCATCCCCATCCTTCCTTGGTGCCTCAGCATCTCCTTTCCAAGCATGTGTGTGGCTCTACAGCCAGAAGTGACCCGGGAGGATGGGGCAGCACAGCCCTTCCGTGGCAAAAGCCAAAGTAAAAGTGCAGGAGCGCAGACATTTGGAAAATGTGACTCACTTTCCAGGGAGAAGCAAGCTCAGAGGAGTGGTGGTTTCTTAACCCTTTTATTTTCACTTGCACTAGAAATGTCCCTCTCAAAAACGTAGGGGGTAAAGTTCATGTGAGAACAACACAGTGACAAGGTGGTGGGTTGGGCTTCTCTTCAGCAGAAATTTCTGTCAGCCACCCTCATTTGCCTCAGAGGCCTCAGCCCAGTCCAAAGCCTGCTGTGTTTCCAGCTTTTCTGAGGTGGAGATAAAATTCCTCCCAGGAGGCCATGCATCTCTGTAGGAACTTTTCCCTTGGAGAAGCTCACTAGGAGGCTCAAAGGCCCTTTGATTCAGGAAGGTTTGGTTCATGAGCACCTCTGAGGAAGCAGAACTGAGGCAAAGGTGTCCTTAGTGTCCCTGGAGGCAATGTCCCATGGATACCCACCACCACCCTCAGCATCCCAAGGGAATGGGGATGGTGGTTATGGAAAGTTCTTCCTTTCCCATGCAAAGCCAGGTGTGGACAGCAGTGCTGACTGTGTTTTGGGCCCAGCACGGGGAGGGCTGGAAGGATCACCCCTCTCCTCCTCAGCCCCTGTCACACATCCTCCTCAGAGCCCGTGGAGTCCCCGTGCTTGGCATTCTGGATCAGGTCCTCGTAGGTGCTGGGGCAATAGGCCTTGTAGAGCTGCTCAGCCAGGGTGTTGCTGCCGGCCACCACGGCCTTCCTGTTGTGGTTCATGAAGTTCCAGAGGTGCAGGGCGTAGGAGTGGTTGAAGTTGGGGCTTTCATCCCACACCTGGTAGTACCTGCCCCAGGCCGGGTACGGGATGGGGTAGAAGCGCTGGGGGTTGAGGAAGGAGATGTTCTGGCAGCTGTGGTCCTCGGTGCCCTCGAAATCCGTGAGGTTGCAGAGGGTCTTGAGCATCCTGGTCATCAAGAAGGGGCCCTGGTTGCCCCAGATGTTGCCGTTGTACTTGAGGACGAAGTTCTCCATGCAGTCCCAGACGAACTGGTGGCGGGCGGGGAAGCCGAAGATGCCGTTGCTGGAGAATCGCGACTTCTGCGCCGCCAGGAAGCTGCGCTCGGGGATGGGCCTGATGGAGATCACGTCCGTGTCCATGTAGATGCCTCCGTACTTCCAGATGAGTGCCAGCCTGCTGGCATCAGAGCTGACGTGCACCCAGTTCTTCTCCTGCTCCGGGATCACCTGCGGGGTTGGGAAGGGGAGACGGCGACGAGGAGATCAGAGAAGGGATCTCATCTCTGAGGAGATCAGAGAAGGGTTCTCATCTCTGAGGAGATCAGAGAAGGGTTCTCATCTCTGAGGAGATCAGAGCAGGGATCTCATCTCTGAGGAGATCAGAGAAGGGTTCTCATCTCTGAGGAGATCAGAGAAGAGTTCTCATCTCTGAGGAGATCAGAGAAGGGATCTCATCTCTGAGGAGATCAGAGAAGGGATCTCATCTCCGAGGAGATCAGAGCAGGGATCTCATCTCTGAGGAGATCAGAGCAGGGATCTCATCTCTGAGGAGACCAGAGCAGGGATCTCAGCCCTCCTTCGGGTGTGAAACTGCCCCTGCAAACGTCCCTGCCCACCTTTGCTGCTCCAGCCCCTGGATTTCGTTGGAATAAGATAAGGAGCAAAGCTCTGTTAACACAAAGGGAAGCAGGAGCCTTTCCCAGGTGGTTGGATGGGACCTACACAGTTAAACCAACGCTGCCATGAGTCACTGCTGCTGTTCCAATGGGACACAACCCACTTAACACACTCCCAGAGCACTCCCAGCTCTTTGAACTGGGCTCCTCACTGGCATTGTTGGCGTTTGGAGTCATTTTTTCTCGGGAAAAGAAAGAGTTTGGAGGAAATATGCCTGCCCTGCCTGACAGATTTGAGAAAAGCTGCTTTTCAAGCACTTTGCCAGAACTTTTTCCAGGGTGGAGCTCCCGAGATCCCACCTTGGCTTTGCATGTTGCTGCTAAAGAACCTGAAATCTGTCCCCCATGGTATCTGCTGCAGGTTCTGTCGGTGTGTGGCAGCATTAGCAAGAGCTCAGGCAGCACGTTTTGTTCGACCAGCTTCTGTTGGGGAAGATTATTAAGCGCTGCTTTCTCGAAACATGTATGAAATCTATTTTTATCAGTGTTTCCTCTGCCAAAAAAAATCTCATTCTCCAGATAAGGGGGGAAAGCTGAACCCAGCCGGTGATGTGTTCAGTAAACAGATTGATGAATACATGGCAAAACACAACCAAAGTGAATCTATTCCCAACCAAAAAAATAAACCCAGTAATTTCACACAGCCAGTCCTGTGTTCCTCGTTCCCTCTAACCCAACTTCAGGCCTTTTCCCACCCCTGTTTATGGTTGTTCTCCTATTTTCCCGTTGTTACAACACTCACCTGGTTGTACCACTGGAGCAGAGGGGTCTCCTGGAAGACAGTTTCCATCTGGAGAGGAAAAATGAAGACATTCTTCATAGAAGACAGCAGTGAGAAGGCTGCATAGCTGGTGTTGAGGTCCAAGGCCGTCTCGTTGGTGAGCCCCTTCATGAAGAGGATGACAGCCCTGTCCTGGTAGATCCTGGCAGCAGATTCCACGGAGCAGGACACCAGCGGGGGCGGCTCCAGGCGCTCCGTGGTCTCCAGGAAAATGATGCTCTTCCCAAGGTTCAGCACCTGCTCAGGTGTCAGGTAGTGCTGGGACATGGGCAGGTAGTTGAAGACGCAGCTGGACAGCAGAGAGATCTCGTACAAGATGCCCGAGACAAAGCAGAAGCAGAGGCATATCTGGATTTTCCTCAACATTCTTGCTTTCCCGGGGCGTCTGGGGACATGCCTCCGGCATGGATGCTGGGGAGAGACAAGGAACAGCAGAAGGAGATGCCAGTTCTTACTCAGCAGGACTGTGAAATGGTAGGGCCTGGCTTTGGACAGTGACAGGCCCGGGGACCAGCTCTCTCAGGGTGGGCTGAAGTTTTGGGGTCCCACCTCCTCATTCCCAGCTAGGCAAGGGGAATAAGGAAAGGCCTTGGAGGAGGGACAGGCAGCTGTGCCTCGTGGCACATCTTCATTGGGTTGGCAGAGAGGGAGGAAGGGCCCAGGGAGAGCAGGGTGAGAAGGTTCACCTCGTCCATGCCAGGGCAAGGACCCCCAGGCCTGTCCCTGGGGCAGGTTGGTGTAAGGAATTTTTTCCAAGCACTGCAGCATCATCCCAGCACGTGCTTGTCCAGAAGCAGGAGATACCCAGGGAATCTGTGGAATTAGGTGGCCAGGGGGCTGTGAGAGTCGCAGGGAGAAGGTCATGATTAGGGTTTGGGGGGTGTCAGCCTAAGCTAAAACATCAGCATGGAGGGACCAAAGCCCTTTTCCCACCCAGGCTCTTCTGCTCCCACTTGAGCCCTGAAGGATGGGAAGGGTCCTGCAGGGATCAGTCTGCTGAGGGACCAGGGAGAGGCAGCTGGAAGGACAGAAGGTGGGTGGTTCCACACAAGCAAGGAATCAGGACCTACCTGGAGGACAGTTCTGAGGAATCTACATCTCCAGCTCCTTTTTCTGCCCTCGTGCTGACGTTCAGGCTCCCTTAAAGTCCAGCTCCCTGGTGAAGACACCCAAACTGTCTGGAGCATGCAAAGGGATTTCTGGAGGCAGACACTGATGCACAGGGGAAAACCAGCTCTGCTTCACCTGAACCTCAGTCCCAGGGAAGCCTTGGGAGCCACCTAAAGGGACAAAGAAGGGACAGGTTTTAGGTGAGCCCCATCTTGTGCCCACATCAGCCAGACCAAGCTCCTCACTCCTGGTGCCACCAGAACAGGAGCCTGCACAGCCCCAGGAGTTCCTGCATGGAATCTGCTCTGCACCATTGGACAGGCTGTGACACAGGACATTCCCTCCTGAAATGCCACCTGGGATCAGCAGCCAGGCTCCCACAGAGGGGACACACCTGGAATTACCACCCAGTGTCCAAGAGGCCCCTGGAAGTGTCCAAAACCTGACTGATTAAAGGGAATGGGAGTAAACAGAGCTCTGTGTGTTCAGGTAATTAATGAGCTGCATTTCCATGTCCCCCACCAGAATACAGATAAGTCCAGAGCACAACAAACCCCGTGGAAATTCCCCTGCAAGCACCAAGCTGTGGCAGCTCCTGAGCCATTTCTCAGGGCTGGATCTCATCACATGAAATATTAAAGCTGTGCCTGTTCCCTTCATTGCTCCTTTCCGTGCTGCACAGCAGATTGGGTTGTTTTCCATTGAGTTTCCCATCACATCCCAGATTCCCAGCACGGCGTGGGAGAAGATGCCAGGGGTGAAGTGGGTGACAAAGCTGGAGCCACCAGGCACCAGTGTGGCCCTGGGTACAATCTGCTGCACAAAGCAGGCTGCAGAGGAGGGAATGCTGCTTTTTTGTTAGTAGTAAGAAAAAAGATCAGGGTTAGATGGGATATTGGGAAGAAATTGTTCCCTGTGAGCGTGGTGAGGGAGTGGAATGGAATTCCCAGAGAAGCTGTGGCTGTCCCTGGATCCCTGGAAGTGTCCAAGACCAGGTTG
Source organism: Manacus vitellinus (assembly GCF_001715985.3). NCBI lineage: Eukaryota > Metazoa > Chordata > Aves > Passeriformes > Pipridae > Manacus > Manacus vitellinus. Next base: position 1,181,468 of record NW_021940603.1, on the reverse strand, counting down.
GACAGGGCTTGGAGCAACCTGGGCTAGTGGAAGGTGTCCCTGCCCATGGCAGGGTGTGTAAGGGGATGGGCTTTAATGTCCCTTCCAGCCCAAACCATTTGATCTTTCTATATAATTCTGTGATAATTTTCCCTATGGTATTCCCCACTGTCTCTCATTGTCCCAGCACTCTGCTGGGAGAGGCAGCACCCAGGGCCTCCCTGCACACATGGAATTTGAGCAGAAGATGGGGAATGGAGAGCAAATACCCATGGATTGGATCTGCCGTGTTCCCAAGGCTGGGATAACACAGCCCTGGGGATGCTCAGCTGTGTCACCCTGCTCAGCCCAGCTCAGCTCCACAGCAGCAGGAGACTAAAATAAACTACAGTGCTCAAAAGACAAAATTTCCCTCCACCTTCCCCTCCTGCCTCTGCCTCAGACAGGTGATGCCAACTTACTCCTGGCATTGGAAAAGACAACAGGAAGAAGAAGTTGCTCCCTGGCTGTTCCATCACCCATCTCACTGGGCCCAGATTTTCAGGCTTCTGGGTTTTTTTTCCCTAAACCCAGCTCTGAATCCCTGGATGGTTTGGGTTGGAAGGGACCTTAAAGCTCATCTCATCCCACCCCCTGCCATGGGCAGGGACACCTTCCACTAGCCCAGGTTGCTCCAAGCTCTGTCCAACCTGGCCTTGGACATTCCAGGGATCCGGGGCAGCCACATCTTCTCTGGGAATTCCATTCCAGTCCCTCACCACTGTCACAGGGAAGAATTTCTTCCTAATATCCCATCTAATCCTACCTCCTCTCAATTTAAAGCCATTCCTTGTCCTGTCACTCTATGCCCTTGTAAACCATCCCTCCTGCTGCTCCAGCATGGACCAGGCACTGGAGCTCCCTCCTTTTGTTCCTTTTCCCATCTCAATGCCACTCTCTTGAAGCAGAAAATCCCAGCTCTGCTCTCATTGGAACTGGGACCATCAGGACATTCCCATTAGTGAATCCATATTCCCTCTTTGCTGGCTGACAGATCCGAGGGCTCAGGTCCTTGTGAGCATCCCAGCAAATCCACGCTGCCAACAGTCCTTCAAACTTAAACCAGCCCAGGAGGCATTTTATTTGCAAATTGGGGGGGGAGAATAAGGAGCCACTCCAGCAGATCCCTGCCCTGGGCCTTGGGAGGAGAATCTTCAGCAGCTCATTCCGGGAAATGGTTTTGCTTGGATGGTTTTCCAAAACCCCTCTGTGGCCAGTTTTGAATTCTCAGCACATTTGACCCGGAGGCTGCTGTTATCAAATGTTCCCTTCCCTGCTCCATTAAAGGCACTGCAGAGCCCAGTGTTCAGAATAAATCCTGGCCATTAAATAGATCATCCTGAGGAGGGGCAGGAGTGGGATGAGTGGGATGAATGAGATGAATGGGATGAGTGGGATGAGTGGGATGCTTGCCAGGATGTGGTGGATGCTGTGCTGGCTCGATGGTCCATCTTGGAAAGAGATTTTTTTTTGGGGGGAGGCAATTTCCACGTTCAGGTACAGGATGAGACTACGAGGGAGATTACTACAGTGTGCACCAGTGCTGTGTGATAACTCCTCCTGGGACACAGGAGCTGGGAGTACAGGGGGATTTTTCAATAAATCCTCCTGCTGGGGTGCTGGCAGCCCTACCCCCCTGCACATCCCAGCCCCACCAACACTGGAGTCCCTGCTGTGACCAAAGGGATCCCCCACCCAGCACGGCCCACGGGGTACAACCAGCCCCACAGGGACTCGGGATCAGCTTGAACAAGGATTGAGACTTGTGCTCATTTGCCAAAAGGAAGGTTTTTTTAAATACCACTTTGCCCAGCCCTCGAGTTCAGAGTTGATTTCAGTTTTAGACTCTCCCAAGCGAGTCCCCTGCATTACAAATTACACTTTGTGCACCCCAGGCAAATACTGCACGGCTCAGAGTCCCCTGGCAAACTCCTCTGCCACTGAATCCTCATTCCCACAGCTCCTGGGCATCCCTTGGGATTCAAAAGAGAGCCCTCCATCCTCTTGGCTATTCCCAGTGCTGCAGCTTTCCTCTGAGAACCACAGGGTCTGCACCCATCCAGCTGGGTGGCTCCCTGTTTCTGGGAATAACCCCCTGGCAGTCCCTGATTGCCACACAAACAGCACTGCTGGACCCCACACTCTTTACAGAACCTGCTCAAGGAAATCACAGCTACAACCAAGCCAGTGCACGTGCCTGTGCTCCAAAGCCAACTTCCTCCCGGATTTAGCACCAGGCACATTTGGAAAGCGCCTGCAGATGGAAAACCTGTGCAAGAATAGATGGTATTCATGGCAGATGAATTAGTGCAGCCCTTCTGATACAAACTAAGGGGCTTCTTGCTGCTTTCCCATCCTACAACCCCCCAGGTTTGGAGACAGAGCCCAACTCACCTCGTGGCTGCAGAACAGGCCGAGTGTGCAGGACGGGGGGACAGGACCCCGGGCTGGACCCTGCTGGAAGGTGTCCACAAGCACTGGAGAGCCCAGGAGCTGAGCTGCCTCTCCACTGTGCCCTGCCCTGCCAGGGCCCACAGCAGCCTCATGGCTTGCCCTGCAGCAGCTCTGCTGTTTGCATTTGTGCTGTGCTGAGATAAGGCTGAGCGGGGAGCGGGGCTGTGCTCTGCCAGGAGTGGGCAGAGCGAGGTCCCTGGGCGGCCAGAGGTGAGTCCCACCACCCTCCAGGCTCCCAGAGAGGGGTGGCACTGGGAAAAGGCCCCTTTTGGGGGTGGTTTGCAGCATATTCAGCCTTTTCTCTGTATCCAGATCCACACTTATGGAGGCAACTGTGGGGTAAAGGACAACTTGGCTGGAGTGGGATTGATGCTCTGAATACTTCCAAGAGAGGCAACAACGGGGCTTCCTATGCAAACACATCCCAAATAACACCACACACCCTGAACTCAGGTACCTGCCCAGCACCCTGGGAGACATCAGGCAGCTGGGGAGGTTTGGTGATCCATCAGAGCCTCTGCTTGTCCCCACAGCCTGCCCCCAGTGGGATGTCTTGGGGGGAACAGGAGCACCATCAGGTGCCCTCCAGGTGGGATGACCCACCTCAGATTGGATGTATTCCCCACAGCTTTCCTGGCCCTGGGGTCTAAGGGGAATGAGCTCCAGTGGGCATCCTGTGCTGGGACAGCAGAAATTGTAATGGAGAGGTGGAGCTGGAGCATCCCATGAACTCCCCAGCACATCCCTCCTGTATCACTGATCCACGCTGGACCAGTGCTGTGAAGTCACCGGAGCATCCAGCTGGGATGCAACCCCTGGCTCCCAGTCACCCACAGCAATCAGCTGCCTTTCAGCTCCCCTCCTGCTCTTTTTTTTTGCCTTCTCCTCCTGATTTTTGGCAAGTCCCATCAGTGCCAGCAGCCCCACGTGTCGCAAATGTGGCAAACCCACTCGTTTGCCGCTCAGAAAACCACCTCTGTCCACCATTAACGCTTAGAAGCCACCAGAAGGTGCTCAGCTCATCCCCTGTGCAGCCTGTGAGGGCAGCACAGAGCCAGCCAGCTCCTAAAACTGAGCCGTGAGCATTGCAGGGCGTTCCCTTCGCTCCGGGCCAGCACGGGGGCACCGAGCCTGCGTTTCCTGTGCCAAAGGATCCCAGAGCAGCCAAAGTCCCGCAGCAGGCAGAGCAAACACTGCCCACGGGAAGCTGGGGAGATAGCCAGGGCTTAATCAGCAGATAACAACCCAGGCCAAGATGCCAGGAGGGCTCTGGTTCCATGAAAATCCCTGGGGCAGTGACGTAGGTGAGGAGCCCACGTGTCCCGGCACGCCCGGCATGAGGAACCCTCTCCTTGGGCAAACACTGTGGGGCCATCGCTCACAGCAGGCTGGGAGGAGCCACAGGACAGTGCCCAGAGCTGGGGCACCTCAGGGATCAAATTCATCCATCTGGGAGGGACAGTGTCCAGCTCCAGAGCTGGGGCTCCACAGGGATCAGCACATCCATCCATCCATCCATCTGGGAGAGACAGTGCCCAGCTCCAGGGCTGGGGCTCCACAGGGATCAGCACATCCATCCATTCATCCATCTAGGATGGACACTGTCCAGCTCCAGAGCTGGGGCTCCACAGGCATCAGCATCCATCCACCTGGGAGGGACAGTGCCCAGCTCCAGAGCTGGAGCTCCACAGGGATCAACACACCCATCCATCCATCCAGGACAGTGTCCAGCTCCAGGCCCTTTCATTTGCTATAATTGTAATAATAAAATATTATAATATTTTATTTATATGATCAATTGATATAGTGATATTTTATATTATTTAACA
>NW_021940603.1:1166457-1177022 GCF_001715985.3 Manacus vitellinus | reverse complement strand
GCAGCCACTGCCACCGCCTCACTTGGGGGTTTGGATCCCAAAAGTCCGTTGGGGGACACACAGAGGCTCCCAACCCCCTCGGCAGCCCCGTGCCCTGCCGGGTCACAGGGACTGGGACCGTGAGTGCTTCCCACCCGCTCCCACTGAAACTAAATCCCGGGAGCAGCCAAAGTGCTGCTGCTGCTCTGCATTGCCCCCTGGGGGAGTCTGTTTTCCAAGGAATATGGGAATCTGGGAGCAGAGCCCGTGCCTGCACCTCCTGCATCCCAAGGGCCGGGTGACACAGGCAGGGGAGGCAAAACCCACCCCCAGTCACATCAGCACACTGAGCTCCCACAGCCCTCCACCCCTCCAGCTGCTGCACATCCAACGTGCTCCCAGCAGCATTCCAGACTGGAACACCACGGGAGACTGCCCACAGCCACAGGGGGAGTGTCTGCTCAGGTTGGGTTCTCAGGCTTTTCCATCCTCCTTGCTATTCCTAACTACTGGCATTTGTATTTTGGGTATTTACTCAAAGCTTCAGACTTTTTGTGAATTGTGTTGATACAGCAGAAAGCTCAGAGAAGCTCTAAAATAACGTTTTCGTAGTTATTTCGCCAAAAATCAACAGCTGGTGCTTGGAAAACAATAAACCACTCATAACTTACATGCATATGGACAAAAATGAGGGGAGCTCTTCTCCCTGCTCTGAACAGGGGGACTCAGAGCTGCATCTCCCAGGGGAAAGGGGGATATCCATCCAGGGGAAAGGGGGATATCCATTCGGGGGAAAGGGGGATATCCATCCAGGGGAAAGGGGGTATCCATTCAGGGGAAAGGGGGATATCCATTCAGGGAAAGGGGGATATCCATCCAGGGGAAAGGGGGATATCCATCCAGGGGAAAGGGGGATATCCATTCAGGGGAAGGGGGGATATCCATCCAGGGGAAGGGGGAATATCCATCCAGGGAAAGGCACGGCCAGGAATGCACAGGAGAGAAAAATATCAGAGGAAGGAACACAAGGAGCTGAGCTGGGCCAAGTCCCAGGCAGTTGGAAAGAAATATCTTTGTGCTTAAAGATAAAGCTTTGTGCTGGTTGAGGCTGGCACAGAGTTAATTTTGTGTTTGTCATGCCCAGCTGGGGGAAGAAGGATGAAAGGAGGAATATTTGGAGTGAGGGCATTTGCCTTCCCAAGCCACTTGTGCCCAGGATGGAGCCCTGCTTTCCTGGGAATGGCTGAACACCTGCCTGCCCCTTGGAAGTGTAGCTGGTTGTAGTTGGCTTCCCACCAAACCTCACAGACTACAGAGAAAAAGCTCCCAGGAGAGAGAGAAGAAAAAAAAAAAACGGAATAGCAAAAGCTATATAAAATATATATATATTTTACGTATTTCACATATACACAATTAAGCTGCTAAGTACATATGAACACAGGAACCCCAAATGGCTCCCAAAAGGGAAAGAGGGGAAGGAAAAAGGGACAAATAAAGGACAAAACCAAAACAGGTATGCACAATCATCATGTCAGTCATGGCTGGGCTTCACAAATGAAGATTTGGGAAGGACTCTACCCACGTGCATTGGTGGCTAAAAAGGCCAATACAAGACAGACACGTCCAGTTGCAAAAGGCACAGCAAAAAGACTCCTTAGGTGGTAAATTCTGCAAGGCACGGTTCTTTCTGCGTTGTCTTTTCTCCTCCAGAGTGAACCTGTGTGTGTTCTCAAAGGCATCAGCAGCGTTATAGATGGTGTGTCGCCAGACCTCCCGACTGGAGGCCAGAGCAGACCAGTTCTGTTGATACAAGGACTCCCTGAAACAACATCTCGGCCTCGGCCATGCTGATCAACGTGTGCACAATCGAGAAACTCGGTAACCGACAGAACAAAGAACTGGCAAAACAAAGAACTGGCAAAACCTCACCACTTCCCTGGAGAAGAGCAGGCCGGCCGGGCCCGGCCCAGCGCTGTCCCCTCACGCGCGGCACACACGGCGGTCGCTGCAGCCTCAGCTCCGGATCAGCGAGGCCGAGACGGGGACCCACCGTTCCCAAACCTCGCCGGGAGAAAAGAGAGAGAGAGAAGTCTCTCCGGTTGGCTTTATTTATACCTCAGTTTACGTACAGGAATAGCGTGGAACACTTCCTTGGTCGCTTCCCTAGTTCCTTCCTGGTTACAAGTTCATCTCCAGGAAGGTCGAGACCGAAACAATCACGGGAAGTGAGGAATGGATTCCTTCGTTTTGTTTGCCTGTGCACACACACTTCTCACTTCCCAATTAAACTGTGGTGACCTCAGCACAGAAATTTTGTCACTTTTACCCTTCCAGTTCTCTCTCCCAGCTACAGAGTAGAGGGAAATGGGTTAGTTGGGGGTGTTTTTAATCTGCCTCCACAGCACCAAGGCTTTTTGTGCTGCTAAATCAGAGAGCAAACACCATTAGACCTCGGGAGCCTCATTTGGCAGAGCCACCTTCTTTTCTCCTGCCATTAGGAACAGCTCTGCTTCCCTGACCAGCACCAAAGTACAGGTTTCCACCCTGCAGGTTGTATTTCAGCTGCCAAATCCAAGTTGTGTCAGCACAGAAAGGCAGGGATCCCACCATCAGCGACGTGCAGAGCAAACCCACCCATGTCCTCCCCACTGCTGCAACCTCGGCCTTGCTGGACCCCCCAGAGCCCCTAAAAGAGAGAAACACTGGAGAGTGGGAAAACTCCAGACCTGGGGCTGGTTTGCCTCTAAGCAAAGGCCTTTTTTAAACACAGCAAACAATTCTAAATAATTGTAAACACTAAAGATGAGGAAGAAATTGTTCCCTGGGAGGCTGGTGAGGGACTGGAACGGAATTCCCAGAGAAGCTGTGGCTGCCCCAGCCCTAGAAATGTCCAAGGCCAGGCTGGATGGGGATTGGAGCAACCTGGGCTAGTGGAAGGTGTCCCTGCCCATAGCAGGGGGTGGGAAATAGATGTTTAAGTTCCTTTCCAACCCAAACTATCCTGGGGTTTTATGAAGCACTATTAGCACGGGTTAACCTGTCTCACATTGATCCCTGTGCTCCAAACACACAGTGGGACCAGGAGCCAGGAGCTGAGCAGTGATGGATGCACCTCTGGAATAAATGCATTAGAAATCTCCAGAAAAGAAAAAAGTCTATCAGGAACTCAGGCTTGATTTTATTACCATTTGGTGGACAGGCAGCAACAAGAGCTTTCTATATTCATGAATTCATCAGGCTCATATTTCAAAAATAATAAATGTTGTTGTTATTATTATTATTATTGGAATGAATATCTCTATTATGTACTGAGTGATTGTAAGCACTTGCTGCCTCCAGCACAGGAACCACCTCAAGAAAAACACAATCAAATGATACTTCTGTAGTGGCTGCCACAGGGCTGTGTTGTTTGTGTGTTTATTTTTTTTTTAAGTGAGAAAGGTATTAACCAGAACAACAGCAACAATCATAACAAATAAAGTCATTATGAGGTTGTGTATAACACTATCAGGGTTCTTTCTTTCAGGCAAATTGAGTTTGGGGCACGTGCTTTGAAAACGGTGAGGTTTGCCTTGTTTTCTTGGAGAGACACATTCCCTGCTTGCTTTAGCCCACATCCAGAGGAAGGGAAGGGAGAGAAATCGCGGGGGAATGCCGTGCTGCTGCAGGCTGGGATGGAGGATGACAGGGCTGTTTGCTCCAAGCCTCTTATCACCACCCCTTTGTGCCCGTGCCCCTCTGGGCCTCCCTGGCTCGTGTACTTTGGGGGTGGGGCTTTCCCTGCCCCTGGGCACCTTCCCTGCTGCTCCTTCCTCCCTCTCCTCTCCTTTCACAGAATATTCCCAGCTGGAAGGGACCCACAAGGATTGAGTCCAACTTTTAAGCTGGGATCAAACCTTGTCAGGAGCACTGAACCAACTGAACTAAACCCAGGCTTTACAAAGAGCCAGGAGAGGAACCAACTGGCCATAAATGATGCACTTTCAAGCTAGATCTGGAGAGCTCTGGGTTGGAGCAGGTGGGCTGGGATGGATGGCTGTCCTCCAGCTCCCTGGCAGCCTGGGAAGTGGGATCAAGGCAGAAGGGGCTGCAGAGCTTCCTGGGAGCACAGCCTGGTCTCCCCTGCCATCCCAGAGGGCTTTAGGGCAGAATTAGAGTCCCTCTTCACCCTCCTTCCCCACTGTCCCCTCCCTGCCTTCTCCAGGCTCCCTCCTGACCCCCCTTCCCACCCGATCCAAGAGCTGCCCTGCTGTCATGAGACAGGAAAGCAGAACCCAAGATTTCTCCAAGAGGCCCAGCCCGGCTGTCAGCACGTTTTGACACCGGTCCAACGGGATGGAATCCAAAAAGATGGGATCCCACCGTGCCAAAAACACAACATTTGGTTGAGCATCTGCCAAAACAAAACTAGCAGACTGCCGGGAAGGCGGCGTTTTCCAGGATTTTTTTTTCTTTTTTAAGGAATGCACAATGGCAAAGAGGATCACTGGGAGCATCTTCAGCTCCCCAGGCTATGAGGGCAAGGACCCCTTGAGGGCTGGAGGGGACTTTAACTACAAATCACAGAAGATGTCGAGTTGGAAGGGTCCACCAAGGATCCTGGAGTCCAACTCCTGGCCCTGCACAGGATCATCCCCAAATGATGGTCAAAACTTACACTTCTGGCCCTGGTGGGATGACAAAGTGCTCTGCTGGAGCAATCTCAGCACACCCCTCTCCAGAATCCAGGATTTCTCCCTGGAATGGTTGTGCAAGTTGCAGAGCCTTGGTCTGTCACAACTTCCCTGTCACCTTCATTCCAGTCATGTCACGCTGAGAAAAATTAGAATTGCATTTTGGAGGCTGAAATTAATGGAGAACTCGCCCTCATTAACTCTGCCCTGTGTGTCCAGGACATCAGAGATGGGAAAAGACCTTCCCATGAGCAACACTCTGGCTCCAGAATTTAAAGGAGGTTTATAACAAAGATGAGGACAGAGTTTTAATAGGTCCTGTTGCAGGAAGGCAAGGGGGAATTGCTTCAAACTGACAGAGGGCAGATTCAGACTGGATAGAAGGAAGAAATTCTTCCCTGAGAGGGAACAGAATTCCCAGAGAAGCTGTGGCTGCCCCAGCCCTGGAAGTGTCCAAGGCCAGGTTGGACAGGGCTTGGAGCAACCTGGGCTAGTGGAAGGTGTCCCTGCCCATGGCAGGGGGTGGCACTGGATGGGCTTTAAATATCTGTTCCAACCCATCCTGGGATTCTGTGATCTCCAGATTAGAGAGGACAGGGAGGGACAAAAATGCCAGGGTGGCAAAAAGGTTCATCTTCACAGTGAGGGAAGTCTAGAGGCTCTTGGAAAGTTAGAGAAATATGTACATTTGGGTCGAAAGGGGCACTGCCAGCCAGCAAAAGCAGGACCAGGCTATTCCCTGGTTTTCCAGGAATTTCCTTCCCAGCATTCCCTCCAAATTAAACAGGTAATTAGTGTTTGATGATAGAGGTGGGTTGGGGAGGGAAGGCAGAGAGGAACTTGGAAGAAGAGGTGGGGAATGAAGGCAGCCACATGTGCAGTGAAAACCCTGGAGGGGACCTGGAGGAATCTTGAGGGATTGGGGGATCTCCATCCCATCCAGGGAGAAGCACCACGTGGTTTGCAGAGGGGAGGGCAGAGACTTCTGATGAGTTTTGTGGGTCAGATGGCACTGCTTGAGCCCCTCTGAGCCGCTGGATCAGAGGGAAACTGAGGGAAGATAAGGAAAATGAAAAACATGAGTGAGCCAGCTCTGGATGTTTTAACCCCTTTCTAGTCAGACACGAGATTGCAGGACAAACTCTGAAGGAAACATTAATTAAAGGCACTGAGAAAAATGAGATAAAGTGCAACACGGGTTTACCAAAGGCAGTTTGTGCCAGACTGTGCTGACATCTTCCTTTGATAAGATAATTGGTTTCCCAGACAAGGGAAATTTGGTAGATCTAATCTATCTGGAGTTCAATAAAGCATTTGATATGGTGCCACATGGGAAATTATTAGTGAAGCTCGAGAAAATGAGAATTAACACGACTCCAAGGTGGAGGAGCTGGGGCTGGAGCAGCGGGATCGGCGGGGTGGGGCTCCAGAACCCCTGTCCTGAGGCCGATCCTGGGAAAACCCCCTCAACTCCAAGGCTGGGAGAGCATTGGGGAAGTTGTCTTGCTTACCTGGATTTCCTGCAGAGTGCCCAGAGCCGGCGACCTTGAGCGCCGGGAGCGGCCCCGCGGAGTTTGCAGGGCTGGAGCTGCACCGGGAGATGGCAATGTTGGTCCGCAGGAGAGCAGCCCTCGCCTCTCATCCTCCAGCTCCCGTTTGTCCCTGCCTGGACACATTTCAGTGCGTACTCCCAAGAAATCTGGGATTGCAGCTGTGAGACGAGGGGGATGGTGGAAGGGAAATCAGCCCTGGGAAGAGAACACGGTTAAACAGAGCTCAGATGAGAACCAAGGCATCCCGGGCTTGATCTTCACTGCAGGTCCAGCCCAAAGAGCCTTTCCCAGGGCACAGAAACCCCCCAAAGCACCAAAGCCAGGCAATGTTGCTCAGGGGAAGCAACACTGAGAGAGAGGGAGAGGAGGAGACAACTTTATATAGAAATTAAATCTGCTTATCCCTTTCCCTGTATTTTTAGCTTCAATTACACCTAAATGCCACCTGATCAATTCAGCTGAAATGAGCCCTTAATCCTAATAAGTCTTGATCACCTTTTTAAACCTGGTGAAACAGCAGGGAAGGTGTTTGCCTTCAGTATTAACACCTTGATTCAAATCTCTCTGGCATGGAGCTCCCTTCCCTCGGCAGAAAATGCTGCCATTAATATTAAACAAGGAACTGGAGAGGGCCAAAGCGTGCCTTGGGCTGCTGCTTCTCCCGGTGCATCACACCTGGTCACTCCAGCTCCTTCCTCCAGTGGGAAGGTATGGAAGGCTCATTAAATCTCTGTGAATTCACCAGTCAAAGCAGGTCATTCTGCCTGGACTGAGCTAAACACCCCACCTGGGCCATTCCTGTTTCCCAGGGATGCTTTAACCCAAAGTAAAGCAGGGAAGATCAAGGAAACAAGGTTGGACTCCACGATCTCAGAGGTCTTTTCCAACCCTGAGGTTTCCCTGGTTCTGAAGACACCCCCCAGGAAAACAGCTGGTGCTAAATTCACTGCCACAGATTCAGCCAAGAATAGGAATTGTGGTTTTCTTCAGTTCTTCAAAAAATAAAAGCTTGGAGGAGCTCATTATTCCTGAAACCCAGAACGGTTTTGTCAGTTTTAATAAATCTTCAGGAGCACTTTGAAATATTGGATTTGCCAAAGGATGCTGTTCTAGAGAAACGTGGGTGGCAGCAACCCACTGTAACCCTTCCCTCCATCATTAGCCATTGTGAGTGCTGGAATTTATACATTATTATTGCTATTTTCCAGATTCCTTGTCTTTTTTTTAGCACCAGTGCAATCACTTCTTTGCCAATGGTAGCCTACACAATAAAATAGTTTCTTTCCCTCCTTGTTTTCCAGCTACCCAGGAATTCCTTTAGGTCATCTCTCACTCACCAAATGATGGGTTAGAGCTGTAAGAGAGCAGGGGCTGGTGGGCAGAGTCTCTTTTTATAGAAGTCTTGCTCAAGCCTGGCCCCAGCTGCTCCAAATTAGGGGCTGTAAATCCAGGTGGATCCATTGGAATGATTATTGTTCCCAGCTGGGTGTTTGATTGGGGAGTGGCTGTTTCTGGTCACCTGCTCATCACCCTTTGGGTTCATCAGTAGAGGTGGTTCTGAGTGTGCTTGAGGTCTTTTGGAGGGAGAGGAAAGGGATGGAGGGATCCTGAAGGTGGTAGCATTTCCATTGCTAACAAGGAGCAGATCAACTGGCAGCAGCAGGAAAAGCATCTGGGAAAAACAGGGTGGTGCTGGAGGTGCCCCAAGGATGTGGGGTCAGCTGAGCCAGGGGAGGGGAGAGAAGAGGATGCACCGAGTGTGGGGATGGGGATGAGATGAGCAGTGTGGAACTGCCTGTTCTGGGAAACAAAGCAGTGGGGAGAGAAATCAAATCAGGGTTGCAGCCTCTTCTGGAGCTCAGGGCTTGCAGGTGTCAGTCAGGAGGTGGGAAACCAAGATCAGGAGGGGGTCAGATGGTGGGGAGACCACACTCAGGTCTCCAGCTCAGCTCTCTTTTTGGAAGACTGAATACAAACCATAGAGGGTGGATTTTACCCCCCCCCATTCACCCCCAAAGCAGGGTGGTGGTAAAAGTGTTTCAGGATCTCATTTTCCAGGGGCTACATGGAAATGGGGCTCCCCTCCTGGGATCCACACTGATCTTACCCCCTTCAGCAATGGGACTGTTTGGTCTCCACCTTCTACACATTGTCCTGAAGGACCAAATGCTGGTTTTGTAAATCCTTTGGAGCTCCATCCCACAGCTCCTTACACCTGGAGCACTGTGCAGCTCCTGAATGTGGCTGTGCAAACATCCCTCCTCAGGGCAGCATTTCCTTCCTGACCCCAACAGCAGCGACTGAACAGCTTTGGAGCTCCCTCCTATTTAGCAATAAATAAAAGGATCAAGGCCTTGACCTCTGGAAACCCACAGTGACCCCACCATTGTGCTGCCAGGCCCAAAGCACTGCATTCAACTGGCAGGGAACATAAATCTGGGAAGAACTAATGAAGACCCCCAGGGCCACCACTCTCCACAGCTGTCTTGTTAACATGATCTAGGAAAGACAGGGGGGCCCTTAAAAAGGTAAAAACCCAGAGATAAGTGACACATCAATGTCAAGGAGAGACACTGTCAAGGAGTGCTGGATGAAGGGATGCAGAGCTCCCGACCCAGCAGCACCACTGCCAAGGGGCTGGGGGGAGGGGGGCATTTATCCCTCCAAAACCCATCCAAAATCAGATTCATCTTCAAAGGCAGGGAAAGGTCTCACCCTGTGGCACATCCCTCCTCTCCCTGTCCAAAGCAGAGCAGCTGTGAAAGCCCTTTTGGTTTTGTCTTCACGCCAGCAGGGACTGAAGCTCTCGTGGGCAGTGGGACACAGGGTCTCTCTCTCATCTAAAAGGCCCAAGATCAATATTTTGTGAGGGGCAGGAGAGTTTTCAGAGGTGCCCAGTGAGAAAGGGCAGGGGTTGCTCTGTTGGAACAATCAGCCTCTTGCCCAGTCCAAGCTCCTGAAGCTGGAACTGGCACTGAAGGTCTCTTGGCACTGAAATGGTTTTGGGTTCAAGTGTCACCTCTGGGATGGCTGATCCAGGCAATCATCCAGGTGGGGATGGCCAGGAAGCCTTGGTGGCCAGGGCCATCCCCCTGTGGGTGACAGCAAAGCAGGATGAGGTGAAGCAGAGCCTCAGGTCCCCAAACTCGCCTGTCCTTGCTCTCGACCTTCCAAAATGACTGGCAGATGGATGGGAAGATTGCATGGGACAACAGAGAGCCAGGTAATGATCCTGAAACTGTTTCCAGGCTGGCTGCTCCAGCACAGTTCTCAGATGCTCCAGGACAGAATTACACTGGCTTCCAAGTCCTGCAGGCGCTGATTTCCCCTAAAATTGTGTTTTGGCCACTCTGTGTCCCAGCTGCCGTTGGGGATCCCAGTGGCACCAGGAATCAGGTGGGTTCCCATTGTGTTCATCTGTCAGCGAGGACGACGTGCCAAGAATGGATTAAACCTCGACCCCAGAGAGCTGGGCAGCCCCAGGACCAGCCTGTGGTCCCTGCTAATCCTATTCCCTGTTAATTTGTTATCCCATTAACACCTTGCACATTTCTTTCTCTCACCTGGGAGACTTCTGGGGACCTTGTAATGTGGTATTTTGTTGTTAGGAGAGCGAGGCGGCAAACTCTTCTCATCTCAGCCTAGAAATCCCTTGATAGAGAGAAAGAAAACTGCTGCTTTGTTTCTTTCAATCAATACTATCCATTAAGATCCGTGTCTAACAGCTCCACGTCCCCGTGAATAACTGAATGAGCTCCCTCCTGCTCCCTTAAACCTTTGGAAATAGCAAAAAGAACAATTTGATATCACAGCCCTGCCTGGGCCACGAGGGGCGGAGGGGGGGGGCTGCTTTCTTCTCTGAGGGATGGAAACAAAATTGCTCCTGACTTGTATAGAGAGGAAAAAGAGGGCAGGGGGAAACATGGCCCTGCTTCTCCAGAGACCCAGCAGAGGTGGGTGATGGAAGCTGGGACAGAAGTGCCCTCCCCAGCACTCCTGCACCGGGCTGGCAGAGGCTTCAGGGGGTAAAATCTGCATCACTGAGCCAGCAGGGGTGGGATCTGTGCAGTTCCATGTGCTTTAGGGGTGGGATCTGTGCAGTTCCAGGTGCTTTAGGGGTGAGATCTGTGCAGTTCCATGTGCTTTAGGGGTGAGATCTGTGCAGTTCCATGTCCTTTAGGATGGGATCTGTGCAGTTCCAGGTGCTTTAGGGGTGGGATCTGTGCAGTTCCATGTGCTTTAGAGGTGGGATCTGTGCAGTTCCATGTGCTTTAGAGGTGGGATCTGTGCAGTTCCATGTGCTTTAGGGTGGGATCTGTGCAGTTCCAGGTGCTTTAGGGGTGGGATCTGTGCAGTTCCA
>NW_021940603.1:1164325-1166055 GCF_001715985.3 Manacus vitellinus | reverse complement strand
CTGGAAGGGAGTTTTACTCTCCAGAAGGGCTCAGGAGCCTCGTGGTTGGAAACCTTCCCATTCCACCTTCCCCCTGTCCCAGTGCAGCTCTCGCACTGTTGTCCTTGTGCCTGTTACTGCAGGTACAGCCTGTGCTGCTGGGGGATGATCCATTCCTGGAACATTCCAGGTGAGGGCTCTGAGCAACCTGCTCGAGTGGAAGGTGTCCCTGCCTACGTTACTGGAACCAAAGCAGTGCCAAACTTGATGTCTCTCTTCCCTTGGGAACCCTGACACAAACTTCCTGTTTGGAGCAGGGAAGCTGACAGCAAAAGCCCAGGTTTCAGCCTAGGATGGCAAAGCTGCAGGTGATCCTACTGGGAAACCACACACAGAGCCCTCAAATGTGTCAGCTGAGGGATTCCTGGGAAGGGAAATGGGAAGGGAAGGGAAATACCCACTGCACAGGTAGCTGCAACGGAGTATTTCTCCCTGTCAACATTTCAGAGAGACATTCCAGCCAGAAAGTTGGAATTTTCCAGCTTGGGAAAGGCTGGGAGGGGCTCGCAGTGATGCAGAGCCCTCTGAGGGGAGTTTGGTGCCCAGAGGAACCAGCCCATGGAGCAGTGGCTGCTGCAGTGCCTTGCAAAGACGTGGAGCTATGGAATGCTCCTCCCTGCCCTCCTGCCCCTCCAGGAGCGTGGCACTGAGTGAGCAGTAACTGGGAGTGCCCCAGGAGTGTGATCTGTGTTCCTCATTGCTTTGCAGGTTCATTGGTTACCGGCACCTGATCAATACTTTATTATTGCACCGATCGATCCCTGCTTTGTTTGTGAACAAATCCATTGATACACATGAAAAAGTTGAGCAGCCCTGAGAAGGTTTAAATCTCTAGCTCGAGATACAGAAGAAAAAAAAGCTGCTTTGAAGCCAGAGCTGCCAGCACTGCAATATCTCAGTGGATATGCTGGGGGAGCCTGGGGTGCTCTTCTCTCCAGGCTGGATGGTCAAATGACCTCTTGGTCTCCTAAAGACTAATTAGAGCCAGAGCCTGGGTTGGAATGAGGTGAACAGGCTCAGGAGGGTTTGTGCATGTAAAGCTGCTGGAGCAAATACCAGTGGAGGCTGTTGCTCCCCTTGTGGTCCCTTCTTGGCTCCAGGGGGTGGTTAGTGAACTTCATTCTCCCAAAAGCAGCTGAGCTTGGGCTGCCAGAGGTGCCCCTGGGTTGGAACAGTGGTGGTGGTCTCCTCAAGGAGCTCTGTGCCAGTCCAGACTCCATTCAGGACATCCTGGTGTAGTTCCTGTTTCAGCCCTACATGTCCTCATCCTCAGGGTGCTCCTGCTCCATGCAGGCAGGAGGAGCAGGAAGTCTCCTGACAAGCCAGGACCAAAATTCCTTGCAGCCCAAACCTGCACAGTGGCCTTGGAAGGAGGCCAAGGAGCTCCTGGCTGCTGTGCCTCCATGAGCAGGACCCTCCTGTGCCCGACGTTCCCCCGGCCATCCATGGCACAGGAAAACTCCTGGATAAGATGTAGATTTGGGAGTGAAATCAAGCAGCTTTCTCGTGGCAGGATGCAAATGGAAAAAGGGCCCCACACAATGATTTTACAGGACAAGAAGTGCCAGGGAGGTGGAACCACAGTGGGGTTGGGGTTGTACACAGTGTTGGGGTTGTAGACGGTGGTTTTGGGGTTGTACACAGTGTTGGGGTTGTACACAGTGTTGGGGTTGTACACAGTGGTTTTGGGG
>NW_021940603.1:1160997-1163717 GCF_001715985.3 Manacus vitellinus | reverse complement strand
GAGGGTTGGACTGGATGGTCCTGGTGGGTCCCTTCCAGCTCAGCATATCCTGGGATTCTGGGATTCTGTGAGTGGGGCTCTGAGCAGCCTGGTCCAGTGGAAGGTGTCCCTGCCCACGGCAGGGGGGTGCAACTAAATGTTTTAGGTCTCTTCCAACCCAAACCCTTCTAGGATTCCATGATTCTATGACTCTCCCACTTTCTAACTGGGTGCTGGTTATCTCCTGACTCCAGGGAGGAGTCCCACACCCCTTCCAGACATCCCATTTCTGGCTTTGAGGGCACTGCAGGTGCCAAAAAACTTGTTCATGGAGCGTCCTCATCCCCAGTGTCTGACCTGGCACTTCCTTATCCTGCCTCCAACATCATCCTGCTAAGGACACAATTCCTTCAGCCTTCTCCCTTCCCTCTTTCTCCAGCAGTTACTGAGGTAGGTGTTAAAAAATATCAGGCAGCTTTAGGGGAAAATAAAACACGTACACAGACCTGTTTTACCCAAAGCATCCTGATTAAAAGTGATTTTCTAGCGGGCTGTGAGCTGCAGCTGGAGTCAGCATCCCGCTCCCACCAAACTCCTCGGATATTATTCACAGTTGTAAATTGCTTGGAGATTTCTGGGAGACATTAGAGAGGATAAAACCCCCATTTCTCTGCAGTCCATTTAAACATCCCATTGTAAAATGTATTAACATTCCGAGGGATGCACGGGGATGAAAGGCAAGCAGGGAAAAAAAGCCCCCCCTCAGCAGGAGTGTGCAGTGCCCCCAGCTCCAGCAATTTTACCTCCAAATGAAGCTTTTGTCGGTGTCTTTTCTCCCTGGGGCTTTTCCATTCCCTGATGGAATCTGAACATTTTACTGTTTGTGTCATTACAGAACAAAAAGAGGGGAAATGTGATTTTTTTTTTTATTTTTTTATTTTATTAAAAGGCTTTCCCCCCCTCCCCTCCCCTATAGAAATGGCAAAAGAATATCAAATGCTGGCCT
This sequence comes from Manacus vitellinus, assembly GCF_001715985.3. Lineage (NCBI taxonomy): Eukaryota > Metazoa > Chordata > Aves > Passeriformes > Pipridae > Manacus > Manacus vitellinus. Next base: position 1,162,732 of record NW_021940603.1, on the reverse strand, counting down.
GACAAGGTGCATTTCTGACAGAGGATCAGCAGAGTACAGCAGATCTGGATCTTCTCTCTCTGTGGAATGGCAGGGCTGGGAGGGAGCAGGGGAACAGATCTCAGCCAGGCAGGAATTCAGAGTGTGGCAGGGGCTGGGAAGGAGCAGTAGGAACCTTATTGAAGCCTGAATTGTGGGTGAAATGTGTATGAACCAATTTTAATATTAATGAGCTGGGGCCACATGGGGGGGGCACGCAGGCACAGAACATCAGCAGGAGGCTGAGGGGGAGATTGTGGGGGCTGCTCTTCCCTGGGAGCCCCAAAATCACCCTGGCCTGTGCCTGGAGCTGGGATGGGGATGAAGGGAGACGTGGCTCCTCTTCTCACCACAGCTGGAGACCTTCTGGCCCCTGAGAGGAGCAGGAGGGGGGTTCTTGGTAGCAAAGGGTGGCCCAAGGTGGACGTGCTGCTGCATCTTCCTCCTCTTCCTCAGAGTGTTCTGAGTGGGAAGGGACCCCCAAGGGTCATCAAGTCCAGTTCTTAATGAGTGGCCTACATGGGGATGGAAGCCACAATTTGCCCCAGGAAGAAGCACCAGGTCCTGTATTTTCATGGGGTTTATTTTGGGGGGTTTATTTTACGTAAGAAACACCAATTTTTGACACGAGCAAAAGGCCCTGGCACAGGTTGCCCAGAGAAGCTGTACCTGCCCCTGGATCCCTGGAAGTGTCCAAGGCCAGGTAGGACAGGGCTTGGAGCAACCTGGGCTAGTGGGAGGTGTCCCTGCCCATGGATCCTCCATAAAGTCTGGACTAAAGACACCAAACTCTGTGCAAACAGGGAAAGGAACGAGATGATCTTTAAGGTCCCTTCCAACCCAACCCATTCTGTGATTCTGTTAAAACATCATCATCAAAACTACTTTTCATATAATCACTATTTAATATAGTTTGGGTTGGGAAGGACCTTAAAACTCCTCTCATTCCCTTCCCCCTTCAGGACAGAGTTTGTTGTCTTTAGTCCAGACTTTACAGAGAGTCCTCCAAGACCCAAACACCCACCTGAGGCCTGTGATTATTTAAGGGCACTGCTTTAATTAAACCTCACATAAACACTTCCCCCTCCTGCCACTCCTCGAGCCACGAGTCCTCGCCTCTCTTTTAATTGACGGGGTTTTATTTTGATTTTCCCTTCGTGATGTATCCTCTGAGTAATTCCTTCGGATAGGAAATCTTTTCTTCACAAACATTTTCTCAAACAGCTCTTGGATTACTGGCTCCAGTGTTCATAAATAGCTTTTCTCCATAACACACTCTCATATATGGTTTAACAGGGAGAGCTGCTGATTTATGGGAACATTAAGCACGTACGTGAACTTACATTTGAGACTGATAAATACGAGTCTTTAATATGCACATGCATCATTTTTATGTTTCTTTTACAAAGAGGCTTTGAGTTGTGTGCACATTATAAAATTACCCTGCAAAGAATGCCTGGAGTCTGCATGGGAGCTGCTGAGGGGGATGAAATATGCATTTTCTGGAATACTGTGTGCAGGTTTGCTCTGGGAGCAGCATAAAATTTATGATATCCTGAGCTATTCATTTTCATGGCTTTGGAGAACTTGGGCCTTGTAAAGGCTGTTGGGGAGAACTGTGGAAGCAGTTGTTGGTTTGCAGCTTTAACTGCTTTTTTAATGGCTGAGTTTTATTGCTGTTGTAATTAGTAAATTAGGCCTTTTTCTTTTTTCTTTT
>NW_021940603.1:1159897-1160943 GCF_001715985.3 Manacus vitellinus | reverse complement strand
TTTTAAGCTGCTTTTCCTCCACGTTTTGCAGCCTGGTTTCTTAAGGCAGCAAGGTTGGCAAGCTCTTCCATAAGCTTTGCTAAACTGGGGATTATTCAACCCCAACTTGGGGGTGCAGATGGTGGCTTGGAGATAAAGCCCTTGCAAGACTGGGAAGAGGAGGGGACAAACATCCCCCACTGCTGCCAGGAAGGGCAAGGGTGGCAGGATTTGGGTGTGGCTGTGCCAGAATCCCCCTGCAGCTGGATTTCTGAGGGAGGCATTTCCCAGAATCCCAGAACTGAGGTGAGAATCCCAGAACTGAGGTGATAATAACCACGAAGGCTCCTCCTCTCGGCTCCCAGCAGGGAAGGGTGTTTTGGGACCTGGGGAGGGGGTGGTTGGAGGTGAGGAGATGTTCTAAGTGCAGTCACCCCTCTGCAGCTTGTCCAAGGCCAGGCTGGACAGGGCTTGGAGCGACTTGGGATAGTGGAAGGTGTCCCTGCCCGTGGCAGGAGGTGGAACAAGATGATCTTTAAGGTCCCTCCCAACCCAAACCGGTCTGGGATCGCTGTAAGAATTGTTCTGGGTACAGATCGTGGGACAATCATCCAGTTCATGCTTTTTTTTAAAAAAGTGAGGTCACCACATTTATGGTCTCAGCAGGATGAGCCTCTTGCAGCCCCCCAGAACCCCCCTCCCAAAGAGGAGCAGAGGGCTTGGGGTCCCCTCCAGCCCCAGGGAGGGCGCAGACAGCCCCAGGAGCTCAGGCCTTGGAGCTGAGACTCCCCAGGGAGACCCTGAGGAGCCGTTGTTGACTTTGTCTGGTGCTTCAAACCCTCGACTCCATAACCCCCCAGCGTCTTCCCGGGGAAAGGAGAGGATGATGAGCTGCACAAGCACCAGGAGGAGCAGCAGCAGGAGGGAGAGGAGGGTTCTCCAGGTGCAGGGAGGTGGGGAGACCCAGAAGGCTGTGATTCCCAGGAATGTTGCCCGTGGACGTGGGAAGATGCTTTCTCACTCAAGCAAAGGCCAGGACGTGAGTAACAGCTTGGATGCTGTGTCAC
>NW_021940603.1:1158280-1159553 GCF_001715985.3 Manacus vitellinus | reverse complement strand
GGGATAAAACACATGGAAAAGTGGGGAAATGCCTCTGTTAGCTGTGCCAGACCTTGGCTGTTAAACAGGGAAATAGGAACTTGTTACTCTAAAGCCTTCTGGAGAAGAACAATATCCCAGTGACACCGTGGGGCTGGATAAGGATAAGGTGGATAAGTGTGGACAGTCAGACCTGGAGAGCTGGGAACTGAAAGGATCATCAGGAAGAAGCTGGGATGGGAGAAGCAGGATGAGGAGCCAGAAGCACTGGGACTTTCCAGGCTTTTCATCTGTTACCATTCTCAAAACACAGCAAAACCCTACAAAAAAAGCTGCATGTTTTCCCTTTGTTTGTTTGGTTTTTTTTTAGGTGGACAGAATCCCAGAATGGTTTGTGTAGGAAAAGACCTTAAAAAACCATCCAGTGCCACACCCTGCCATGTGTAGGGACACCTTCCACTAGCCCAGGTTGCTCCAAGCCCTGTCCTACCTGGCCTTGGACACTTCCAGGGATCCAGGGGCAGCCACAGCTTCTCTGGGCAACCCGTTCCAGTCCCTCATCACCCTCACAGGGAAGAATTTCTTCCTAAATCCAACACAAATATGGAAGAACATGGGAAATGCAACTGGTAAGAGCGTTTTTCAGATCCTTTTTCAGGAGTGTATCATTCCAAAAAGAAATTTTGTGTGGATTTTCTTTTTTTTATTTATTTTTTTTTTTCAAAAAGCCAAGCTCTGGGTTCCAGCTCCCAAAATATCCCACGGCTCGTGGTTTGAAGAGGGTTTTGGAAATGAATGGAGCACTGATCACAATTAGTACAAAGCAATTTAAAATTATTTGAAGGGCTTTCATAACATGAAGTGTTCCAATAATTTGTAATTACTTAACATTTCACCTGCTCTGAATCCCATTTACTTCCCAAATCAAGCCCTTGAAGGGCTCTGAAGTGGCACATTTCAAAATGAACAGGGCAACCTGGAGTAGCTGCTAATTCTAGAAGCACTTCTGGTGCTCCTGCATAACAACCAGGCTTTTTTTGGATGGGTCACTTAAAGATTATCCCCCAAGGCACGTGGGAAGGGCCGAGGTAAGGCATGGCATGGAGCAGGACGGGTGTGCCATCCCGTGGGGGCTCTGCAGAGCAAACCCAAGGGAGTGGAACCTGTGAAAAGTGATGGAAAGCCCCCCAAAAATAGCAGAGAAGTCCAGGCAGTGACTTGTCAGAGCAACTGGAGCAGCCCTGCAGTGCAGGAGGGTCATTCCTGCTCCAGGCTCCCACATCCAGCCCCAGCA
>NW_021940603.1:1148076-1157689 GCF_001715985.3 Manacus vitellinus | reverse complement strand
CCTGTGAAAATGCTTTACCCTTGTCCTGAATTTAAGTTCGTAGAGTCACTGAATGGTTTGGGGTGGAAGGGACCTTAAAGCTCATCTCATTCCACCTCCCCTGCCATGGGCAGGGACACCTTGGAGCCCAGGTTGTTCCAAGCCCCATCCAACCTGGCCTTGAACCCTTCCTGTTTCATTAATCCTGGGGTTTGATGTCGTTTCCCTCTGCAGAGCCTTCCAGAGGCTCCTGAGCCTCCTGTGAAGTTTGGCTGGAAATCCAAGGCGTTCACACCCCTGCCGAGCCCGCGTTGCTCCCAGGTCACGCCCACCTCGGGATGAGGAAATGTGGGTTTCTCAGCACAAAATCAGTCAAATAAACAAGGATACAGGTCCCTAAGTGGGGCTCTCGGGGCTGAAAACGTGCTGAGCAGCTCAGCAAACACGGGGTGAACGGAGGGCTGGGCAGGGAAACCTCCTCCACCCACCCCCAGGAAACCTCCTCCCTCCCAGCTCTGATCCAAAGGATTTAACGAGTGTGACGAGAGAGGGCAAATATTTGCACGGATGAGCTCAAGTGGGCAAATAAACCAGGCTTTTAACAAACGAGGCACACGCGACACGGGCTGGGACTCGAAGGCCAGTTTGGATTTCGGGGCTGGGTATCCCGAATCGCTCTTTTCCTTGGACAAACTGTGCTCCTCGTCACAGCCTCGGGAGCAGGGACATGGATTTGGTCCCTGTGGTATTTGCTGCCCTAAAGTGGGGTGGAGAAAGGAAGGTTTGCAGTCACATCAGATCAATTTTTGCCCCTTTGGCAAGCAGGGACCAGCTTCCCAATCCTTGTGCTGCCGGCGGGGCACCTTCCAGCCCACGGTAACCACCTCCCCGCGAGCCCTTTGTGGCAAATAACTCTGAAAGGTCCCCGCAAAGGCTCAAATAAACACGGCGTTGACCTTTTCCTGGGCTCTGCGGGCTCCCCTGGGGGCGATGGGGGGGTCGGAGCTGCCTCGGAGCGGCCGCGGCGGCTCCTCCGTCCGCAGCCAAACCTTCCCGAGAGCCCGGGAAATAAATGCCATTCCCTGCCGCTCCCGGGGCGAGGCAGATGCTCTGGCAATTAAGGAACACGCATCCTAGAAGAGCCTCCATCAGGCTGGGACCTGCGGAGCCGGGGGTGGGAAGGGGCTCCGGCAGCGGCAGCGGCTCCCGCGGCAGTTTGGAAAACCATCCATCCCCATTCGGGGCTGCCCTCGGTGCTGCTGTGCCCCTGATGGGTGGGCATGGGGCAGCTCATGCCCCTGGGACCCCACAGGTCGATGTGATACCCCCAGACCTTCATTTTTGGGGCTACCACCCCCAAACTCTGTTTGCAGCAGCACGGGGGGCGGTGGCTGCCTTGGGGTTTGGGGCTGTACCCAGACATGGGGACTTAAAGGGGTTTCCTTGGCTGGCAGGTGCCTCCTCATTGCAGAGGGTTGGGGGGCTCAGATCCCATCGAGGCTGCCCTAAAATCCACAGGCTGTTGCACTTGGTTCTCAGCAGGAAAGCTGGAATATCCTGTCCTGCAGGAACAAAGCATGGCAGGGGAGGACAAGTGGCCAGGCAGTGATTTGGTGTCAGATTCTGGGGTCAAGCCCCAGCCAAGTATCAATTTAGTCAAGCAACTGGTTCAGTTTCTTCTTTTAGTTTTTTCTTTTAGTTTCTTTTTTTAGTTTCTTTTTTCAGCTGCAGTCAGGCTCTGTCCTGCTTTCCCAGGGCAGCCCCTGGGTTCCCCCAATCCAGCTGCTCCTGGCACAGCATTCCTGTGGAAGCCCAGGAAAGGGAACCATCCATTAATGGGCATCACAAACTCATATAAACAGATGGGCTTTTAGGAGTGAATTAGAGGAAGTTGTGCAACTAGAAAAGCATGAAAAATGCATCTGATTCCTCAGACTAATCACAGCAATAATGCATGTTTGCTGACAAGGTTTGCTGCACGGAAAGAGCGACTCCCATTTATCCAATTTATCCACTTCTCTGGGAAGCAGATCCCACGGTAAACAGCGACTCACAGGCAAGTCCACAGCCATAAATCAGCATTTTTTTCCACAGAGCAAATAGAAGGACAGGCCTCTGCACAACAGCTTTGCACCTTGAGTAGAAATCACTCAGTCCCAGAGGCTGAGAGGGCACCAGCAGACCTTGGCTGGAGTTTACTCAGGTTTCTTCTTCATTTGCCATGTCAGCACCAGGCTCTGAGTTAAAAATATTGCCTTTGCTGTGCTCTAACCACGCTCCAGCTGAGCAGCCCCATTGCTTATAGGAAATGACTGTATATTGCTATTACTGCTCACGATATCCCTCACAATCAAATCACTTCTCATTCTCCTCTCCAGGCTAAACAACTTCAGAGCTCATGATGCTTCTCTGCACCAGCTTGTTCTGCTTAATTATTTCTGCTCTCACTCCCAGAAACCTAAGGAATAGAAAGGCAGCAAGAGAGTGGGGAAAAAAAAATCATTAAAAAAAACAACCCACAAAAATTTGATGTGGTTGTAAAATATTTACTTTCTTTGCATGAAAGGGGTATCCAGTGCACTTGAATATATTTATGTCCAGGAGAGAAAAGTGATTTCTGCTTGTAATTAAATGTTTAGCTAGAGCCTGCATCCAGGTTTGTCTTCCATAAGTGGAAAGGTAATTAATGACCTGCAGCAATGCAAGGGTTGGAACTCGAGGATTTTTAAGGTCTTTTCCAACCCAAACCTTTTAGGAGCATGGATTTCAAGTCCCAGATCTTGAGACTGGAAATACAGATCCATGGAGATCTGTATTTACAGTTCCCCTCATATATGGGAGGATTCATTAATGGGAAAGGCAGAACCAGGCTGGAAGATGCTTTAAAAGGGCAATTTGTTATTTCAGCAAGATGAGAAACCCCTCGATGGATTGGTTTCCATTAGAGGGAGAGAGAGAGCTAATCCTTCACTCCTTTTCTGTAGTGTGGTGTCCATTGCTGCTGGTGGAGAGAGTCAAAAACCTCCTCTCCTCGTGGATTTTGAGCAGGAATTCTCTCCTGGACACGGAGTGGGATTTGTGCTGTCAGTGTTTGCCCCCAGGACAGCGATGTCAGGGTGAAGGGAGCTCTGAAATGCAGCAGCAAGTCTCTAAGGAAGTCCCTCGAAGGCTCAGGCTCGAGGGATTGGGATTTTCACAAAGTAAGAACAGAAAAATTCTGACTGCAACACTCAAACCTGCTGCCTTAAAAATAAAGGACACTAACTAATACCACAGAAACTAATTTGAAGGAACTGTGACCTGAAAAGTAACAAAAGGACTTTTCTCATTTCTTCCTGGACTCTTGTTGAAGAAAAAGAGAAATTTAATCTAATGTAAATATATTATTTCATTGTAGAAGAGATAGTTAAGTTGTTACCTATATATATGTATGTAAATAAACCTTGTGAGTATTTTGCCCTTCCCCCAATGCTGAGTAACTGTGTTTTGTCTGAAAACCCTCTCACACTGAAGCAAATTGTGGGAGAGGGGCTTGGACTTGGAAATTGGATTTTTGAGGGTCTCAAACCACCACATTTTTGGACCTTGGAGCTGGGCTTCCCCAGCTGTCCTTTGGTGCTCTGGGCTCAAAAATATGCCTGCAACTCCCTTCACATGGTTTGTATGCCCATGATTTACATCCTTTCCTCTCCCAGTTGTTTTCCTGCCTCTGCCACGTGTGGATGGACAGCCCACATTCCTGGCAACCCCTGAGCATCCTAAGCCAAACACACCATTCCACATCTTCCCAAACGACTGGGATGAAGGACTGGAAGGACCCCGAGCAAGTTTGGAGATGACACATAACTGGGAGGAGCTGCTGAGTCCCTGGAAGGCAGGGAGGGCCTGCAGATAGACCTGGGCAGGTCCGAGGGCTGGGAATCACCAACCCCATGGAGTTCAACAAGAAGTGCTGGATTCTGCCCTGGGATGGGGCAACCCTGGATGGATGGACAGACTGGGAATGAGAGGCTGGAAAGCAGAGCTGGGAAAGGGCCCTGGGGGTGCTGGTGGGTGCCAGTTGTTCCTGAGTGAGCAGTGCCCTGGCAGCCAGGAGGGACATCCCTGTCCTGGGGCATCAGGATTGTCCCACTCTGCTCTGCCCTGGGGCGGCCTCACCTCAACATTGGGGCAGTTTGGGAGGACACAGTGGAAGGAAGGGATTGAGCCATTGGAGAGTGTCCAAATGAGGGCAAAGGGGATGGTGCAGGGCCTTGATTTGGAGCCCTGTGAGGACACTGAGGGCACTTGGTGTGTTCAGCTGGAGCAGAGGAGACTGAGGGGAGACCTCACTGCAGTTCCAACTGCCTGGGCAGGGGCAGAGGAGGGGCAGGGACTGAGCTCTGCTCTGGGGGGACCAGGGACAGCACCCAGGGAATGGCTGGAGCTGTGTCAGGGCAGGCTCAGGTTGGATCTCAGGAGAAGGTTCTTCCCCCAGAGGGTGGTTGGGCACTGCCCAGGCTCCCCAGGGCAGTGGGCACAGCCCCAAGGTTGCCAGAGCTGCAGGAGGGTTTGGCTGATCCTCTGGGGCACAGGGGGTGACTCTGGGGATGTTCCTGTGCAGGGCTGAGGGTTGGACTGGGTAGTCCTAGTGGTTCTCTCCAACTCAGCATATTCTGTGTTTCTGTGCTTCAATGAGCCACATTTCACTCTGAAATGTGCTCCTGGGGAGTGTTCTCACATCAGCATCTTGTTGATGTTCCCAAAGTGCCAGACTTGCCAGATGTGTAATGGGAAGAGCTCCTGTTAATGCTCCTGCTTCCCTCCAGGAGCTGTTCTGGCCCTGGGACTGGGATGTGTCAGCTCTGTGAACAAGTGCCACCAAAACGCTCGGTGGCCTGTCTGGGAGAGATGTGCAGATCCAGGTCCTGGAGCCCAGGAAAACCTCTGCCACGAGGAGAAAATTCCCTTTCTCAGCTGGATGACCTGCTGAGAGCTTGTGGAGCTGCAGTCAGTGGATTAGAGCAGCTCCATGGGGAACATGAGATCAGAGCAGAGATCACTAACCCAGAGCACTCATCTCCCAGCATGAGCTCCCTGACAGGACCTGCTTTACCATGACGAGCCAAAAGGGTTTTGGGGATGGGAATCACTGCTGCATGGAGACCCTGGAATGGCTTGGGTGATTCCCCTTGGAGGAACTTCTCTTACATCCCACAGAAAGAGCCTGGATAACAGCTCCTTTTATGTGATATATGACGTATTTTATGGATCAGTGTAACAGTGGGAGCAGCAGGTCGAGGGAGAGGGTTCTGCCCCTCTGCTCTGCTCTGGGGTGACCCCCCCTGCAGAGCTGTGTCCTGCTCTGGGGTCCCAACATCAGGACGTGGAGCTGCTGGAGCAAGTCCAGAGGAGGCCACGGAAATCCCTCTGCTCTGGAGCCAGGCTGGGAGAGCTGGGGGAGTTCACCTGGAGAAGGGAAGGCTCCAGGGAGAGCTGAGAGCCCCTTCCAGGGCCTAAAGGGGCTCCAGGAGAGCTGGAGAGGGACTGGGAACAAGGGATGGAGGGACAGGACACAGGGAATGGCCTTAAGCTGAAGGAGAGCAGGTTTGGATTAAACACTGGGAGGAAACTCTTCCCTGGGAGGGTGGGGAGGCCCTGGCACAGGTTGCCCAGAGAAACTGTGGCTGCCCCTGGATCTCTGGAAGTGTCCAAGGTCAGGTTGGACGGGGCTTTGAGCCTTATTCCATCTGCTCCTCCACATCCTTTCTAGCCCTGTCCCACTGCTAAACCATCACCCCTCCACTCTCTCTCCCTCCTTCCCATTCCTTCGTTGCTTTTTTCCCTTTGGTCAGAGCCCACATTCTGAGGTTTCAGCTTCCAGTCACCACCAACCAGCAGCTGCAGGGATGGTGTAAACTGGCTTTTCCAGGAGCTGTTGGCTTGGACTAAGTTTGGATGTACCTCCAGGACCTCATCTGCTCTGCCTGGGAGCGCAGAAGCCCTTCAAGGTCGTAAAACTATTTAAATGTGAGAGAGAAAAATGAGAGTTTGCTTACTTCACTCTGCAAGGAAAGCTGAACCCTGTTAGGAACCCAGCCAAGGAAGTTTCAGCCCCAAGAATTAAAAACTATCCAAATTATAAGCAGGATTGTGGGTTTTCTTTAAGGAAATGCTGTCAGCAAACTGACTGGTTCTTGCTCTGTGTAATATCAAAGAGCAATAATTGTGTGCCATATATGTGTTCTCATCTGCTCCCTCTCTCTCAGAAAAGGCATTTAAAATAATTTATTATGAAGAAACGCTCAGAAACGAGGAATTCTGAATTTATTATTATTATATATTATTCATATAATGACAACACCCAAACTTTTCTCAGCTCAGAGAGGGAGATAAAGCCTCTGGCCCAAAGAGACTTCTGAACACATGGAAATAAGGTTTGGATCTGCCTCCATGTGTGTGTGTATAATTTTTAAGTATTACTGAAGAAACTGTGGGGGGAAAATTGAATTATACATCAGCTTATTCACCAACAGGGAAAAAAAAAAAACAACCAACCAGGACAAGTCTGCACGCTCTTGATAACATTTTAATAATTTACAAACTCAAATTTCACCCTGGGAGTGACTTTCCTGAGGAGTGAGAAATGCTGTGACTGTAAACACGGCTGGGGAGGGAGGGGAGGGGAAACCAGGGTGGATCTGCAGGAGGAGAGGAGGGGGCAGGGGGAGAGGGGGCTGTGTGGGCTGTGGAGATGGGACACTCTGGGAGACCTTGGAGAGGACAGTAGGGATGGGGCAGAGCCTTCCCAGCCCTCAGCAGTGCTCAGGGAGAATCCTCCTTTTAATCCTCATGTTCTCAAAACTGATGGGACTTGGAGCAACCTGCTCTGGTGGGAGCTGTCCCTGTCCCTGCTCCTGGGAAGGGCTTGGAACTGGATGATCTTCAAGTTCCCTTCCAACCCAAACTGCCCTGGGATTGATTCCATGAAAACAGGCAAATTGCTCCCTGCATTCCCCGGGATAGCCAGGATTTCCCGGTGGTAAAGCACCACCCTGCATTCCCTGGGATAGCCAGAATTTCCCGGTGGTAAAGCACCACCCTGCATTCCCTGGGATAGCCAGGATTTCCCGGTGATAAAGCACCACCCTGCATTCCCCGGGATAGCCAGGATTTCCCGGTGGTAAAGCACCACCCTGCATTCCCTGGGATAGCCAGGATTTCCCGGTGGTAAAGCACCAGGATTTCCCATTCTGTGGCCATTCCCACCCAGCAGGAGCAGCCAGTGCCATGGAAGTGCTGCCCTGGGGATCTGTGCCAGCAGGATTTGCTGCACCCCCGAGGTCTGGGTGTGCCAGAAGTGCCTGTGGCAGCCACAGCCGGAGGGGTTCCAGTGGTGGGAGTTTGTGTGTCCATCCCAGGGCTCCCTCTGGCTGCTGCAGGAGAAGGAGGCAGCGATCCAGGATTCCCAGGATGTCCTGGAGGGGTTATTGACGGCTCCCCTGGGAGTAACAGTGTGTTACAACACCCTTGGAAGGTTGTGTTTCACCTCCCCCATCCCAGCCCTGCCTCACCTGCTCAGGTGGAGTTCTGGGGGCACCACGACACCCCTGCCCGGCTCAGGGGACTGGCAGTGCCAAACTTCCCGGCTGGGCAGTGCTGAAGGACCAACAGCTGGAAAGGCCTTGGCATGGGAGGTTGTGGCTTTCCCACGTTGCAGAGAAACCCGGTGCCTGGAGGCAAAAGCGGTGGCAGAGCTGTGACCTCCCTCCCTCCCTCCCTGCGCTGCCCAACCCTGCCCGCAGAGCTGCAGCACCGCGGGCGGGAACAGCAGCCCCGGGAATATCCCCGGGATGACTGTTCACGGCTTTTTTTCCTGCTTTTCCAGCTGCTTTGGTGTGAATTCCTTCCCCCAGCGGCCGCGGCAGGACCTGCGTTTCTGTTTGCAGAGGGCACAGCCTTGGTTAACCGTGGGGAGTGTTAATAAAACCTCTCCCTTTCGCCTCTGGGTCTCTGTGGTTTCCACCCTTGGGGTTATTTTCTTGCCCGGGGGAGCTTGGAGAGCTTTTGCAGCTTGTCCTGGGTGGATGTGCTGGCAGGTGGATCAGGGAACCCGGGCAGGGGCAGGGGGATGTGGAAGCAGGGTTGGAAACCCAGCTGGTGGCACAGCCAGGGGACGGGGACACCAAAAGCTGAGTGAACTGAGGCACCTGATCCCCTGCAAGGGAGCAGCCAGGTCACCCACATCTCCCAAAATCTCTCTCACTCCCTCTGGGAGCCAGCAGTGGGTGTTTCTGTCTGGAGAATCCCTCCTACAAAAGCCACCTTGGCAGCAGGAGTGGGAAGCTGGGCCCTCCGTTGAGCTTTCAAGAGCCTTTTTCTCCTTCTCCATTAAAATAAGAAGAAATCACACTGAAAACTCCCTGCTTGGCACCTCCTCCTGCTCTTGGAGCATCCCTGGAGCGTTTCCAGGCACACAGGAACCTTCAATGGTTCCACACTTTGGCTGCCCAAGGGGACCATGGAAAATCATCCCCTGGGCAGGGTTCCCTGGGGATTATCTGAGCCAGAGCACCAAAACCCAGCAGCCTGAGGGGGAAACAACAGGCTCCAAAGAAATTCCTAGAGATGACATTATTAACAACATCCCTGAAAAACAACAGGCTCCAAAGAACTTCCCAGAGGTGACATTATTGATAAAATCCCTCGGGGTGCTGATGGTTTGGGTTCCTTGGTTGCACCCATGAGAAGTGGCCTTTGGAGACAGTCCGTGGTGCCTCCCTCCAGCTTTTCCCTGCCCGGCTCAGCTCAGGGATGTCGGGATTGGGGCTCTGGAAGCCACTAGGTGTCAGGGTTACTCCATCTCAGCCCCGACACCTCCAGATGTGGCACAGCTGGCGTGACCTGGAGGTGCCCTGAGTGTCCCCCCGCTGCAGGTCAGGGTAGAGTGAGGTACAGGAGCTGTGAGTCCTACCAGGAACCAGGGAAAACCCCCAAGGAAGTGGGATGGAGGCTTTGTCCTTTGCCTGCAGGCTGTTCCCTCTCTGCCTTTGGTTTGTCCATAGAACTTGGGATAAACTGCAGGACAAACCTGTCCCCAGAGTCTGGAGTGTCTTAAAAATGGATTGCTGGTGATCCTCCAGCCAGGAATGGGACTGAACAGCCAAGGGGGGTTTGGAGCAGCTGCTGGAATCGTGACATCACCTGGATCCCCCACCCTTGTGTTGACCATGGCTGTGACTGACAGTGACCCCTCAACCCCCTGTCATTTAACCCCTAAAATCACCCTCTTCTTTGCTTAAACCCCACCAAAACCGACTCATCTGTGGGGAAAAAAAAAGTGAGAAATAATTCTGATTTTAGCAAAAACTCTGAAAAGTTCCAATTTTAGGAAGATTTCAATGTTTTCTTAATATTAAAAATATTTAGATGAAACTGCCCAATTTCCTGAAATGTGCCAGTTTTTTTGTTGCATTTATTCTGATATTGTACCCTGAGTTCATCCCATAAATAAGGATTATTAACAACTAATTTCAATGTATTAGGAACTAAAGGAAGATATTTTATTATAAACAGGAGGATGAAGATTTATATGAAGCATAAATGATTGAGGTTTTTTTTTTCCCTGTGGAAACATGTTCATTGGATTGAAGTT